>NC_079311.1:20322867-20657301 GCF_023638135.1 Falco biarmicus | reverse complement strand
TATTTCTTGCCCCAAAATAAAAGAAACAGAATTCTAATTATTATTAGACAGATGGTATAAACAGACAAATCTTTGGAATCTTTTGCTATTTAATTTCATCACAGGAAACCTTAAGCCTAGACACTGTCTTCTCAATGCACATTTTGGAGATACAGGGAGTAAACAGTGACTTATAACCTTGCATTTTTACAACTCAAAAACCTCCTTATTTATTCAGATGATTCTTACTATCACTATTAAGCTTTTTTATTTAACAGTTAATCTTAGAAAATACAAAATATTAAAATAAACAAAAAAAAGATCAGTCTTCCTGACAAAAAGCTGAATTTCTCTTAAAATGTATCCAATGGGATAAACTTCAAAATAAGTTGGTATCTCTTTCTCAAAGAAGTTCTTTACCTGAGATTTCTCTTTTATTTTCTAATTTCTCAGAGATAACACCAAAATGTTTGCTTGATGGTGACTGCACCATCAAGTCAGTTCCACCAGGAATATTAGGATTATAAATCTGCATCAAGCTTGACCAAAAAAAGATGGGAAAAAAATCCTCAGAGCTCACAGAGGAATATTTCACACCTATGGTGAAAAGCCTGGCTAGTATATATCCCCTGTGCAGAGACCATAAAGGTGAGACTATATAATTTATTATTTAAAAAAACCCACCAAACAACCACCCAACATATTTTGCACACCTGACTATGTTTGTAGCTAGGTTACCCAACACAAGCCAGCGGTTAGGCCTTGAGCTGTTCACAGCAGCGGTTCTACTGAAGGCTGAATCAGTCAGAGGAAAACAATTTCTAGAGGGGCACATGCTGATTGCCCGCCCCACTGCTGCCAGGGCGGAGGAGGAGTGTATGGAGCAGTGCCCTCCTGAAAAGCAGGGGAAGGGAATTGTACTGGTGCAGCACTGCTGGCACAGAAAGAAAAGGAAAAGGCAAAGAAGGTCTTGGGTCAAGAATGACTAACCTAGAATTGGTCTCCTGTTCTAAAATAGGTACAGCCAAGGTCAGTACCTACCTTGGTTATCCTAGAAAAAATAACTGTGCACACAGGTCTACCTACAAAATTTTCTAATTTAATTAACAGCAGAAACCACATGCCAAAAAGCACCTGTGTCAAGTCTCTGCTAGACAGCAGCACTGCTGAAGTGTCCATGTGCCAAGTACTAGGGAAGAAATCCTTATCATCACCATTTGCCAGCCGAGCACGTGAACATTTCTTTTTATAAGATACTGAATGGAATTAACACAGCTCCCTATATCACACCTTCTTCTAAATGGAAGAAATAAAAGGAAACATCTTCTGGTTGAATACATCTTAGATACCATGTACGTTCAAAGAGTTTGGCACTTCAGATGCAAACTGGGTATGCCTTCTCAGAAAGTTTGGGGAGGGAGGTTGTTTGGTTTTGTTTTGTTTTTAAATAACTGTTAAAAACAAGCTACAAACACATCTGAATTTAAATAACTCATACTTTACATATTAGTTACTGTCTATCCAAACATGAAGTATATTTAACATTCTCTCAAAAAATATTTGTATTTTAATGTATTTGTAATGTATTTTTTAATAGAAATATTAATGCAGACACAGCATGTTTCTGGGGTCTAGATGAGCCAAACCCTTGCCTCCTGCACTGCCAGCCAATCAAGGCTAGATAGATACATGACAGAAGGAATGAAGGAAGGTATTTGCTCTTTGGCAGACTAGGAATATCAATTTATGTAATCCATGGCCACTTCTTTCACATGGGACACTATGCATCAACTGTGTTCTTGGAAGTACTCATAAAGTTCATAAGAAAGCAGTCAGCTCTTTGGGACTGAAATCAAAAAAGTTTTGCTTTAGATTTACAGAAACAATGGGTCTTAGACCTAGGGTGGCTCCTAGGGCTCATTGAACTATCTGCCTCTCATGTTAAAAATGAGAGAGCCAGTTCCCTCCTGGTGAAAAAAGAATACTGTCAAAACCTCCCCCACCAGAACCAGTAGATTTTAAAAAATAACAACAAATACTTACTCATAATAAGATTTCTTTTATAAATAGGTTAAGACAACAAGAAAAGTCGTCTTTACACTGAAACTGAAGACACATCACAGTATTTCAGGTTCAGACCTACCAATGCTTTAAGGCTGGGCAGTAAGGATTTTTCATCTACTCAGAGGTCACAGTAAATACAGTAAAAAGAATAATTATAAACACAGGCAAATCTTGAACCAACCAATTTCTTCTATCAGTAGGAACGCATTGTAGGATTCCTGGAAATTCAGGAAGCCTGCAACTGTAAGTGGAAATAACCACTTCAAGGATACCTTGCAACAAAGAAGAGATGCTTTACTTTGTTGAAGACTTTTCTTTATTCTGCAGGAAAACATTATCTACAAGGTGATTAAGCCATTACAATTTATTAACTATGTTATTATACTAACAAACATCTGCGTTTATTGATGATTACTTATTTATTAATTACAATTTTTACACAGTAAGAATAGGAAATATAGAATAATAGATAATACAACAGAAATACCAAAGGTAATATAAAAATAAGAATATATATTGATGATATATAAATTACTAAATCTAAAAGAAATCATAAGGGACATGAACTCACTTTTAAAAACAAACCTTGACAGCAATACATACTAGCCTGGAAGCACGTGAGCATGCTTCAAAAGCTATTGTTAGGAATAAAAATTACATCCATTCTGCATTCTGCCTTCCACAGTGTAAGTATTTATATTACTACAGATCCTAAACAAAGGTGAAATGTAAAAAGTTCTATGGTTGCAGGTATTCCACAAAGAGAGGCTTCCACCATCCCAACAGCTTGCAACCTACAGCAAGCACTGCCACAACACACAATGTGCGCCAGCCAACCGCACAGAAGCTGTTTGAAGCCACAGGCAGGACAGTAGCTGCCGCTTCAGAAAGGGGCAATGAGCACAGCCTGCCATCAGCAAAGGACTGGCCAGACTAGGAACCCTCCCTCGCTATCTACCTTTGCCCAAGCAGTGCACCTTACCGAGGGGGATTATACCAGGAACTGCTGACTTCAGCACAACCTGCACTAATGCACCGAAGTGAAACGAGCTCCGGGTACTCACTGCTAGCAGCAGCAGTATCTGGCAATAAAAAGAGCCCTGCTGTGGATGCATGAGTATGCTTGGCACGGTACAAAGGAACAAGAGGGTACATGTCAAACCAAGGGGATCATTTCCAGCAAACAATGCATCTAACAAGTGTGTGTTTAAAGGCATCACAAGCACTGTATTTAACCCAGAATTTATGGCAGAGGACAGGAGAAACGAAGCACTGCTTTCTTATTACAGGTCGCTCCTGCCTCTGAGGGGTGGATAACCATTCCTAGAAATTTGTCCTCTTGTGTGGTAATCCAATCAAGTCTTCCCCAATTCTCAGCACGTCCAAGCCCCCAAGTGAGAGAAACTGACACTGGGCTGTTTAATGGTACCTTTGATATCTAATTTTCCTTCTAGGTTTTTTTGCAAGAAATTAGTTCGGTTCAAATACTGAAATTTCAGTCACAATTAAAGTAAACTTACTTTCAACTAACTAAAATCTTGGAAGGGCTAAATCAGTGCCTGCATCAGTGTTTGACTTACTGGAAAGGCCTTCTGATCACATACATTATCCCTTTTAAATTAATGGGATATGGTTATTGTATGTAAGACAAGACAAAAACCACATGTAAGAGAACAGAAAGTTATTTTAAGAGCCTCCTACACAATTAAGCTGTTGCAAAAACCCCTTACATTAAAATTTTCAATAAACTTTAAGAGACATCTAAAGTTTGTTTAGATGAAAGCAAAAAAAAAAAAAAAAAAATATCTGGTTCAGGCTCCAAAACCGTAAATCACTATGGAACAGTCCTCATGTCAGTGATGGCAACAAAAACACACTAAGCAATGTGGACAAAGTAACAGCACACACACAATACTACATGCAAATTCACATGACTAGTCAAAGGTATTTGCCTTCACATTTTTAAGACAACAGCAGCAAAGTTCTCAAAGGAACACTACATTAGAATAAAATGTTATACTTGGCCACTTCTGAAACTTGTTTTGAGGTCTGTACAGGCAACATGCCTCCAAACTAAGCTAGTGTTCAGCCAATTAGAAAAAAATAAAGGAAAGTGTGACTAAAGATTTGTAATCTATCAAGAAAGGTACGTGTCTACTCTGTAGTATCAACTATACTTGACCAAAAAATACCCCACCAAACTAAACCCACCCCCGGAAAAAAACCCTTAAAATGAAACCATTCTTCAAAAAATATTCATTCAAAGGGTTAAGAGAAAAAATAAGTAATAACATCTTTCTGCCCATGACTTCTTTAATCTACTTTATTCAAAAACATTGAAATACTGTAGGCTTACAATATGGAAAGTGTTTTTTTCATGTTACCATGTACAAAAGCTAGTAATGTACATTAAAATACCTGAAAGACCCAGAATATCTTAAATTCTTCTTAACTCTAAGTTTACTTACGCAGTCAGGCCCAGCTATCCAAAATGCAAGAAAGCCAATAAACCGATGCCCATGTCGTCTTCCTCTGAGTAGCCTGAAGCACATACAACTGTTCTCTTTGGGCTTCAGCCCACGAGGTGCTGAACATTTTGGTCCTGACCCAATAATGCACTTAAATTATTAAATCCTTAACAACCACCACTAGGCAGACCGGAGTTTCTTCATCCACTTCTGCTTTATACCAGCACACAGTCTAGTCCTAGTTCTTGTACAAGTAACCAGAAAATACAAATTATACTGTTCTCCTCAAGGAAGGACACTGCAATGAACCTCATCCAGTGGGAAAACCTCACTGTAAGAATGTATAGTATTGTAAAATAGCTATAGTGTTGTACAAACGCACACCCATTAAACAGAGGCCTCCCTCCTCTCCCCCAGCATGGCGAAGTCTCTCCTATATGAAGACTGTCTTCAAGGTCCAGACACAATCACAAAAAAAATTCCTTTACAGTTTGAAGGTATCATTCCTAACAACGTTCTGTAATTTTACATAGACATGTCCAAATCCACTTTGCAACATAAGGTCTTTTACGTCTTTTCTATTACTTGATCCCTGAAAAAAAGAGTGTAGTTCTGAGTTTGCTTTCTCCTTCGCTTTCTGCCTGTGCTCTCAAGGCTAACAGACTTTATCTGACATGGAGGTCACACTTCAGAGTGGGATGACAATGAGAAAACATCAAGAATCTACCTCCTAAATTCCGTCTCAGGAAAGAAACTACTTCAAATATACCTGACCACATCACTGTCAGTAATTACCACATATCTGCACAAACTGGGTCCAGTAAATGAAGATAGTGATAAACGAGATTGTAGGTGCAGCTATAGGTCAGTTCTAATGGAGCCCTTTCATGCCAAGAGAACCCTAGCAGGTTGAAATAATGGTCTGATCCATTAAGATTAAAATGGCTCAAAGCAAAAGGAAAAAAATATTTGCATGTGCCCAAAGGTACGTAACAGCTTCTTGATTTTACTGCATTAAGAAATTTGCTTCTGAACCCCCTCAGGTTTAAGCAGCACTGCAAAAGTAGAAAGGGAAAAAGTCATTAAAAACACACCAAAACCAGTTGTGTGTGATGCATAATTTAGGCAACAACAAAAGTCAAAGCAAGAGATCTAGCTTAAGAAAAAGGATTAAAGGTATTTGAGTATTCAAAGTCTCTCCAACACCTACAAGAAAAACATGGAACTAAGTAATGTTTCAGTTCTCACTGATCTTCTTGCCTTTCCTCGTTTTAGAGCACATCAAAAGCATTGGTTTCATTTTATAGTTACTTGGCAGTCTTCAAACCAAGAAGTTACCATGGCAACAACGTATTCTAAATGTTAATTTTTGGTGCTATTTGGCAACAGAGCTTCAAAATTCAAAACACCTGCAGCTGGATCACATATTAGCCAGAACTAACAATAGTACATAATCTTTTGAGTGAATAATCTAAGTGAAAAAATGTTTCTGGAACTTCATTACAAATATTTTTCTATTATCTGGAATGTCAGCTTGAAAGATCTAACGATTTTTAGATACTTAGGAAAAGCTGGGAATTGCCAAGTTTACTTTTTTTTCTTTTTTAGAAAAAGAATCACTGTATTACAGCATATATTTTATACATGTCAAAATATCTGAAAATAGCCAGTCAGACTTATTACAGCTTCATATATTTGCATTATAAAAACATATATAAGTAGGAGGTAAAGGCAGCAAGAACAATGTAAATGCACCTATGTGGAATATCAGGGTTCAGTTGTTCAGTTCCAGGACAGTTTTATACAAATATATCCACAGAAAAGAAAAACTCCCTACAGCCTAACCTTAGAAAACACCCAAAACAAGGTGAGTTTTCAGTCAAATCAGTTTCCTGAATTGTTTTGTCTGATGGTCACATGAATGCTAGCTAATTCCAAGGCAAAAGAACAAAGTGAGAATGCACAGAAGGAGACAGAGAAATGGATTACAACCAGACTATGAAAAATGAGCTACTCCTGTATTTAATATAAGGAACAAATCCCAACACAGAGAGTGCTAAGGAACACACAGGTTTTTCAGCTAGTGTCTGTGGCCATACCAATGTAGTGTTAATCTTGCTTTCGCTATCTTCAGCTACATGCAATCAGATTTGAACCAAGTGGAATGAATTATAACACGATACATCTAACAAAATATAGATAAAGTTCATGAAACATAAGGCAACTTTTTCCTGGATTAAAATATTGCATTCTTCTGCCCAAAGCAGGCAGAAACACCACCACTAGCTGGAGGCACCCACAAAGCAAAACACCTGCAGCCTCTCAGGCTTCTGGACACTCACTGACATGGTCAGGTTCCCAAGGGGGGGTGCTAAAGATGAATGGGAAAAAGCACACTGCCCCACTTGGGCACACTTCCACCCTTCTCACAGCAAAAGCAATGCACACACTCTTTGTAAGTTACTGTCAAACGCTTCTTCCACTGTCTGCCCATGCTACTTTCTTTGTACCTTCTCAACTGAAACACTGAAATAAGAGTTTCTTTTTTCAATATAGCACCCTATTTAATCCTGCGTGGAGAACAGTTGTCATTTGTAGCATAATTTCTCCAAGTGGAAACCACAATAGAGTACTGGGACTGCTAGCAAAGATCATTTTCATCTAAAAGTTTTGAAAAGCAATTCCAAGTATCTCAGATAGTCAAGAGAGAGTAAGGCTAGTCTAGAATTACTTGCTCATTGCCAAAGACCAAAATTTAATGGATTTACTGCTTCAAAGTCGGTGCCTCACTGTATGGAGTCAGGCTCTATGTAGTACTTCAGAAAGCATTCATGTCTCAAGTCCAAACCAGGATCATGAGCTGGCTAGACACATTTCTAAACTCTAAGTAAAACAGCAGTAGTTATAAATGTCCAGATAAGAAATAACTGTGATAAACTAGCACAATGATGCTGTATTACATGAATCAGCACACAGGTCACCACACGGAAATAAAAATTTTTGCAAGTCTTCAGAAACAGAGAACTTCCTGAAGGCAGTTTCTAATTGATCTGATTGGATTTAGTTGATCAGCTGGACACGAGTTTGAAAACTCTCAGCTAGCACTCTGCTAAAAATACTTCCATGGAATGTTGCAGAGGGATGTTATCAAGGCAGTCAACACAGCCAAGATCAAATCAATGGATTTCTGTCTAGGATTTTTTAATTAGACCAGAGCTCTAGCTAGAAGCCACATGTGAATTTCACACCCCCTTATGCTTTGATTTTCCAGGAAGACAGTAATAGCAGAAGCTACAGTAGTGACCTAAGAATTGTCAGTATGAACACACATGATTAAGTAATGAGGGTGGTGAGGTTTTTTTCCCCTTTCTCTCTTCAAATTGTGAACTTTTTAAAAGTAGATTGAAAAGACAGCAATGCTCCCATGGCAACATTATGAATCTCTACATTAGCTGCATAATATGAAGCACACCACCACACCTTGACTATACCGACTCACAAACAACCTGTGCCATTTTCTTGGATGAATTACACAGATCTGAAACATCCAGACCCATAGAGTTGAACTGCTATCATAAAAAGAAAATTGTGGCAGAACTGGCTATGACCCGTTTTACATAACAAAACCATAAAGGCAACAACAGTGTTTCCAGTATTAGTTCAGGGGTGCGGTGTGACTGTTAGTTTTTTTTTCTTTTAGATGCACTGCCATTTGCTGCTTCCTCTTCTTCCACTTTTAAGTAAGATAGGAGCTTTTCTGTAGAAACTGCGGTTAAAAAAAACCCAGAAGAGGTTTACAAACTTATACCTCTCTTCAGAGGGTATTTTAAAAATATGACTAAGGTTAATGTATAATTTTCAAAGACTAACCTCCTCTTACCTAAAAACGAGCTCAAGTAACACTATTCAGCACTCACCACCCTTTCACTTACCACAATTCATGAAACACAGTAGTAGCCTAACCACCAGTGAGGAGCTGCAAGTCTCTCTTCTGACTGCTTGCTACCAGCTCAGCAAGCATTTTCAATGGAACTTAAATTCAGTCCATCTGTCAAAGGCCCACAACATCAAGGGACTGGTTTGTCTGACAAAACTAAGAGATGTAAGGCTCCTTGCTATGGAAGCCAGCAAGAGGTCTATTAAGCACTAACTCCTCTGCAACAGAGTGTAAAACTAAAGCATTTGAACAGGTATCACTCCATCTTGCAAGAAAAGCAGCAGCAGAACAACCAGTTGGCAGCTCAGCTGAAAGGTCAAACCAGTTCATCAGATAGTTTTCCCTTACTCTATATCAGTTTGATTGTCTCAGTCACAGGATACCAGGCACTTGAAAAAGTGCATCGTAGAAATGTTTACAAGAAGGGTATGGTAAGAGAGTGAATAAATTTTAGCAAACTGTAAACACAGTGCTGTTTCCCTTATATTCTTCTCCATCTTTCCTCATTTACATTCACTTCCACACAGCACTGGACTATTGAATATTCATAGAATTGTTTGGGTTGGAAGGGATCTTTAGAGGTCACCTAGCACAACCTGCTCTTTAATGAACAGGGACACTTAACTAGTTCAGGTTGCTCATAGCCCCTTCTGACTTGACCTTGCATTTTTCCAGAGATGGAGTGTCTACTACCTCTCTGGGCAACCTGTTCCAGTGTTTCATTGCAAAAAAATTCTTCCTGATACCTAGTCTAAATCTACCCTCCTTCAGTTTAAAACCATTACCCCTAGTCCTATCACTACAGGCTCTATTAAAAAGTCTGTCCCCATCTTTCTTACAAGACCCCTTGAAGAATTCAAAAGCGGCAATAAGGTCTCCCCAGAGCCTTCTCTTCCCCAGGCTGAAGAACTCCAACCCTCTCAGCCTTTCCTCATGGCAGAGGTGGCATTCCAGCCCTTTGATCATTTTTGTGGCCCTCCTCTATGCCCATTCCTACAGGTCCATGTCCTTCCTGTACTGACAGCTACAGAGGTGGATGCAGTACTCCAGGTGGAGTCTCACAAGACAGAAGTACAGGGGGAGAATCACCTCCCTTGACCTGCTGGGCCACACTTCTGTTGTTGAAGCCCAGGATACAGTTGGCTTTCTGGGCTGTGAGTGCACATTGCCAGCTCATGGGCAGCTTTTCATCTACCAGTACCCCAAAGTCCTCCTCTGCAGGGCAGCTCTGAATCCCTTAATCCCCAGCCTGTTTTGATACTGGGGGTTACTCCAAGTATCTCCAATATCCAAGTTACTCCAGGTGCAGGACCTTGCAGTTGGTCTTGTTGAACCTCATGAGATTCAAAATAATGGGCTAGTAAATTGCACTTGATTAAACGTGCTTTTCAAGCATCCTCATACCACTGCTCTGGCCAACCAGTTGTTCTTTGCATGCTACAGTTCACTTTCAAGGAAATCCAGGACTTCAGCATTTGTGGATCATTCATTCCTCATCAACAGGCCTCCAGTATCCTATGGCCACACAGCCAAGTCAACTGTCAAACTGTCTCACTCAGATTAGCATGCAAGTGTGCTTTGTCATTAAGTAAAACATCAAGATCCATTTTTGAACCACAACAACACTGCTCAGCTACACCTGTTAAGATCAGCCTGCTGCACTAGAGTACTAATGGGGTATGGGATGGGAGTGGGGAAATAGGGACAGTGGCAGCTGCATGCCAATTAGCCCTACTAGAATGCATGCTGCCCCTCCTTTTTGCACTAGTAGAACTGATCTCATGTTATTTATGCATTCATTTCTTTTGGAAGTGCTTTGGACAACATCCACTGAAAGCAATTATTTGCATCAGAAAGGTGGCACAGCTTATGATGGGCTTTAAAAGCAAGCAGAGAATCAGCACCTGAGATGACTGAAAGCTTAAGAAAGAACTTCTGAAGACTGTCAGCCAAGCTGACTTTTTTTTTATATGTATAATTTTGCTTTTTAATTGCTTACTTGGACTTCAAGTATTACATCAATTTGTGTAACTTATGCAACACTGACATTATGATAAACTACTTCATTTACATGCTTAAAAAAATGAAGGAAAACATATACTATCCTACATTTAAAACTTACTGTGTCCATGACATCCTAGAAATCCCACTTTCTCAACTTTTTTCAAAACACAGATTTTCAACATTTGTTTACTGCTCAGCATTTCCAATTGACTTTAAATACTGATCATTTCTGTGAAGAGATGGAGGTATTAGCCTCCTACATCACCAAAGAAAAAACTCAGAAGTCCTGAGAGCAAACACATAACTTTTCTCAGCTGTCCTGAAAGACTGGAACATTAAAACTGTGTGTGTTCTGGAATTAAATTTGTTAACCTGGTTTCTGAGGAAATTAAGTTTGTCAGCACATTGTTTGCCTGTCATTATCCCTCCCCAGTAACTTTCAGGCTTACTAAACAGAAACCAAGTTTGACAAAACAGCAGAGGCCAGAGCTCCTACGTGTTTTGTGAAAACTGGTAGCCAAGTAGGAGATAAGGACTAAAATTAGTATGCCTAGCATGGAAGAAATACACAGGCAGAATTCAAATCTTTCCCATTTTGGCTGCCAATTACTATACATGTACTCATTCACCAGCACGTCTGGCTCTGAATCAGCCAGAAAACACAAGTCACATCTCCTGATCAGCCAAACAGGTGGGAAACATGTGCCGTAACTACAGTTACTGATTTTTCTCAAAGTTTCTCAAAAAGAGAAACTCCAAAGGTAATACACTAAAAAACCTGTAGAGACAAAGGAACAGCTGAGGATATCAGTTTAAGAAATACTGGACTCAAAGCCCTAAGATGCCACGTTCCGCAACCTGAATATACAGTTTGTATTATTCTTACCACATTCTTTGGACTGTGTTTTTAACATGGTGATTGAAGCTTCAAGGGAAATTAGAACACTGACAGCTTGCTGAACTGGACAGGAGACGGACAGGTTCTTCTGTGCAAGATACTTCATGTAAAAAGAGACATTTTTATAGTTACCTTCAGCTTACACTAGTCTCACATGCCAAGTAGTCAGGGGAAGAATGGGAAGCCTGTGCAACATTACAGCAGCACATTTGCCAAATATCCATATTGTAATACAACCAGAAAACGCATTATTTTTTTGAATCTGTCATCAACACAACCACTCATTTCATACCAAGACTCACCCACTTCAAAATTTCTATTTCAGTGTCACTATATAGTTGTTATTATGCAGGCAGCATAAAGGAATCATAAAGGAAATAGGGTTTCAAGATCATTAAACAAAACTCAGAATCAGCTGAGGAGTGATCAAGGTAAAGGAATACTTATTAAATCACTTCTTAAAAAATCTGAAGGATAAAAAATGAACTAAATACCACAACTTTTAGATTGTCTATAAAGTATATGTATAACCTGTGTTTGTAAAAAATAAAAACCCCCTGTTATTACTATCATAAGAAAAATAAAGTTTTTGTTTTGAATTTGAACTCCTCCTCAACAAAGTTCATCCCTGTCCATACATGTACGAAGAGGACTAAGTATTAGGAAACCAAAAGACTGGGAGGTTCATTAGGCATGTGAAAACTCCCATTAAAAAACAGCAAGGGCTCAACTATCAACGCCTACTATTAAAATTAAACAGTATTAATTAACTTTTGGATAGAAGCAAATCACACCAAGTTAAATCTTGCAACAGCTAAAGCTAATTTTCATCACATGAGTATCACCAGTACTAACTCATTTTGGAGGAATAAGCAACTCTCTCTGTACTACACTCTTCTCACAAGCTGAAGGAACTTCTGTCATGCAAGTACACTTTAACGATAATTTTTTCATCTTTAACTCCCAAGAGTGTCTACTTTCTTGTGTGATCCTCAAATACAACACTTCTGAAGTTTAAAGAGGAAATAAAAAGTCTATAACTAGCATCACCGTATCATTAACAAAACCATCAGGAGAACAGTAGAGAGGTATGTCATAGAATGAGGGAGTATAAGGAAAGCAAAGAATTATGTCTAGTCCAACAAAATGATCAAATAAAAGTTAGTGAGTGAAGGTTGCGGGGGGTGGGGTGGGTGGGTGTGTGGCATGGAGAAAATAAATCATGAACAGTTTTTTCCTATGCCTGGATAGGGGAAAAATGCTGTGACAATAAACATGTAATAAGGATTTCACATTCATGTATTCAAAGGAAGAAATACTCCATTAACAAAAAAAAAAGAAAAAGAAAAAAAAAGACAGACAAGAAAACAGGGAAAGAACAGAAAAGATGTGTATGCAGTTCTAGATTTGCAAAATATTTGGTACTTTTGCATACCTTCTTACAAAAACTGTCTTTTCCTTACTTAACAAATGCTAACTAACAACAGCAGATTTCAGACCTCTACTAATGGACTAAAAGTCTAGCATAAGGGTTTTCATGTGCTCTACACTACCCCTAGTACAAGGTCACCTAGCATGCACGTAAAATATACATACCACAACATACCCAGTGAGTACCACCACTGTTCAGATCTTGAGTACTCGTATTTTTCTGACTTACTCAACCTTGTGTCCCAGACTACTAAACTAACTAGAATCTGAGGTGAGCTTCTGTTGGCTTCAAACATGCTTGAATATTACTGGCCTGCCAGACTCTGAAACAGTACCCTACTTCCCACAAAAACCCTGCTCTTCCATTAAGGTGATTTCTGCTATCATGTCTTTATGACTTGTCCTGTGACTAGTGGGAACTCCTTCTCTTGCAGAGCAGTTACAGATGAGGCCCCCACTCCCCCCAAAAAACTATCTTAGAAAGTGAGGTATCTTAGCATGTAACTTACTTTTCAGTTTTTTTGGAAGGACAGGAAGAATTCTTTCTAGTGGGAATGGAGAATTACCTTGCAATAGCAGTTAAGAGTTCTATATTCCCTGAGAACTGTTCAAAAAAACCCAAACAATTTCATTATGAGAATTTTTCATGAACAGATACACATGGAAAAGATAGTGTTTGGGAAAAAATAATCTAATAAACTGCACTCTTCATGGAATTTTCTTCATGACATAAAATAGAAACTGAGGAAAAGGACAAGTATGAAAAGTAAAAGGAATGAAGAGCTTAAAATATCCCTGTCAGGTGGTCTTACAGACACTACTCTTTTGTTTAAAAACTATACCTTCAAGCAATTAGTTCTCCATCAGACAGTTAACAAGACACCAGAGCTATAAGAGGTTATGCAACTATCCCAGTATTAGTTACTAACTACTTAGAGCAGCACTCAAAGGTCCCTGCAAAATCCCCTTTGTTAGAAGTCTCTCATATCAACCATCTATTTTAGGTATGGTATGTTTATGGTCCAGCCATTTAGAACTCCTCTCCCACACCAAGTGCTGGTTCTGTTGGGGGATTTCTTTATTCTGAAGCTTGATACTTTTTTCAGTCTCCATTTTTTTCATACCAAATACACATCTCCCCTCCTTATAAGCCCTCCTAATTCCTCATTCTATTTCCTCTTGTCCGACACACCTCATTACCTACCTATCATTTTTGACTGTTGCAATATTTAAAGAATTACCAGCTATCCCTCTCTCTTCCTTCCATAGTTCTTGTAATTTCTGAACTGCTCCAAGAGCAAGCAATCACCTTACCTGCCCTTTCACTTTGTATTTTAAAGAATTCCTACTTTATCATGCAACTAAGTGTCAGTTATGCCCTCCTGCTCCTATGCTACTCATTTCCTTTGCAGCAGTCCCTCAGTGATTTTTGCCTCTGGGTGCTTCATTACTTTGAACGAGTTGCTATTCAGAACAGTTCTTACCAGCCTCATAGAACCAGTTTCTATTCACTGTATCCCTTCCTACATTAGCATACCTGTACATGACCTCAGACTTCTTCTAACATGCTCTCATAGAACAGCAAAGAGGAATCACAGAATGCTTTAGGTTGGAAAAGATCCTTAAGATCATCAATTCTAACTGTTAACCTAACACTATCAAGTCCACCACATCCCTAAGTGCCACGTCTACATGCCTTTTCAATACCTCCAGGGACGGTGACTCACTCACTTCCCTGGGCAGCCTGTTCCAATGCTTGACAACCCTTTCTGTGAAGAAATGTTTTCTAATACCCAGTCCAAACCTCTCCTGTCACAACTTGAGGCCGTTTCCTCTCATACTATCATTTCCTATTTGGCATAAGGGACCGACACCCACCTCACTACAACCTCCTTGCAGGTAGTTGTATAAAGCAGTAAGATCCTTCCGAGAGTCCTCCAGACCAAACCACCCCAGTTCCCTCAGCCACTCCTCATAAGACTTGTGCTCCAGACCCTTCACCAGCTACATTACTCTTCTCTGGTGGGGCAATGTCTTTCTTGTAATGAGGGGCCACTCTTCCCTAAGCCTGTAGCGCTGCGTGGGGTTGTTGTGACCCAAGTACAGGACTCGGCACTTCTTGTTGAACCTCATACAACTGGCCTGGGCCCATCGCTCCAGCCTGCCCAGATCCCTCTGCAGAGCCTCCTGCCCTCAGGCAGATCAACACACCCCCACCAATCCGGTGTTGTCTGCAAACTTAGTGAGGGTGCACTCGATCCCCTCATCCAGATCATTGATATACTAAACAGAACCGGGCCCAACACCGAGCCCTGGGGAACACCACTTGTGACCAGCTGCCAATTGAATATGACTCCATTCCCCACCACTCTCTGGGCTTGGCCATCCTGCCAGTTTTTTACCCAGTGAAGAGCACATCCATCCAAGCCATAAGCAGCCAGTTTCTCCTGGAGAATACTGTGGGAAACTGTGTCAAAGGCTTTACTAAAATCCAGGTAAATGATATCCATGGCCTTTCCTTTGTCCACAAAGTGTGCTACCTTGTCGCAGAAGAACAGCAAGTTAGTCGGGCAGGACCTGCCTGTCATAAACCTGTGATGACTGGGCCTGATCCCCTGGTTGTCCTGCACATGCCGTGTGATGGCTGTGGACAGAATCTGCTCAATAACCCCAGGACCAAGACTGACAGGTCCTTCTTCTTACCCTTCTTGTAGATGGATGTCACATTTGCTAACCTCCAGTCAACTGGGACATCCCCAGTTAGCCAGGACTGCTGATTGAAATTGGCTGTGAGCACTTCCTCCAGCTCCCTCAGTACTCTGGCTCCAAAGGTAAAACTGATTCTGAACGTATTGAAGACAGCCTGTTATTGTCATTTACCTGACACATCGTAATGGCTACAAATTCGATGGAAAATGTTTCCCCAACCACTTAGACATTCAGATATCCATATGCAGCATTCACTGGTAGCTCTATGCCAGTGATATACTGGTATGTACTGCTTATATAAAAAACTAATTTCTGTTTGCCCTGCTCCACCATCAGCTTTAAATTATTTATTTTCTTTACAACGGGTGGGCTTTTTTGTGAACACTTTCTTTCAAGACAAAATAAATGTTATTTCAGTATCTTTAATTTTAGAAGTACTAAGAGTTATACCCTGAGGAATAAGTTCTGTTTTCCACTGTCAACTTTATTTTGCTGGCTAGTTTCCATTCTCTATTGAAATTATCAAAGTCAGAATCTAGCAAAAAAAGCTAAGAACTCCCGAACTGCAGAAGAAAATAGAGAACAGAAAAAACAAAGGAATAAACACAAATTTATGGCCATTTTAGAGCACGTTTGGAGATACTTATTTAAAACTGGCTTACTCTCATTAGTTATTTGGAAACTGAGCAAGCCAAATCATAAGATGGCACTCTTTTTCTAAAATAGCTTCCAAACAAAGAGCTTTTCCAGATTCACTGGAATCTTACCTTAACACACAGTATCTTCTGGGAGAAAGACAAGCCCCAGTTCCAATATTTGTCTCATTAAAAATGGGAAACAAGAAGTCCTTCACATTTTACTCTTCACTCTGAGCTTCCTACTGGATTACTCATTTCTGCTGCTAGACAGTGTAATGAATTTTTGAGATTGAACTCTTTCACATTACCTCAATTTTAAAGACCTTGCGATCTGGCTTCTGAATCTACCAAGCAGCTATACAATAATATCTTAAATTGACAGTTATGCAACTCAACTGCTGAGAGCCACTTTATATCCAATGTTTGCTTGACCACAGATAAAAAGGAATTTAAACATGTCTACAAACATACAATAAACTAGTTTCCAACACAACTGAAGGAATCCAACCAGATCTCTAGACAGTTCACTCAAAACGTAAATTTGAACTCCTAGCTTAGTTTTGGTGTCATGGAGATCTCATTATCAAGCTTACTGGTGGTTTAAATGAAGTTCTCTAACAGCAGTTATACAAATACTCTGCTGGACCGAATTCAACCTGTTTACTCAACATAAAAATCACAAAACAGAAAAGCATGATTCTAAGTCAGATGATTACAGAGCAGAAAATTCACCAGAATAAAAATGAACGCAATATTTGCATTCTAAAAAAAAAAAATATCCCACTGATTTACATTCTAGGTGGTTAATTTTTGACATATATACACACAGATACACATTTCCTTCGGTATTAAATGCCATATGGATTAACATGTACCATTGTGACCCATCTTTGTAGCAGAAATAATATAATTTTTTTCTTCGAAAATCAGTGCAAGAATTTAAAATCCCCTACTCTTATATGACATAAAGGACAATCAAAAAAGTCACTGAATTTTAGAAGCTGGCCACTTTTGTGCTGAAAACCCTCACTAAAAAACTTTTCCCTCAATTGCTCTTCACTATCAACCCTCATAGCATAAGACAAATTGAAAAGAATTTTAACATTGCCACACCAATTGGCAATTCACAATGAATTTGCAGTTGATTACTGTTCTCCTTTTAAGACCTTCCCCCTCCCCCAAAACCCCGAATTCTATTAGGAAAAAAATACACACACACACCCCTTCCCTTCTATACCCATTTCAGCCCTGCCTCCCTGTTTGTTTAGCAGCAAGCTTCAACCCAGCAATGTAAAGGCTGCAGAAAGATGTCTGCAATGACAGCAGTAAGCTATTAAGCAGATTTACGGTAATAGAACCATTTTTAAAAACTGTATTTTATGCAGGCATATATACTCATAAATTACATCTGATAAAAGACTATACTGTATACTGCAAGTATCTCACAGTTCCTTTAAAATAAAAGTTATAAAGTTTCCCATGACTGTGTTTGCATGTTTTTTTCATTAGTGTATACTACCACACCAAGGAACCACAGATGTTTTGTTTTATGACAGCATCTTACTAGTCTACGTGGCCTACCACACACACTTTATATAAACCACTTGAGCTAAGGAAAAGTTTTCATTTCTGTTCTGAAGTACAGTAGTTTGATAACGGCTGTATACAATATTGCCAGAAGAAAAAAAACCTGCATAGTTTGCCATGTTTAATTGCTTCAGTAATTTGCTGAAACAAAATCTGTGCAAATAGCAGATCAGAGTTTGCTGTTAATATTAGTACAACTGATGATGTGGCAACTCTAGAAACTTTAGAAACAGCTGCTGGAACAGTTCCTAGGGGGAAAAAAAAAGCCACAATTCCTCAGAATTCTATCTCACAGAGTGTAAGTTTGGAAATTTCATAAGCTTTCAAAAGACCTTTTCCTTAGGACATTTACATGGTCTGTAAAAGAATGTCAGTAATTTAACACTTCAACTGTTTTAAGCAGAATGCAAGCCCAATCCAGCCCAATTTTCTTCTCCTTCAAGAAACTGTTGTACATAGAATTACTTATTAGTAATGCAAGTAATGCAAGAATTTTTACATGCATTTCCATAGAGCTGAAATGACTGCTGCCAAGTATTCCGGAGTTTAAAGAGAAAGTCTCGTTTGCTTTCTAACTGTGCACAGACTTACAATTTACAGAAAAAAGTACTGATTTGCCAGTATACCGAGAAATAAACTGATGGAAAAGATTAGCTATTCTGTTTTGAATTGTGTAGAAATTTATTTTTTCTTGGTTCTCATAACTTGTTTATATGCCTTTCCAAGACTTATTTCAGTGACATGTAAGAGACTGCATGACCAGTTTCAAGGAAGTATTTAAGCCCACATGCAAGCCAGGGATATGCAGGTCTTGGCAGTGCCAGAAATTGTTACAGCTTCAGTTCTGACTACAGAGCATCCTAGGTACCCATACTTTTTCAGAAGTACCTAAGTGCTAATCACTTCACCTTAAGAATAATGTTGACGTGATCACAGATGAACCTAAAGCAGATATAGCTTAACTGTACTGGCATACAGCTCATAACAGTACTAGAACTGGTGTCCACCATCTGAGGAACAGTCTAGATGTTGGGGTACTTAAGCAGAACTGAAAGCGTAAAACTATAGACCTACTTCAATGTGAGAGAGTCTAGGACAAATGTTTCTACTTCAGAGTGGCTTGGCCAGCATGCTGGGTAGGTGCTGGAACAAACAAGGCTCATGAGCCAGAGACAAAACAGCAAAAGGGAACTCATCTGTAGACCAGCAAGAAGAATTTCCTCAGGGGTAAAGAGTTCCGAGTTCGAGTATTTCCTTTGAGGGAGCTCATGTATTTTATGTTAATTGTTGGATAAGCAGCCTTTGGAGCACTGCCAAGGACTTTTCCTACGGAAATGCTCCCACTGGTGAAATACATGACCAGGCTCCCCTCATCCCAGAAAATCTCCCTTCTTTGCCGGACAGTAGCCCAGCGTTAGCATTCACCAGCATTTGTGATTAGTGCACTCTGCTGGTCATTGTGATTACAGGATTCAACATCTTAAGACTGAGGGAACCAGCTTTCTCAACTACTGGAAAGTTTTCTAAGCCATTAAACAAACAAACAAAAAAAAAGCATTTTCCTCATCAGACATCAGCATGCCTTGAAAGACAGTATGGTACTTTGAATTTTGAGTAGTAAGACATCTCACAGCTCAGTCCAATACCAGATAACTGGTCAGATAGCTCACCTCATGCCTCACCTCCCCTTTAGCCAGCTATAAAGTCTGCACATAGGAATATTAAATTGCCCTATAGGAGTTCCTAGATTCCCACACAGCCCAAGAGATAGCACATGAAACAGATCTTTATGGGTAGCTACTTTATTTCACAGTGGAGCCTGGATCACCACACCGGGCTGGCTGCCCGCTTCAGATTGCTGTAAACACTGTAAGGCCTATAGCACTCAGTCACCGTTACTTTGAAAGTTTCCACCTAGGATTCTTTTTTTATCTCTGGTAAAGAAGGTTCAGGAATGCACTTAAAAATATCAGAACACACCTTAGGTAACACTAGCCATTTGGATATAATACATTAAAAAACTGAATGCTCGCATCAGCCTGTTCATGATAGAGGAAAGCAATTTTACAGAAATCCCAAGAAAGCAAGCCTAAGTGTTCACGGTTCTGATTACTGTGGGAAGTCTAACTCCTGAAAATTAATGTTTTGCTTGACTTATTACAGGACTGCAACCAGTTTTAAGAGTTCTTTTGCAACAGACAAGAGACCAGGTTGGTTTTTTTCCCCCTTGAGATACCCTTGGTCACATTTTCCAAAAATAAACTTATTTAAGTGTAACAGAGAAATCGTAAGATTCTTCTTTCAAGCTGATTTGTAGCTACTCTTCAATTAAGTCATTACGTAACATTAAGATCAGACAAATACAAGAGCTCCTTTGACTTCCTCTTTGAACCATCTAGTTCTCCTGCCCTTCTAGTCTTGACCATTAGAATTTCTGTAACATAAACACCTACCAGAGAACACAACTGCACATCATATAATCATCCTGACTATTTTAAGTTTTGCTGGTTGGACACCCTCCCCAGATGTTATGCTTGTTTCACAGAAATGCCATTGCTTAAAGATAAACACTTAAGTGAGATGAAGAACAGCACAGTTCTACCAGCCCCACAAGCCAACTGAACAGCTCTCTATGGTGGCATTGGGACAGTCTGTCTTCACCCCTCCTCCAAACCCCTTCCATTCCTCCCTGATCCCATCTGCCTGCTGCTCACACTCCCTGTTAAGACCCTGCTACCTTAAATCCATTACAGAAAACTACCCTAGCAAAAAAATTATTCTGCTCACAGAAGAAGGAGGTAGGACCATGTGGCTGGAATGGATGAGGAGCAAGGAGATTGAGAAGCCACAGCTTCAGAAGCAGTGAGCCCAGCTGCCTGTGAAATCCGCCAGAGAACCACACTCCTTCAGAGGCACATCACGTACCTGAGACACACTGAACAGCAAAGTGAATGAAAACATAGAGAAGCATATCATATCTGAGTGATGCGGCAGTCACAACCATAGAATCATAGAATTGTTTAGGCTGGGAAAGACCTTTAAGACCATCAAGTCCAACCATTAACCTAGCACTGCCAAGTCCAGTGCCTATACATTGAATATTGATCCTGGCATGCTGAGGAAGGCTGAATAATTTTGTTGTTCATTAAATTCAATAATGAATGAATTATTAGGAAGACCTTAAGTAGCTGCAAATAAATACCATGGAAAATTTTTAAACTCACTTTGCATGGAATGTTTCTTGGCAAAAATAATCAATTAAAAAAAAAAAACACCACCATACTGTAAGTTAATTTCATTTCAGATCAATTTAAAATTCACATGCTGGACCTACTGTTTCAGTAACAGAAATAGATAATGCACTAAGGACTAGCATGGGTAAGTAATCAGGTTTTTCACATTTAATGCACCTTACAAAATTCATAAAGCAGTTCCTGGCTATACAAGTCAACTCAGTCTCAGGAGGAATGCATGACCCTCTCAAATTGCCCCCTCTCCATTCTTTAATAACTCCACCTGATACCCCAGTCAGACCATGGTTTTTTTCACTGCTATACAGAAACTTTGGTCACCAAAAGTGATTCAGTTTTAAAAGCATGTGCTTCACCTTTCAGCAATTTGTGACTGAAGGCATGTACAAATGCAATTTCAGTAACTGCCTTTCCATTTATGTTTGTTATCTTAGCTGCGTCTGCCCATCTACTGACAAACATTTAGCCTATCCATGCTACACCATGCCAATCCAGTCTTTATATAAGCATCTCCAAACATACATTTACTTCTGGTTGCAACTATGATAACACATGCAAGTTTCGCAGGATTACAAATATAACTCAGACTGCAGTTTCAGACTTTCAGACCGTATGTCAGTCTTTTTTCACAAGTTAAGGCCATTTCCCCTGTCTTTTTGTCTGATTTTTTTCGTAACCAGCTACACTATCCATCTTTGATTTCACTGTATACTAGTCTAAATCCTTAGGCACATGTCCAGACTGCTTTCTGAATATGTCTTCACCTAAACTGCTGTCCAGATTAAGTCAGAGATCAGGATGTCAGTCCTAAATCTAAAGAGTAAAAGGGCCAAGTATTGTCATGCTGAGTATCACAACACAAGCTGTTGGGATCCAAAACACTATCGAGTGGAATCCACCACCTTTAAGCATCATTACTAAGCTTCCTATATAACATTTTTTAAACCTGCACTTTGTTTAGCAGACTGAAAAACGTGTGTGCACACATATTACACTGAAGATACACTTTTATCCTGAGCCTACCTTTTACGGAAAAAAAGAAGAACAATCCACCAGCTGCAGATGACAAGCATTATGTAGATATCAGCTCTTATTACTTAAAAACTATAGCTTTGTAAATAAAGCTCAACTTTTTCTAATTCAGCAAGAAGTCCATAATGTTTTTATAGAGAGAAATTATTTTGGATGCATGCAATTGATTATTAAATACAGATTTAAAGAGAAAAAATCACCTGATACCAAAGTTTCCATACCCAAACAACTTTGGCAAATTCAATTCGTAGGTCCCACTGACAGAAAAACCTCTCAATTCGGAGATTTAAAGTTGCTTTACATAATGTGATGCCTTACTAATGTTCAACTTCACCACTACAGCACTTGTGTAGATGCAGATTAGAACACTTATTTTCAAAGCAATTCATACAGTCATCATTTCCACTAGCATCATGGGCTTTCTGCAGCTTCATTCCTTGAGGTAGTTGTAAGCAGAATTTAATTTAAAAAAAAAAGTAAAAAGGATGGCAGAGCAATTTGTTGTCATCATACAGTATTGGTACCAGAGTATCACTGTAAAAACAGAACAACATTATTTAAGATGCATAGGTTCTGAAAAAACACAAATCTGGGTTGGTTCCCATTCAAAAGCTTCAGTTTCATACTACTGTATATTGCTGATCAACAATGATAATTTTTCACATTACAGGAGCTATCTCCCTTGAAACTTGCCCTTGTCCACGGTTGTGGATGATTATGTGCTGCCATCTAGCAAATGTTTCCAGAAAAGTTTAATGTTGAAAGCTATTATGTGACAAGACACCTGAATATTCTTAGAAAACTTAGCACAAGACAGCAACAGTGTTTTAGAAAGATTCCTTCAGCCTGCAAGCTTATAAAATTAAACACAAGATGAGAATACAGTTAGGCTTAATACAGACAAACCCTTCAACAGCATGATCATATGCAGTTGATATATCAGAATTGCAAAACTGAACTTTTTCATTCTACAAGTTATATTTTCCCCTGTATAAAAGAACATGGTTAGAAAATGGTAAGAAATACTGCATTTTGCTCTTCTTTCTTAAACACTCCAGTCCTCACTCTGTCCTAACTTTCTGCAGTCTTTACTTTCCCGCTGCCCCCAGCTGTTCCTTGGGCACAGAAATCAAAATTCAGTAATCCCATACAGAAATGTGATGTCTGAATTATAAAAACATTTGGTTTTTTTAACTCTTTTCAATTTTAATTTTTCAGTCATGCAGTCACACTGAAACTACACCACGTTATTTGCCAGCAGCAAGACAATGGCTTTTTAAAATTACTGGACCCTGGTAACTGCGGGTTCTGCCAAGATGTGGCTTTTTTCTGTTATTAACTAGGTATATATGCAATTAGAGAAAAAAAGAGTATTTATACATTTTTGGCACAATACCTGTTTGTTAACACAGAAATAATTTAAGTTTCTGAAGCTGTTACACTGATAGAAAAATAACTTTGCATAAAAAAATAAAATAAATGATTAACAGATTGTCCAAAATTATTCTGTGGATAGCTGAAAAATTATGACTGATTTCTTACATTTTTCTGTATCATTTCACCTCGTCACAATTGCAATTCCCTCTTATTTTCACCCAGGATCCTGACCACTGTACAGTAACTTCAGATCCCATTCATACAGTCACCTAAACAGTAAAACATTTTCATTCTTTGCTCCCTATTAGATCAGAACAGTTGGAGCATGGTGCTTCATGGAGGCACTATTCTTTAACCAAATAATACTTAAAAAACCCAAACAAGACAACTTCTGAGGTCTCTACTCCTTTCCAAATTCCCTGAAATTAGCCAATGAATTCAAAAACTGTCATGAGGGAGACACACATCAGTTCTTCACTTGTTTCACTTCCTTGAAGGATTAAATTTTTGCACTAAGAGTAATACTCAACTTCGAAGTTTCTTTGGTGATAGAAAGTTAAATTATCACTCAATTAAATGGTCTTTAATTTCAAAACATGTATACGCTTCATTATAATATTAGAAGCAAAGGCTTGATTTTTACACTGTACTAAGAAAACTTTCCATTAAGAGTGTGGAGTGGTTGGTTTTTTTTTTATTTTCACCAGAAGAGTAATGCCCCAAACAACTCCTGCCATTGAATGACACTGAACTGAAGCTATCTACTCAAGTGGTAAGTAATTATACTTCCCATTCAGAAGTAAGATATAAACAACTATACCTTACCTGTACACAACAGATGCTGTGCAACTTTTATCTATGACAATACAGCTTATAGGAATGCTATAGACACTGCAGAACAAAGTAGTTCTAGGACATCAATAATTAACATTAAGAAAGGTGCCAATTTTTGTAACCGAGTGTCCTGGTTTCAGCTGGGATGGAGTTAATTATCTTCTTAGAAGCTAGTATGGTGCTGTGTTTTAGCTATGATGTGAGACTTTTCAGTTCCTCAGGCCTTGTTAGCAAAAAGGTTGGAGGAACACAAGAAATTGGGAGGGGACACAGCCAGGTCAGCCAACCCAAACTAGCCAAAGAAATATTCCATACCATGGGATGTCATGCCTGGTACATACACTTGGGGGGGTGGCTGGGGCGAGCAGGTCGTTCAGGGACTGGCTGGGAATCAGTAGGCAGGTGGTGAGCCGTTGCATTGTGCACCACGTGTTCCTTTCTTCCTTTCCCTCTGGATTTTATTATGTCCCTTCCCCTCTGCATTATAACTGTTATTGTCATCATTGTTATTATTGTGCTTTCATTTATATTGTAGTTCAATTATTAAATTGTTCTTATCTCAACCCTCAAGTTTTACATTCCTTTCCGATTCTCCTCCCCATCCCTCTGGGTGAGGGGAGAGTGAGCAAGTGGCTGGGTGGTACTTAACTACCACAACACTAAGAAACACTGGTCTTACGACTATTTGTTCTACCTGTAAGCAAAATAACAACTGGGAAAAATTTTTTGAAACCGACCACCCCAGAATTTCTTGAGACTCCATCATTTAGCTAACCAATATAGTTTATGATATTAATTAATAGCAGAAGTCTGCCTTAGCCAGAATTAAAACCCAAAATATGTAAACATAACACAGCTGAATTTACACAGGTCTTACACAGAACTACTGTAAACCCAGCTAAGACAAACAAGTTTATCAGCTATGTAAGAGTCACAAAGTTCTTTCTGCAACAACTACCATCATGCCTATTTGATATAGTCTAATGGGGGAAGAAATTTGTATGATCCCTAGCATTGGTTGACTGTGGAATGCCAAAGGTGCACTGTATAAAGCTGCTTTGTAATTACAGCAAATCTCCCTCCACAAATTGGAAGAATACACAATGGAAGTCCAAGATTGTTTAAAACATTAGCCCTTCTAAAACTTTTACTTTATTCATGCTCAATTTCCACCATTTCACCTTTGTTTGAGGAATATAAATACTTTTTCCTGTTGAAACACATTCCTACAAGGACATCTTAGTAATAAATCCACCAAAGATATCCAGGTATTGGTAAAGAATATATTTCAGATTTTATGACTAGTCACCATAGTAATTAATACAGTTCTAATGCTTATGAAAAGGCGTATGCGTAGAAATGGAAAAATTTGTTAATCAGTTCACACTAGGTCTCCATTCTACTCCTAGCCAGCCTGACCGGCTGTCCCTCTTGATGTGATGGCATCCAGGATTTCAGTCTCTATACTACCTTACATCTTGGATGGACCTGTTGTTAGAGAATGCCTGTTTTTTGTAAGAGCTCCGATGAAAGCTGCCACCTCCAGAAAATCTACAAACTTTATTATCAGTTTCCTCTTAGGACAGGGTGATGTTTGAACTACGGCACTCCCAGTGTCCTTACCGAAATTTTTAAATCTTTTGTACAGGAAATCCTTGCATTCTGTCTTTTTCTGAAGAACTGTTTGATCATTCCTCAGTCAAATAACGCTTCTGCCTTAATCCCGTGTTGTAAGAGTAACTTTGTGGTGAAAGGCTACAAATCACCACCCGAACTTGATCAAGCAAAAAAAATTTCTGTTTCAGTGATGAATGCTCTCTTTAGTGATTCATTGGCATATTTCAAAGTGTAATCAGTCACACTTGACCATACCTTTGTTAACAGCTAGGAACAAAAGTTTGTAATAAAATGCCAAGTAAGTATCTGTATTTTATGTAATATCAAACTACATTTTTTCTGATGAACAGGCTACCTCTCACTAAACTCTTGATTTACAAACCAACCTCTGTCAGAGCCACTACATGCCTACAACATAAAACTTAACTTTAAATACAACTGTAATCTCAGAGTGCTTGTATAATCGGTCATTTTTGTTCTACTGATGACAAATACTGTGAATTATCTAAGAATCCTTGAAGTGTATAATGCAATCTGCAGAAGCTGATACAACTCAGGTCAGCATAACTGTCAGCTACTCTTTAGGTGTTGCAGCAGCAGTTTAAAGAGGACAGTTTAGCTGTATCAATTGCACGCAATGATTTGCCAATGTGTAGCCAAAACTCAACACAAGTGAAACACACTTAATCCATGCTACAAAGCAGGAAAAAAAATCTGAAAGAAATAGGAAACACCAGACTTCTTACAGAATAGGAAAAAGTTAGCGCTAACCCATTAATTTCTCATTCTCTGCAAAAAAATAGGGCAACATCGTATCTTTGCCATTCAGAAGACAGGCAGCTGAGACTTTGGTAGGTCCGAGAGAATTACCTGCAAAACTTCAGTGCTGACACAAAGGCAGTAAGATACGACATGATACGATGACGAGATATACTCAATGACAGGACGTCGAGCCGAAGCACACATGTGGACAACTGCGTGGCATCCCCCAAAAGGTAGCTTATCATCGCAAGGCAGATCTGTATTTCCACCGCGCAGCCCTCCCGCTGAGCGCCCGCACGGTGCGCAGCCCTTCCGAGGCGGGCGGCGGCGGCCGTCCCAGCCAGGCTGCGGCAGCCGCGGCCGGGCCCGCGGGGCCTTCCCCAGCGCTGCAGGCGGCCACGCCGCCCCCACGGAGGGCAGCGGCCGGGCCATCCCGGCTCGGCCCGCTCGCAGGGTGACAGGCCGCCGTCGCCCAGCCCCGCCACCTCCCTCCCCTCCCGGTGTCCCGGCCCCCTCCAACGGCCACTGCCACCACCTGCCCCATCGGGTCCCGCTCGGCCCGAGCCTGCCCCGCCGGCCCCCTCCGACCGCCACCCCAGAGGACGTGGGGGCTCACCTCGTTGTTGAGGTTCAGCACGGGAGCCATGGCGTCGGTCCCTGCCCGCAGAGCTCCGCCGTCGCCCGACCCGGCGCGGCCCTCCCCCCCTCCGAGCGCCCCCACGCCGCACCGCAAGCAGCGCGAAGCGAAACTGCGCGCATGCGCGGCGCGCGCGGCGGCAGGCCCGCTCCAGGCTGCAGCTCTATGGGTAGAGCCTCTCTAGGCCGGCTCTCGCAGGTCTCGGTCCTCCGACTCCGCCCCGGCCACACGACTTCCGGGTGGCGCGTGCGCACCTGTTCTCGGCCCGCAGCCGCCGGGGACCTGCGTTGGGTTGGGTCGGGTCGGCCGGTGGGTGCCGGTGGGTGCCGGTGGGTGCCGGTGGGTGCCGGTGGGTGCCGGTGGGTGCCGGTGCGGCCGATCGTGACCTGCGCGGGGCGCCTCGGGGGCAGCTCAGCCTGGGGCGCCTTGCTGCGAGCGGCGTTTTGTGCTGCTGCGGTGCTTCGTCGGCTGGATGAGCCCAAGACCTGCAGAGCTGTACGACTCTGAATCCTTAAACTACATGAAACATCTGCCCTTCCGAGTAGTTTATAATCTTGGAAATAATCTGTGATTCTTGCTTGTCGTGCTGCCGTTGTGGAACCGGCTTTAAAAGATCACATGAGTAAACGGCAGATATGTCTAGGCTTTTCTTTACCCCCTACCCCCTACCCCCTTCCCCGTGGCCCAAGAGCACTCTGTTTCCAAACTGTTCTAAAATTTGCAGATCGACTTTTCCATTTGTGAAGAAGGCACAGTACAGATTGTGCAGCAATTATATTGTCTGAAGCTTTAGCATTCTAAAATTTTTGTCTACACGATTTTAAGTAGCTGTAGAGAAATGGGGCTGAGCATGTGTTTTGCTCTTCGTGAGATCTCAGTCTCAAAAAATTTGGCAGAACTTTTCCTCCTTATTTCCAGTTTATTGTGCTGGAAGGGACTGTTGATTTAAACAGTCGGAAATATTTTTCTATTTTACTGAAACAGGACTTCTACAAAACTCATGCCTAAATGTAAGCAAGTCTTGGCATGTCTAGAGAGTGAATCAGTTATTGTTTCACATTACAGTTTATCTGGTGCAGTATTGATAAGAACTGAGATCATACTAAAAAATATTTGGGGAAATTGTTTTAAGTATAAAGCCTTTCTGTTTGTATGAATAAAATCAGTTTCAGGAAATTCTTTGGATGTTCACCAGCGATTTGCTGGCCCCTGGATGGCACTGTTGTGCCTGGAATTCTGCTTTGAAGTCTGAATATTTAAACAAATAGGACTGTTGTCAGCTGTCCCTGTAATGCATTTTTTTTCTGCAGGATCTGGTATTTAGATCTTGTTGTATTTTAATATTTGATTTTGACTGGTGCTCAGGGCATCTCTTGTAAGTGAACTGCAGCTAAGTCACCTTTGGCTGTAATTTTTAACAAGTCTTACATGCAAGTGGCATCAGGCCAGGCTAGTCCTTCAAAGTAAAACTTCAGAGTTCCATTTAGGATGTTTCAGAAACTGGTACTGGTTGTTCAGTGGCAGTCTGGATTTCATTTGGATTAATAAAGAGCCAACTGATACTACTTTGTACCCATCCTTGCAGAATGTAGTAAAGGTATTTTGTTCTAACAGGAACTGAATTCCAGGTTAAATGTATAGTTGCTGAAAATGCTTTGGCTCTTGACTGCAGGTGAGGGGTATTTACCACAGCTGCTGTCTTGGAAAAATTCTGACTTGGGCGGCTGTATCCAGCCTACCTAAAGTCAGAGAGTATTCTTTCCTTGTAGTGCCACTGATGGCAAGCAGCTATTGTGTCCTACATAAGAAGTAGTTGTATTTGGTTATGTCTGCATATAAAGCATGTTTGGATGTGATGTACTCAATACTGTTAATATGTTTTTAAAAATCAAGTAATATGATTTCCTATCTAGATTGGATTTGTATCCACTGAGTGTAAAATTGGAATCAGAAACTTAATAAGGAAAGATTTTCCAAGGAGAATAAAGAGGTGCTTCCCTTTGTCTTGAACTTTCATACAAAAGTAATTCTTAGATATGTCAGCCTTAAATTCCATTGTGCACGTTAGCAAAGAGAAAGTCAAAAGAGGACAAGGGAGCCAGCTGCAGTTCTGTAACTCCAACCAGTGCCAGCCTGGCCTCCCATCAGTTGTTCCTTGTCTGTGTAGCCTACTGGGTTGTAACTTCAATTTTCCTTTCCATTTCCTCTGGATGGTGAAGTACCAAAATAACTTGCTTTGGACGTTTCTTGTAGACCCTGATGTCATACTTACAGCCTTTCTTCATCCAACAATTTTGTTTTCTTGTTACTTAGTCACTGATGAAGATACGTATTTTTGTTGCTTGCACCTTACTAAACCTCACTGCCCTTCCAGAGCCTAGAATCACTGTGCCTCACACCTGATGTATTGGCTGTTTGTGGTACTAGTTTTTTACTTAAATTAATTTTAAGTCAAGTTTTTTTTTTCAGCTTCTCATAGTCAGGATGCTTTGAGGCATTGCCCCATATAACACTTTCACACTTTGATGCTTTGTTCCGACTTTCTTCCTTTCATGTTGGTATTTCACGCAGATATTTTAGCATGCATTCTCAGTGTTCTGGACTGTCTTGTTATCTCTACTTGGAGAACAGCTGCCTATATGTGCACATGGCAGGGCAGCATGTATTTGTAGGACATAATATGTTGCAGAACAATACAGGGAAGTCCAACTGGTAAGCTATTTAAGGAAAAGGGGTTGCGTCTGGGACCCATTTCCCTTCCTTTATCTTGGCATTCTCCAAGCTCATATGATGTTGTAGCAGCTGTGCAGACCATCTTGCAGCTACATCTGGCCTTGATCCCAGAGGCCATGCATATAAGTCATATTTTTGGAGTACTTACTAAAATTTGTGATTATTGTAGACACCTGCACTCATAAGAACAGTACAGATGAAATGAAATATTCATTTAGTGTGTTCTGTATTGAAAATGACAATAAGTAAATGTTAGAAATTTCGATTAATTGTTCATGTTTTGTGAACCAAATTAGAGAACTTAAGAAGCTTCACAGAATGAAAGTGCTAATAATGTTAATTAGACATTGAGGACTACAAAGCCAGAAGATCTTCTGTGACTTGTAGCTTCCTGTATAGCAGCTTGTGCTCTGGAGTTTCTTTTTACTGGTACCAAGGCATCTGTTCTGGGCTTGCTCCCTTTCTTTTATTGGAAATTACATTCCTTTTTTTGGCAATTACAATAAAACTTAAAAGGATCTAGCTGACATTAGGATCCTGTTTTTTACTTACCTTCCTATGTATGTGTAGTAAAAGAAAATTTCAACATCACACAAACAACTGAAATAGCCAGATGAACTAATGAAACTGCTTCTTATAAAAGGAAATGTAGGATATAGGAATTGATTTATGATGGGTTGCAGAAGAAAACAGTGTGCAGTACACATTTAAATTTAATGTCCCAGGTTTGAGTTTGTCACAAGATCATCTTTCCAGGCTCTGTTTTTTTCTATACATTAAAATACTAATTAAATGCATAAATATTTTTGGAATGTAAGTGCTTACAGGGTGACTATATGTGAAATGAATACTAAGTAGGAAGCAATCTCAAAGTTAATTCTGCTTCATTAATAACAGAGGGATGTGATCACTTAGGATTGAAATACATTGAATTTCCCTGAAAAACCTGTTCTAGTGTGTACATAACAAGGGCAGTAGCTGCTAAGTGTGTATGAAGGCAAAAAAATTTAGAAGTGAAGAAAGTAATAAGAAAAATATGTCCACAATAACAAGAGCCAGTTTTTCTGTTGTGTCCCAAAAGTCAAAATGACTCGTTTCATAAAACATTTTTACAGGCCACCAAGGATTTTTTAAATATATATTTTTCAATCTTTTTCTTATATAAGTAAGAAATCACATTTCAATATTATAATTAAATTAATAACCAGGTTCACTATATATTCATATATAACATTTTTTTATGTGTTAAAAACAAGGTCAGTTACATTTTCTGACTAATCTTTATAAAGAGCATGTTCACTGGATTTTTGGTGTGAATTAATATAGTTAAATCACCCATATATTATAGCAACTACATGACATTTACAAAACATACCCTTACGGAAATGATGACACTAACATTTTGTGGCATGTTGGCTTGAATGAAACAAGATCCACCTACAACTGGGTTTGTACATATATATAAGGCATATCAGATTCTGTGTGTTGAGAATATAATACAAGAAACTTAAATGGAAAGCATTTCACATGTTAAGCATATTTTTTTTTATATGATCTGACTTGGTAAAAGTATAAAATATTAAATAAGAGACATTCTAGAAACACTCCACCAGAGGAGTAACATCTGGTATAGCAGGTTTTGCAGCTGCTTTGCAAGCAGTGGATTCTGTCAACATATCCAACTGAAATTGCTATTAAAAGATATTCCAGAACAATGGCAGTAATCGCAAAGGCATAGAGCAAAACTTATTGGGACAAAGGTGTCAACATTTTAATAATATTTCTAAGACAGTAAAAAGCCTATTTCAAAAAATCTTAAATAGAATTTTTCAAATAATACTAAGAAATAGAGATTCTTTGAAGTGTGAAAGCAGTCTGACATCTGACAGAGAAGAAAGAGCATATAATAGTTGGTTTTCTGCAAAGGATTATTGCTTTCTTGCATTTCCTAGTTTAATGCCATTTTAGTGCTGTCCTCCTTTTCATATTACCTTGTAAATACATGATACATTGTGAACAATGACAAAAAGTTCTGTTCGCCTATTTCAGATACCGTTTGCTCATGTTCTAAGCAGACTCAAGCTGTTTGGCTCTTGAGTTGTCCAGAAACCATGTGAACATGATCTTTATGTTATAGTTACTTGCTTGCACTAGTGAGCAGCACTGAGAGGCAGACCTCAGGTTTGACACTGCTTCCTCCCTCAGCTCAGTGTAATAATTGTCTATACACAGTTTTCTGTTGACTCCAGTAGTGTCAGGGAAAGAATATTAAGATCTTGAAAGTTGAGGATAAGAAGCTTGGGTTTAATGCATAAGGAAGGCTGGAAAGGCAAGAGCAGTAAGACGAAAATTACTTTCTAGGAAGATGATCTATGCATACAGTGCCAGGGCACAGACTTACAGTGTGGCGATAATTGTAATTCAAAAGTGGTAACAGAAACCTTGATGAGGCTATTGGCTCCATGAGTGGGCCGGAGAGACTGTGTGTTCAAGGTAAAATCATTATGCCTTGTATGGCAAAGTTGTGTGAATATTCAAGGCACAGTAAGTATTTGTGCTCTGATACCCAGTATATGTCCATGGAAAGGATGGTGGTGCTGTCATTATTGATTCAGAAAGGACGTGGGAGAAATGACAAGAGGGTAAAATTACGGTGGTAGCCTAGTTGATGGTTACTCATGACAAGAGAGCAGGAAGACAGGCTGAAACATGAGTTTTAATGAGGGGTGAGTTTTGAGTAGAAAGCTACACCTGTATTGTTTCAGTCCAGGGGTGACTGCAGAAAAAAATTACTCAGAGGCAAGATTCAGGGGGAGAAAAGGATGAAACACCAAGCCATCTCAAATCCCTTGCAGCTGGATCACTTGATAATTAAGCTGCAGAAGCACTCTAAATGAGCAGAAGCTGCATGAGCATACAATATTGAGATGAACAGTGGGTCTTTCTTAAAGGACACAACTGATATGCTGGGAAAGGCATGAGTGAAGTGGGTCTGATTCTTGCTCAGAGAGAGGTTGCTGGAATTCATAGTAAAAGATGCACTGGGAGTGTATATGACACGTAGGGTGAAAGCTGTATAGAATGAGTGCTAATATCAAGTTGGTGGGAGGGAATATGGAAGTGGGTGATGGAGCTTGGAGATGGACGGGGAAGGAGTCTATGGGATAGTAGCTGGAGTGACTGATGGGATTAGTGGGGCTGTCTGCTGACTGTAATGTAAAGAAAAAGCTGCAGAGAATGCATGGGCAAGGGAAAGATAAATGGTAGTGTGAAATTAAAGTAATGGGGTAAGGAATAGCATGGAGTCATTAGGGCAAATTCAGAGGTGTGGATAGATGAGTAGATGACAAACTTCTTGGCTAAAACAGAAAAGAATTTAGCATCCACAGAATAATGTTAGGTACTTACGTAAAAATAAACCAAAGCATCATAGTTTAATTGTACTCTGACAATTCAGAAATTATTTTCTTCTAGTTTAAATTTTGTAAGCATAATTTTTTTGTATAAAAAAGTCTGAAGGCCAAAGTTCATCGCACCCCTTGTTAGGCTTTTAAGCAGGATGTTTAGTCAGGAACCAAATCAGCGTTAATTGTCCCTTCCATTCCCTTCAGAGGGAGACAGAGTGATACTTCAAGAGAGTACTTAAACTTATCTAAGTTCTTGCTGCTGAGGATAATAGAAGTCTAGGGTGACTTGATTTAAAGATTAGGTAGGATGAATCTTGGCATCGGTATCATTGTTGCAGCTGTGAAGAAAAGCTCAGAAATGTGAAGAGTGTGGTTGGTATGTACTGTGTACCTAAGTCTGAAATGATAAAAGAGATGTGACTTAGTCCAAATACCACAAGGTGTTTTCTTGAGTGCTCCTCACAGTAATGAAAAGTCAGTGTTTGAGTCAGTGTCATCTTTCATCAATTCATGTGCAAAAGTAGTTTGGGGATTAGAGTCTTACAGGTTATTCCAAGGGGCACCTGACTAATCAAGCTTGCTCTCTGCTTTCTTTCCCCTTTAAAACTGATCTAGGAGTTAAGCCTGTGGAGCTGAGCAGAATTCAGACAGGATTCTCCCTCAGAGGAGTTAAGTCAAAGGAACTTGTCAAACTTCACAGATGAGAAGCTGATTTGGTGGAGCCTGTTGCTTTTTAAATGAAGCCTTATTTTGGTAACTCAGAAGGTTAGAGTTTTTCATAATCATAGTTTGGAAGAGTAGTGCTTTGGAATTGCTTATTTGCACAATATTGTTATGTAGTGATAAAGGAGAATCCTGTTTCAGCATTGATAATAATCATAGTTTTGATATATGGAGAAAGATAACAGACGTACAAGAACAAACTTGTAATAGTGTAAGTTCTCCGAATTTCTTGCAGTCTACTAATTTGCAGTTGTTTTTACCAAAATGTGGGAAGGATTGTTGCATTTTAACGTAAGCTTCTTAAAGGGATTGTTTGCTCGTGTCCTTTTCTCAAAGTAAACTAGATTTATACTAGAAAAAAGTAACTTTTTTTTCCCCAAAGAAAATCAGTAAAATGTAAGCAAAAGTCTAGGATACACTATAAGACTTCTTAATTAGTTATTCACAGTAGTTCTTGGAAGGATCACTTTTTCTATTACTGGTTTTACAGAAACAGCTGCTGACAATTAAGAGCATAATTACTTACAGAACTAAAGGAGATTTTAAAAAATGTGGGTGCCTAGGAACATGAGTAAAATTTGCAATATTAGGTGCATACTGTATTTTATGTTCTTACAGCTATTTCATAAACTGCCCTTATATGTCTTCACCTGGCCATCTGTTGCAACTCTGAACAGGAGGACACATTACTGGTCAGTTTAAAGATATGTATAATATAACAGATGGATTGTAGCAACTTCAGATCAGCAAGTTCTACTTGTAAGCATGTGAGTCCAATCACTGAATATTCATTTGTAGTAACAGGTTTTCAAAGGTGAATCCATCATTTCTATTATTAAAATGAGCAGAAGGTTCCAACTAAGTTTTGTATAATCTCTCTTCAAAATGTGGTTTATAAAACAGGCTGCCTTTTGTTTTATACAACCTGTAGGAACAGAAAAACTGGAAGACTTTATGCTTTAATGTTTTGGCGTTTTTTTTATGTGGTCCTGGCCACATAAGAAAGAAATTAGCCTTAGAAAGCAATCTGAAGCTTATGTTAATATCTAAACAAAATTTTATGGTACAGTTTGAGAGTAAGTCTGTAGTGGAAATTCTGACTGCCGAATCTGTAACTGCATCAGTATTAGCAAAAATGTGGTTCGGAGTTTTTATAAATGGAGTTGAAAAATACAGATGAAAAATTAGTAAGTCTTCTTAATTTACAAGGTGGTTGAACCAGAAAAAGCAGCTAAAAGGGTTTAATTTAAAAGCACTCTGTATCATTGCAAAAGAGTACATTATGTGATATACCCTGAGTTTAGGTAACATTTGACCCTTTGCCAAAAATTAAACTTCCTGAGCTTTCAAGGCACAAAATGATGGAAAAAATCTGGTGTCTTTCCAATTTCAAGGCAACTGTTGAATGTTTGCTGTGAAACCAGTAAAAACAAGGCACAAAATGATGGAAAAAATCTGGTGTCTTTCCAATGTCAAGGCAACTGTTGAATGTTTGCTGTGAAACCAGTAAAAACTGGACATAATTTCCTGAATTCTGAAGACTTAAAATATATTATTTTTTCATTTTGAATAAATATTTTCTCTATTACAGCAATGTTTTAAAGTAACATCAGTGACTACGCACTTGTTTCTATACTCAGTTTGAGGAGAAGGGATTCTGGTATGAAAGTGATGGCAAGGGAATCACTGCTGTAATATTTCTGCTACAGACACAAATATTCCTTATTTTTGAGCTTCCAGGAAATCTATCGTGCTGACATTATGTTTCAGTTCTGTTGTGTTTTCACTGAAAAAAATTAAGTCTATGTGGGAATTTGTATCCAAAAAAACACTTGTATTTCTTAATCTGTTCTACTGATAACCTCTAATTTCTGAAGTAATTACATCTTTTGGGTTTACTTTTCTTTGAGATTTGCTGGGTTTGAAAATCTAGCAAAAATACACATTACTAAAATCACTGAACTTTTAACTGACTTTCAGTATTACCCGCAGAATCCAAAAATGATAGTGTTGTTTTAAAAATAATATTTCAGAAGTTTCAAATTAGGAAAAAAAACCACCTTTTTTTTTAATGTCACCAAGAGAGAACTGTTCTGGGATTCATGAATGTTGGAATGTGGATTCTGAATATAGCTGAGGGACCCCAGAGGTAGATAGTATTGGGGGTTTTTTTAGGTTTGGGCTTGTTCTCAGGTAAATAATAGAATCATAGAAGCATTTAGATGGGAAAAGGCCCTTAATTTCATCAAGTCCAACCATAAACCTAACACTGCCAAATCCTACCATTAAACCATGTCCCAAAGTGCCCCATCTACACATCTTCTCAATACGCCCAGGGATGCTGACCCAACCTCTTCCCTGGGCAGCCTGTTCCAATGCCTGACAACTCTTTTGTTGAATAAATTTTCCCCAATATCCAAGTTAAACCTCCCCTGGCACAACTTGAGGCCATTGCCTCTCATGCTGTCGTTTGCTACTTTGGAGAAGAGACCGACCCCACCTGCCTACAGCCTCCTGTCAGGCAGCTGTAGGGAGCGATAAGGTCTCCCCTGAGTCTCCTCCTGTCCAGGCCAAACACCGCCAGTCCCCTCAGCCGCTCCTCATCAGCCCTGTGCCCCAGCCCCTTCCCCAGCCCCGCTGCCCGTCTCTGGACACGCTGCAGCCCCTCAGTGTCCCCCTTGCAGTGAGGGGCCCAGACCTGAACACAGGGTTCGAGGGGCGGCCTCAGCAGTGCCCAGTGCAGGGGGACGGTCACTGCCCTGGTCCTGCTGGCCACACTGTTTCTGATACAGAGATGAAGACCCCCTTCCAGATGACTTCACGCACCCCATCCCCTCGGCAGAGCACAACTTCCCCGTGTTACGCAGCTCCCGCCATGCCGCCCAGGGCAGTGCGCACGTGTCCCGTGCTGTGGGCTGGAGCACCGTGGCAGCCTGCCCTGTCAGGGAGCCGTGTACCAGCAAGGCCCAGCCTTGGGTAGTGTCCAGCCTCCCCGTGCTCCCCAGCAGCACCCACAGCGCTGGCGCTCTGCCATGGGTGCCCTGCCTGCCTCCTCGTGCCCTTGCCTCCCACCCCCTCCCAGGCCACCCCGCGCTCCATCTGGCCCAGCTCTGGGGACCTGCCCCAGCCCCTCAGACGGGGCGAAGGAAGCCCCTGCACCACCTCGGCGGGGCAGAAAGACCTGCTCACACCTCCACCCACCCCACCCCAAGGAGGTGGAGGTGGAGGACGTGGCTCCCAGTCTACAGGCCAGCACCAAAGGTGCCGACGCTGCAGACGGTGACGCGGGCGGGAGAAAAGGGAGGTGGGAGGATGGCCCTGCGCTTCTGTGCGCCTGGGCAGCCACTTCCCACGTCGTGTGCAAGGAGGCTTTAGGGCAACAAAATGCAGGGCAAGAGAGGAAGGGGGGAAACCCAAACCAGAAAGGGGCAGAGGCAGAATGGCTTCCCCAGGCAGTCTCCCGTCCCGTTACAGAGAGGGCCCAGCCCGCTTTGCTTTCCAGACTGGGCCCGTTAATGCGTGGCTGCACATGCTGTCCCCTGCCTGTGCTGGTGCCAGCGCTGGCCAAAGCCCCCTCGCCTGGCGCTGCTTGCTCCACCACCAGCTTTCCCCCATGGCCACGCGCACCCTGCCCAGGGCGTAGGCGGGACCTTCTCCAGACCACTGAAAGAGGCCTGGTGTCCACAGCCTCTTGCAGAAGAACAGCACCACCAGCTGCTGCAGCAGTGTAAACCACAGGTGTCGAGCAGTCCAGGAGGTTTTTGGAGAGGGCTGATGAGAACTCTCTAACACAGGTGATGGAGGAGCCACTCAAAGAAGATGCTCCCCTGGACCTGATAGATACAAGGAAGGAAGAACTGGTCGGCAAGAGGAAGGTCAGGGGCAGCACTGACCAACTCAACTGTAGAAGGGAGGTATGCGAGGTGGAAACAGAGACAGGTGGCCGGAAAGGAATATAGAGACGCTGTCCAGGTGTCCACCTGTAGTTGAACATGGCGAGGGACATGAAGGGCAAACACAAAGGACTTCTGCAGGAAACAGCAGCAGCCAAAGGAAGACTAGGCAAACCGTGGGCCCACTGTTAAGCAGACGTGAGATTTCTGATAAAGGACATTAAAAAGGCCAAGGTAGGCCATGATTCTCGATTGCAGTCTTTAGTGGCAAGAGTAGCCTTCAGCAGTCCTGGGTCCCTGAAACTAGTGGGGAAGTGCAGACCAAGGGAGATTTACGGTTGATGGAGGAGGATCAGGTTAGGGAACATTTAAACAAAGCAGACATACACGAGTCCATGGGACCTGCTGGAGCATGCCCGTAAGAGGAGGCTGGCCCTTGTTGCCAGTGTTGGTCACTTTTGAGATGTCCTGGTGGGACCAACTTGGGGTGTGCGGGCAGAAGGCTCTTGACAGCTGGGAAGAAGCCAGTGTCACTCCTGTCTTCAGGAAAGGCAGAGTGGAAAGTGAGGGGTACTGCAGGCAAGGCAGCATCTCCTCAGTTGCTGAGGTGATGGACAGAGCAAGGAACACTGAAACCCATTCACAAAACCTAAAGGCCAAGCAGCTGATTGGGCATAGTCAGCATAGATTTGCAGTGGGCAAATGACATTTGGCGGACTCGTAGCCTTCTACGGCGAGGTGAGTAGTGTGGTGGGTGAGATGCACAGTGGTTGTTTCTCTGTAGTTCAGTAAAGCTTTTGACACTGTATCCGGTAACATCCTCACAGACAAACTGAGGGGGCAGGGACTGGTTAAAGGGACGGTGAAGTGGGTCAAAGACCGGCTGGACTGCTGAGCAAAAAGGGTTTTGGTAACAGCACGACTGTGTACCTAACTGGAGGCCAGTAACTGGTGGTATAGTGCAGAGTTCAGTGCTGAGGTCTGTAGTATTTACCATCTTCACTGACAATAGGACAGAGCGTGTGCTCGTGAAGTTTGCAGAAGGTGAAGAATTGGGAAGAGTACACCAGAAGGTTGCTGCCATTCAGAGGGGCACGGTCAGGCTGGGGAAAGGGCAGAGAGGAAATCTCTTGAAGTTTAGCAGAAGAAAATGTCAAGCCCTGCCGCTGGGTAGCAGTAAACTCTTGCAGCCATCTATGCTGGTGACTGACAGTCTGGAAAGCAACTTTGCATGAAGGGACCTTGGTGTCCTGGTGGACATGAGCTGACCGTGTGCGAGCAAAGCAGTCTTATGAGAAGGAAGGCCATCAGCCTCCTGGGTTACATGAGGAAAGGCATTGCTAGTAGGCTGAGGGTGGTGATCCTTCCGCTCTGCTTGGAACTGGTAAGACACATCTGAGGTGCTCGGTCCAGCTCTGGTCTCCTGAGTGCAGGAAAGACATGGACATCCTGGATCAAGTCAGATGAAGGGTCATGAAGATGACTCTGGGACTACAGCATCTAGGAGCAGGTGAGAGAGCATCAAGGAGCATGTGAGAGAGCTGGGACTGTTGAGCCTTGAGAAGGCTCAGGGGGATCTTACCTGTGTGTAAAAAATACCTGATGGAAGTAGTTGTGCCCACTGATAGAACAAGAGGCAGTGGGCACAAACTGATAACAATAACAAAACCTAGGGTATAATCAAGTTTTGCATGTTTTTTTTTCTATATTGAAGCACAACATAGGTAAATGATGGAAAAATGGCCTGTTCCTTAACTGATCAGTGTGTATGATCATGGCTCAATTCTTTGGGTTTTTTTTGAGCAATTTTAATGTCATATTTTGGGGGAACACATCAGTGGTAGATTCTAGTATTTTGGTTATCTGACTTTCTACTAGAACGGTAAAGAGGTGTTTGTCTACAGACTTGAATTATTTGAACAAAAGAGGATGCATTTCTATTTCTGATTTTTCATTTTCTGACTCATAGTTTTCTAAGAAGATGGGCTTTTTTTTCTGTAGCGAGTGAAGAGATATGCTAGAACATGTAAGATTCATGAATTGCATTACTGCATAAACAGTTTGGGCACCTGCACTCTGCAATATAAGTTTGATATTTCAGGCTGTTCAAGAGTAGACTTAGTGCAGGCTCAGTCTGGTTATTGTCAGGAATTTTCTTTTTTTTCCTTCCTGTCTTTTTTTCAAATTGCTAAAATTGCATACAGCTGGACTTGGTTCCAACTTGGTCTGTCTTTCATTTCTGTAATAAAAGCCTATCTATGACACAATAAGCTGTGAAGCAGAATTTGTAAGTAGTGAACTGTTGATTTCTTTTTGATTTTCTCTTGCAAATGCACTGAAGTTTTTGGTTAGCACTCCAGTAATTTTATTAACCCCTGCTTTTTGATTTATAATAACTTTAGGAAGCATATTCTAATTCCTTATTTGCCTTCTTCCTTGATTTTTTAGCATTAGAATATTTGTGAAGCCTGCTAATAAATATATTACCATACATTAGTGTTTCTATTTGATCACTCTGTGACTTCTATGTGAGTGCATGTGTGCCATGGACATGTGCATTTGTTTTGATACTACATGACAGAATAAATAGAAATTTCTTTTGTACTACTCTGAAAAATTTGCAGGAATTGATTCACAAGGTCTTCATAAGGCTGGTGCAGCAGCATCTGCACAGCTGAGTTAGTGCAAACACAGCTACGTAGAGATTTTGTTTCTTTTGAGACAAATAGAATAGGTGAGGAGCCAAGTGGATTAATTGGCCTCTCTTGCTTCTGTTCCAACAGAAAACTCCCCAAAGCATTGACAACAGTGGCAGGCAATTGTTCAGTTACAATATTCTGGGACTGGTTGTAGGCTCTTGTTTTTCATCAGTTTTGGAAAGTGATGACTGGTTTGTAAATATGCATATGATTTCTCCTGAAAACAGTCACCGTAAGTGAATATCTGTAAGTGGATGGCAGTTATGGTGATATAAGGCTCTGAATGAATAGCAGTTTTTTTGTGAATAAATGCATGCACATAGTGATCTGGTTTGGTTCTCTGCCAATGAATGTACAAAATCCCTATGCCTATATAGTTTCCTGATTAATACCTGATTGTAATTCTGCCATTTATGGCAGTCATGCCTGGACAATGAATGAGTATATTCAGTTTGTTCCAATCAGAAAGAAGCATATTTCAAGAGCAATTTTGAAGTGAATATATGAATCAGAAATCCTGTGAAATGATTTCACATTCTTTGATTTTTGCTGTCCAATGATACATACCCACCTCTGGGATAATTTTAGAGAGCCACAGTAATAGATATGTTAAGAAGGTCTTTTCAGACTCCTCAGGATTTAAGAAATTTAACCTCTTAAGGTCCTGAGTGGCTTGCTCAAAGGTCTTCCTCAAATTTGTGGTCAACCCAAGGAAATAAGTCTGGTTTCTGTTTTTTTTGCTTTACAACACAACTACTGCATTAACAACATTTTAACCACTGGTTTCTAAAGGAAGGTTATGTCAGTCCATCTGGTTTCTCATTCATTTATTTATAGGTGAAAGGTTTGACTCTGCATGACTTGTGCAATGCAGTAGGTTTGGAAAGCAGACAGAAAATTGGTAGCTCAGTCTCCTTATGACTTCTCTGCATAACTGCTAGGGGAGTAAAAAATGATAATGGATTCCGATTGTGCTCCTCACCCTGACATGGAAGATCCTTGGGGAAAGGAAGCAAGGTCAGGATAGTCCTTTGCCACTGAGTTCTCTGCCGTTACTGGCAGCAAGCTATCAGGATGCTTTAATTTATGTGAGGGTCAACTAAGCCAATTGCAGAGCTACTGGAAGTTCAAAACTGGCAAAAACCCCATTGCTGAGCATAGCTCGACTGGGAACCAGAAAATCTAAGCTGAAATTGGTGTTGCTGAAATCTGCAGTGCATAAGCACCCGTGTGTGTGGGCTTCACACTTAAGGAGTTTGGCTTCAGCTCATGTAAGTAATTCATCCACTTAGCCAGACCTTTTTGATACAAATTCATTTCAAGTCTCTTGTTAAAGCTCACTAATTAAGATTACTTTAGAGTCCCAGGGGTTTGGGAGGGGAAGAGGGTTAGTCTCATTATAATAAATTGACTGATGGGATTTTGCTACTATCTCTAGGAGGTATTTCGTTTAGAGATGATGAGTTTATTTATGATACCATTAGAATGAAAAATCGGTGAAAAGGACCAGAAGCCAATTTCCACAATGCTTTTTGAATGATCATACAGTCATTAAAGTAATACATGAGCCTCCATGGACTATGCAAGTACAGCAAAAGAATGAGGAGATTCACCTTGCACGCATAGCCTGAAAAATGCTGTTTGAATAATTTATTTTTGTGGCCTCATGTCAAATCTGGAAACTGGAAAGAAAGAAGTTCAAAATTACCCAATTATAAATTTAAAGTAGTGGTCACTTACACCAATTTTGCACTTCCCATTTAAACCACATCTTTCTTGTTGTATAGAATAGCACTTGGAAAAGCATTAAAAAAAAATTTCTTGCTACACCTTTCTTTGTATTATTGTCTGAAAAATTATCGAAAAGTTATCGATAAATTACTTCCACTTTACTCAAAGTATTTGCTGTACAGTCTTTGTTTTGCCATACTGTTTTTGCAACAGATGTCTGAATGATTAAAATCCCCAGCTGCTGCCATGTATGATGCTTTGGATGATTCTACTATTGACTCATAAGATGCCTCCTCCACCTGACATCCCTGATTTGGGTTGTCTGTGGTAGATTACTCTTGTAACGTTATCACTACGAAGTAATAAATTCTCACTTTCTAATTTTATAAAAATCTAGATTTTCAAGCAGATTTTCCTCTGCATCTTGAACGTTAGAGAAAGCATATGTGTTCTTGATACACAAGATACCTCCTCAATAATTTGAATATTTCCATCAAGACTGTTACAGCAATTTAATTTTAAATTTGATCATGTATTAAGAATGGCAGTTTCTTTTGGTTTGTCCTCATGAACTTCTAAGCTATTCTATGAATTGATCTCTTATCTGCCTTCTGAAGTTACACAAATTACTGCTCAGTACAACAAGGTCTTAGAGTCCAGGTTTTGGTATTCTCTGTATTCTCCTTAAGGAATGGTCTGTGGAGGCTTCCTTACTTTCTCTGTCTCTCTGACCTAATGAAAACAGCCATGGAGCAACTTCAAAAAGAAAAAAAAAAAAAACAACAACCACCCTACCTTGTAGTATACCCTAACATGGTGTTTAGAATACTGTCACAGAAAATAGCTGTTCTGGTGCCTGTGGTGAAGGATGAAGTAAAAATGGACCTAGCAATTGGACTTTGAGTAAACTATACAATCAATTCTCCCCTGGTTTCTGAATTCTAGTTTTTATTCCTCCTTTTTTCTTCTCTGAAATGAGTAAGTTTAACCCATTTTTTTTTTATAGGCCTGAGTTGGCTACAGCTGGATTTTTTCAGCAAATACTTTGTTGAAATTTGCTTATCCCTGCAGCATATCACGTAGAGCCTCTGTAACTAAACCTTTTTCATTGTTATGTTTGTCAGTTCAATGGCAAGAAGTTTTAAACACATTTTGAACATGTTCAGTAAATTGAGGAATGATTGTGAAGAAGGCAGCAGAAGTCAGTACTTCCCCTAATGGTTGGAAAGCTGAAGAAATGAACAGATCTCACAAAAGTTTATTTTATATGACTCTCAGAAGGCTGATTTGCAGTTAGGCTAATGCATCTAAGGGAAGAAGTGCTACAGAGTGTGTTATTGGCTATTACCAGCAGGATTTCTAAAATCCACCAACATTCATTTACATGGATGTTCAGATTCATTTTGTAGCATATTTTTAGTGATAGGTTGATCAAACGGATTTTCAGTCTGTTTAAGTCAGCAGGCTTATAATAATTTTAAAGTTACAGTGGCCAAATTCCATCTGCTTTATGAATACAAATCCATGAAAGTGCTTGTTATGGTGAGCAGGTTTTACATCATGTGTCTGATCTGTGGTAATTCTACATGATAGGAATAGCAGCCTATGAAAATAGCCACGTGATAAGGGCCATGGGGCACACCACATTGGAACAGTGTTTTCTTTCGAGAAAGAGAAAAAATGTAAAGCTGATATTTTAAATTTTATGTTATGCAACTACTAATTAAAGTGGATATGGAAGGAGACATTCTCCAGCTTTTAATGTCACTGAGCAATGCCTTCAGACATCACTCAACAGTCAGATCTAATAAAGTATTATAGCCGTTCTTACAAATTTTGCTCGCTAACAAATAAATACCTTGTCTTCTAACACCAAAACCTGGAAGAACCTTTGGAAAGGAAGTATTCACTGATTACAGGAGACTTTTAGGTGTTTATGAGCACGTGTGTCCCATTCTTTGTTGTGTTTATACTGAAATCCTTTTATTTATAAGAAAGAAAATTGGGACTACTGCTGGAGTCATTCAAGGACTCTGCATTGCTAGAAGGGACAGCTTTCTAAGTTCACACTATTTTTCTAAAAGTTCACACTGTTTAAAAGAATTATTTCTTTTTCAATCTTCAAGGGAAATCTTGACAGCAGGGGCAAGATGCAGAGATGTTCAGGTCATGAGAGAAACAGAAAAACTCTTTATACTTGTGTATCATTCATTTTATTACTGTGAAGTTTTTTCTTGTAACTGTGTTTAGTATCTGAGACCCAAAAAATATCTGAATAAATTAAAAATCTATCAAAACATTTTTGAAAGTTAAATTCAATCACAAGACCTTTGATATTGTTTAAAGTTACGAGAAACCAGTCAGGAGTTTTTACTTTATTTTGAAGGTAAATGTTCTTTAGTGTTACAAGTTTAACCAAGTTTTCCAAAACGTGGACTCTGGTCTATTTAGAATATATAATATTTACATATAATACACATATATAAGTGCATATGTATAAAATACATATATGCATATAATGTAATGCTTAGATATTATCTTGACTTTAAGGATGTATTCCACGGTTTTTACTAATAGGGAGTGACTTAGCTATAAAACTGCTTTCTTTCATGAAGGCATTGTACTTTTGTATATTGGTAGAAATCAGTTTTATATATACATCCTTAAATCCTGTGCTTTCTTGGGAATATAAAACTTTTCCTTAAAAAGTCCACCAAGGTTTGTTTAAAAGTTACTTTAATATTCACCTCCTTATAAGTAAAAATAAATTGCAGTTAGAACATTGGGATTTTCTGAAATATGTAAAATCGATCCTTCTATCTACAAGACACTGTTAATCAGGTTTAGATGTGAATACCAGCTCGTATCTGCAATCTCTACTTCTTGACATAAGAAGAGCCCATAAGACATGTGAGGAACAGAATTTTACTAACAATAATATTACTGTTGATTCACTTCAAATTGCTTGATACCAGGTTGATTATTGCAGCAGCCTTCTGTAGGAGACCTGTCATTACAAATGGTTGTTGCCAGTATGGTTTTTGGCAAAGAATATGATGGGCAGTAGCTGGAAGAAAAATTGCAACATAAAATTACAGCAGTTGACGTTAGAGGGTAGAGTTAAAAAATTACTCAAATGTTTGAACTCTTTTAGAGAAGGCCTCCACTACTGCAGAAAAGGTAGCAAAACTCAAGATTTTTAATATATGAAGTAGTGAGAAGTATACTGTAATACAATTCAACCAATATAATAAATCTATGAATGTGTATATGAAGTAGTCAGATATATAACCAGATACAGCTCATCCAAAGTAAGAAATACGTTTCTTTAATTGTTCCTTTGGACTTTTTACAAGGTATGGAAGCAAGCAGTAATGGGACTGAGGTGGCATTACCTTCAGAAAAATGTAACTGGGCAAAGTGCCCTTGAAAACACCTTAGACAACCTAATCAACTACCTGCAATCACCTCGATGTAATATAATATGACACAGACCTCTTGCAAGGGAAGAAAATGAAGGAGCAAGTATTGCATAGGGCATGTTCTCTTCCCAAAATCATGATTCATATGGAGTGGGAAATTTATATAATGGTGTGGTAGAAAAGCTGTCTTGCTATGCATGCTCTGAGACCCTCACTGGAGAAGTCACTGTGTTGATCTTAACTAAAAAGGGCAGTTAGCTTGCCTATGGAGATAAAAGCAGTGCATGAATATATTAGGTCAGTCTACATTGCAACTCTTGAAACAAAACAGGACTTCCAGTTTGGAAAAGTTGTTATAGTCATTAGAGATTTAATATTATGGCATTGAATTTATTCTACAGGTACTAACACCATGGTAGTGACAAAAGCTCCTGCTGGATCTGCTGGACAGTTAGCATTTTATTGCTAACTCTCATTTTGGTTGTGTTTTTGCCTATGAATTTAATTTTAGATTTTTTCTGTCTAATAACTTACAAAACCATATTTCCAGACTCTGTATTCTTAGGAAGTAATCATGTAAATCATAAATTAATTATTTCATAAATAATTATTTAAATAGAGAATACTGTTTCCAGTACTTTTTACTTCAGAAGGTTACTTTTAAAAGCTGACGTGTTACTAATTTCCATTACCATACTTACATATGCTTTGTTATAATATATTTTCATGACATTCTTGGGTTATTCAGAGTGCTGAAACAAATAGCTGTTGGGACATTAAGTGTTGTTTCAACACTTTTTCCCAACATCTGTTTCTCATTTGAACTTTCTGTATTCCCTTATTTCCCTGCCCTGTCTGGGCCTCACTGTGAAATGGAGCTGCCAAAGGGAAAAAGAAATAGAAAGAAGTTTCCGGTCCCCTGAAACTGTGGTCAGGCAACAATGTTCTGCAATGTTTTTTTTTAAACCACCAGACATGCGAATGTGCGTTCACCTTTATTCACCATTTTTTCTCTCAGGAAAAAGTCTAGCCAACTTTATGACAGAAGAAAGGCAGCAAAAAAGGCTGATAGATGATTCTCAGGTTCCAAACGATGTTTTAGAGATTGTGGTCTGCAAATAGGTCTGCCACTCTGTTGGTCTGGACGAAGTCATCCTTCACAGGAAAATCACTTACCAGGACTCGGTGAGCAGCAGTCCTTCTTTTGAAACCATTTACCTCAGAAAAGCCAAGACGCTCTGAAAAGCTGTCAAGATGTGGCACTCTGCTAGATCTGGTCCAGGTTGCACGGGCAAGAACTTGCAGTGCTACCCATCTGCCACCTCATCAAGTGTCCAGTGGAAACATTTTAGGAACATGTTGTTTCTTAAGGAGATTTAGTGAAACTGACATGTCTCTGGATTTTCATTAAAAAAAAAAAAAAAAAAGCATATGAGTAATGTCAGAAAATTCTAAATGGTTTTGGTTTTTACATATAAATGGGGTGCAAGAATAAAATTGTATATGATATTTTTCTAAAAGACTGAAATTTTTTCTTAGAATTCTGTGAAGCTGAAATTTCTCTAGAGCACATTGTTAGGTCAGTCATGGACTGCCAAGGTAAAGGACTGTGACACTGGGAGCCTTGGCGTGAACTACTGTGGCACTAAGAATGCACTTTGATAGCAAACATGGTGTGTTTGCAGCATGGTCAAAGACAGAAAGTGAAACCTGTGCTAGGCGTTAAAAGAGCGTACTATGCACAAAGTGTGGTAAAGGAAGATTAATGGAGGTGAGGATCTGTTTTGCCCAAACAAGTTCAGATAGACACTACTTTGAGAGGTATCAGTCAACTCCCTGCATCTTTTTTAAATTAATGTATGATGGCATTTCAATGTTCCAGTAGTCAACAAGGAAGAAAAGACTAATTTGAATATGTTGTGCAATGCCTTTGCATCAGGGCCCTTTCTGTTTTCCAGTTCCTTCTACAATGACTTCAGATTTTTCTGTCATGTAGTACCAGCCAACTTGAATAGAGGGAAGTTCATGTTGCATTGTGGGAAACATTATTCAGAGAGCCTAGACCAAAATGGAATAGAAACCTGACATAATTTCTGTAATGCAGTGTAGAGCCTGGTAAATGCTATTTAATATTTTGTTATTTCAAAAATGAGAATGTTCTTTTTGGTGCGATATAAAATGTATGAGACAGAGACACCTACAATGAAATATTTGATTTTAACTTTACATCAGAAAATCAGTTTTTAGGTAAAATCATTCTTGTGGAAAATTCACAAGCATTTATTCACTAAGCATGTGGAGCTGCGGTAGCTCTAGTAGATTTTTAATGTGAATCTAACAGCCTTCAGGAAGACCAACATCTCTGTAGAAACTGGTAATCTAATATCAGTCAGTTCTTTCTAGTAAAAATTAATAAGGAACTAATTTCTAAAGACTACATACAATTTCTGTCATAGACATATTTAAACTATGAGCATTGTGAGTACTTACACTGGAAAAGAGAAGTTTTGCTTTTTAACCATAAACACGCAGAAAGAATGAATCAAAACCTGTGCTTTCCCCCCTGCTCTCAGCCCATAGCTACAGTAATCAGTTCTTACAAATTTTGATCTTGAAGCATTTGTAGGCATCATTTCCTTTACAACTACTCTAATCTAAAAGCGTTTTCAACTAGAAGCTGATGTTTTCAGGCAATAATCTGGTTCTAAGCTGCTGCTCGGTTCCATAGATGGCATCTGCCTAGTTTTGTGCTCAAATGTGGATTAATTTATACACCTCTGCAACTTTTTTTTTTTTTTTTTCTCCACAATTTCACCTCTCCTGTTTAGAGGTATGCCAACAGTTGTATATTAAAAGTCATCTGCACAGTTTGGAAACAACAGTAGACACGTTTGAATGATTTCAGCAGTAATCAGTAATCCTACATTACTGCTATGAAATAAAATCCTGTGGAGAGCAGGTAGGGCCTTCTCATGTTCTGCTCAGAGAAACAGAGAACTGAAGTGATATTTCAAAAATTGTTAAAAATGGGAGAAGCCCACATGTCAGTCTGAAATACTTGTAGACATGAGCGCAGAAGCAAAAGCGGTCAGACGTCCTCCCAGATGTCATGGTTCTTGCAGTCCACTCCATGTGAAAGAACAGTTGTGTACTTCATTGCCTTCTGACAAACACTTAATTGCTCTTAATAGCATTGAAGAATAAAGCCTTACAAGTACTTTCGAGGCTGTTGGGCAGTTACTGTTTTCAGATGTGGAAAATATCCCAAGGTTATTAAGGATCTGAGACAGAGCTAAGGAAAAGACTGAAACTTGTTGACTTTCAGACCAGAGGAAAATCTTTTCAAGACTGTATCTCCTATTCATAGTACATAGCTGAAGAAATAAAAGAGTTTAATTTACTTAATTACTTCAAACTTTTTCTTTTAGGTCTCAGTCTCCTGGAAGTAATGTGTGGGCTGATGTGTATATTGTGTTACTGGACGGGCATCAGGAAAAGAGCACTGGGATGATATGTAAATTAAAATTAAAAAGACTTTTAAAAGAGAATTTGCTTCAGAAGTTCAGGTCTCAGTAGGTCTTATGAAAATACTGCGTGATCAAAGTCTCGGACTTACTACACCACAGATACTAATCTAGTGGCACGTGTGATTGAGGCTACTGTTATGTGTGCAAAGAGTTCCTTGCTCAGTGCTGTTAAGTGTAATTTTATCAGACTTAGCACCTTGAAATTCAGAATTTTATTACTGCCTAGGGTAGACTAGCAGTGTTTTCAGAGACCCCATCAGCAGTTCTGCTCAGGCAGTTGTATGACAGCCTTCCAGATGGTGCCAGTCCTATCACTGGAAGTGTAAAATTCTCACACAGGATCTGAAACACAGATGGTGACTTTTTCTACTTCAACGTTTTGTATGACATAGAGAAGCATATGATTTTAAAACAAGATCTGGGCTGCAAAGCTGACTTTGGTAAGTAGAGCTAGGGAAAGAGGATTAGCAGTATCACCTAGAATTTCTCCTAGCCTTCCTCCTGTTGAAGAGCTGCTTTACTGGTTTTTGAAAGGAAATGAACTGACATCCCTGTGCAGAGTCTGAATGAAAAGATACTGCTGGTGCTAGCCAAATGCAGTCTTTTTATTCAGAGAACCCAGAGTTTGTGATTTATTATTAAGAGAAATGAGTGGCAAAGGAGTTTGCCCCCCATTTATGTTCCTGTGCATTTAATGAGCACACAAAGTACCGCTGAAGCAATCCTCTTATAATTGGGCTAATGATTTAATAGACCCCAAAGAAACTCCTAGATGTTACATATTGTAGCTTTACATTTATGAATCATATTTTTTTATATCTATCAAGATTTTTAAGTGGAAATTTTCACAGAAAGCTGCTGTTGAATTATAAAACATCTGGCACAGAGCAAAGGTGTGTCTCTCCTCTATGGGGTCAAAGTTTTAAAAAGCAGACTTGTTTATCTTAGTAACTTCCTTAAATCCTTGAATGGTCGTTGCCTGTGTTAGAGAGCTTCCAATTCAGCTAAGGACACTGAACTATTGCTTGAATAACAATAGGACGTTCTGAAGACTTTCACAGTGTTTATGTTAGTAGAGGCTGTGACTACTGTTGGGCAAAGGAGCACTTTTCACTCCCCCCTCCACTGGTGCATAATGATCAAAGTCAGAAAGCCACATTTTTCTTTAGAAACCAATTTTAAAAAAATAAGTGAAATGCAGTATTTTTTGTAGGTACTCTTAGGCTGTCTGTGCTGTTTTGCATGTCAAAAAGTCCTTTCATCTAGGAGGCATTAGTCTAAAGTTTAGGTAGGCATCTAGTGTTTCTGATGATGTGTCATTAATAGCTTCAAGCAAGCACAGATTGTAAGGTATTGGGTCAGTTTTAATGTGTTCCTAAACTCTCTTGCTTTCGCTCTCTCTCAGGGATGCACCAAAATGCAGTACTAACAAAAGCAAAAAGATCAGACCTTCATAATTCTCAAACAAATAAAAAATCAAAAGCCCAACCCTTAGAATGAGTACATCTTCAGAAGTGTTAAAGATATTTTTATTTCAGGGTAAACAGGAAATTATGCTGCAAGATTTTTCTGCTTTAGCAAGAACTCCTCTATGTAGCTGTGCATTTAGGTGAAAGTCATCAAGTCAGTGGTTAGGAGGTTTACAACCTTATTTTATAGAGACACTCCTCTAAACAGCTTGATTGTATGGAAATACTTATAGTAATACACTAGAAAATACAAGAGAGTTTCAAAGCATTAAAGAAGGAAATTAATATCCTTTTAAGGCCATGAGGCTACTTTATTATAATATGTTGAAGCAGTAAAGTAGAGATGTGATACGAATTCTTCCCTGTCATAATATGTCACAATGAGTACCTTGTCAATTTTAGCTAATTACCAGTGTCAGTAGTCCTGGTAAGACACAATTTTAAAAATAGCTGATCGTCTCAGGCATACTGGAAAATTAAACTCCCCTGCTGCCATATCTATTTTTTTCCATCTATCTACATGTGATTTGTAAGAAAAGTTTGAATTTCTATGATCTTTTGAACATAATGATAGTATCTTAGTGACTACACATTTCACATGTGGCTGATGAATTTGAGTATAAATCCATTTAGCCTACTCTTGAGTTAGTAGACTGAATGTGCTACATAGGTAATAGACTCAAGCAAGGGTGAAGCTATTGCCTTTTGCTTCTTATTTTGAACTGCTCAGTTTGACTAATCTTAGAGGTTTCTTGGCATTCTTTGCTGAGGGATTAATTCAGCCTTTGACTTTTATTATCATGTGTTGGATCTAGTGAGTGTATCAATCTTTTCAAAAAACACCTTTCTACAAAAGGTAAATCCACTACAAGTTGTTCCCTGTATGCTTTCTTTTATTTGGATTCTTTATTTTAGCTAAGACTACATTTGCAAAAAGCAAACATATTCACAAAACACCATCAAACATTATTTTGAATTAAAACGGAGCCTTCTCACTTCAATGGGAAGTAATAAAAGGGAAGACTCTTATTGGAGAAGGCTTTTCAATAGCTAATGGGGACTCTGGAACATCAGCTGTCTGTGTGTTGAACCTGAGTCAAGGAATTAATTGCTAGCTAAACAGAGCCTTGAAAAATAATATTAAACAGTTTCCAAGTGAAAAAAAACAAACACAAAACCCATGTGAAGTAGATTAAAATGAAAGAACAGAAGTCAAGAAATGACATCTCATTGCCAATTAACTTTCTGCCTTTATTTAAGTGCAAATGAGTAAAGGGGAAAAGTTATTAACAATTCAAGGTGAAATCTAAATTAAATTGAAAAGGATAGTAAAAAATTAAATGGTTTCAGTATTAAATCTAGTTTTTCCCCGAGGGAAGATATGACTAAACCATACTGGCTTCATGGGTAATAAAGCATAGATGATAAAGGAGGTACAGTGAAACAGAGTAACATAAATGTCAGTAAATGCATACACTTTTTTAAACTGGTGAGTTGTTGTTTAAAAATTTATATACACACTTCTGGAATAAAAGGTTAACATTTTAGGCTTGCTTACTATGATTTAATTTCAGAAGGTAAGAAAGAATGAGTCAATGGCAAGAATATGAACTAAGAAAACATAAGACAGAATAACTTTTCCGCTTGCCTAATGTTCATCCTGAATAAAAGACCATGCAAAACATTAGGGGCCAAATTCACATTTTGTGAAGCTATACTGATTTATGCAGGGAGTAATTTTTTAGCAGTAGTTACAGAGGTTCAGATAGAAGAGGTAGGTTAGAAAACAGGTTGATCTTTGAATATGTATAGCCAAGTCCAGAACAAAATGCTGATTAAAGCCAGCAGAGAAGCTTACAGTGAGTTTTAAATTTTGCATTACAGCTCACTGCAAATCGGGTAAGCACGGAGATGTCACCTAAGACTTAGTAAATAATCACAATCAGCACATATATGTAGGGCCACTATAAATGATACTTTTATCTACGTGAGTAAAGTGTAAGTTTCTTGTTCCAGACATTTTGCAATTTATACAAGATATGAGAAGTAGCTACATAACTCAGACCAGTAATGAAGAAAATGAGGATGTGCATTCCATTTCCAAGGTGCAGGAGAACAGGCTGACTGTTCTAGGTGTTTGAAGCACAAATTTGCTATCTGGCACATTTCAAATATGCAGAATGCTTTTAATGGCTCGTTGTTGTGCACTGACATTTATAGATCATATATGTACTATTGCACCCATTTCTCTGAGATGACATTTTTCAGTAGATTAGAACTGGTGTTGGAGCTGTATGTTGGAAGGCATGTGAGTTAAGCAGGAAAGGATGTAACACTGAAGAATTGGTAAGGTAGTACTGAGGAAAAACAAGAAAAGCAATTAAGCAGGATGACATAGGCTTATAAGAAGTGCAAAATTCTATTACAAGAGGTAAGAAATCAAAAAAACAGATAAGAAGTAAGATATTTTGTGATTTCTAAGTGTGAAAGATTATTCGGATAGTAACTATCTGAAATGAGAAGGGACAAACAAAGGTAATAATGACCTAGACAAGTGACAGTACAATTGCTATAGAAGACCAGCATCTAGTAGGAGAGTTTTAATCATAGAGATTACAAAAATATCTAGTTTTTGAGGAAGTTAAAAGCCAACAACAGCAGATTGTGTATGGGAGAGGAGAGAACAAAAAGATTGTAGTTTAGGAGCTCTGCAGCAGTGCTCTATTGCCCATTGAAGCATGTTAAAACTTTCAGTTTGAATTATGAGTGACACTGCAAACTCTTGCTATATACTGTCTATATACTGTAATACTTGATGGTATAGATATTTTGATATTCTATAGAAGTGTAGAGGTGGGACCTTTGGACAGCTCAGGGATAGCTAATTAAGGTAAGAAATTGTATAAACAACAAAGTAATGAGACTATCCAGCTATTGTGGAAGAAAATGTTTCCTGAGCTTAGCTGTCAAAATTTATAAAGCTGAACATCTTTTTACTACTTACATAGCTTATTATAATATTTTAATAGTTCATGACAGGAGACAGAAATTATCTTCTTTTCCAGTCAGTCACAGAAATTGTATTGGGTGACAACGTTGTGACATTTTGTGCTGCAATGGTCAGTTAAATATTTGTGAAGTTATGATTTATATTATTCTTATTTGCATTATTTGACCTTTATTACGTTTGTGGAGTTTTTTTCCCTGCAAAGTTACTGGGTTTGATTTCTTCTTCCAGTATCCTGGATTCTGACCTAGTTGTGACATGATGACTCTGAAATTAGTTACTTATTCATTTTGGGTAGCTGGGATCTACAAGTAAAAATGTGAACCAAATGAGAGTACATGAAGTATGTGTATTAACTCTGGCTCATTATCATTTGGCTCACTGGCAAATTTTGAGTTCTAGAATAGTTCTAGAATAGGTAATGAAAAACATTTCTTGAATTAAAGGTATAGTTAAGTTTGACAGTGCCATAGGAAAGATTCACACTTTGCTTAAGAAACTCCTGTGCCTGTCCTGGGTTTTGAGTTCTCAGTTCGGTGCAGTATTTTAGTGGCAGCAAAACCACAGTTAAGCAGACATGTGAGCCCTGAGGGTCTTTTTGATTCTTATTATGGTAGATACTGGAAATGTGAACCACTTGAAATTGTACATGATTTTTCTGTTGACTACAGGCCTGTGTTTAGTGTTGACATATAGGAGATTAATTTAAACCTATGTACTTCCAGCATGTGATTTTGGATTTCATCCTGACTTGCCATATCTTTAACAGTTATAAATAAAAAATCCACACCTAACTGCTTTTGAGCACACAAGACCAGATCTGTTTTGAGTACAGGTATCAGACAGCAAGAGAGCAGGCAGTTCCAGAAGGACAGGGAAGCTGACAGCACTGTGCTGCACCAAGGGCACCAGCCCACCGCATGCCAATGAGGAGAGCAGTGCGGGGCCAGGGTGATGGGGACAGCCAAGGGACCTGCGACCACCACACCAGCCCCAGCCAAGGGGCAGGTCTGAGGCCAAGCCAGGAAGCCAAGCCAGCGGGTTGGGGTCAGGAAAGCACGAGGCTGGGAACAAACAGGCAAAGGGTGAGGGCCTCGGCTGAAATGCATCTTCTGAGTGAAGGTGGGGGGGTCAGGTAGGTTCCTTGCAGGTTTTGCCCCCCCCCAGCTCTGTCCCAGCAGGCTGCCCCGGGGCCGCGGGGCTGCACCACTCCAGAGCTGGCTGTGAGCACCCTGAAATCCTTGGAGAGCGTAGAGGCTGCTCTGCATGCACCTCACCCCAGGCTCTGTAGCTGCAATTTGGATGTTTTACGGGTGGTGTTTGTCTATTAAAATCATGGTGGCTGCTTTATGTAAACACTGAAAGTGTGAGTGATAGATGGACAATGACTATTAGTGTGTGCGTTGGCAAGGAACATCCCGAGTTGGTTATTTTGGATAGATAATATCAGCTTTTGAACTACAGGTCATCAACATGTATCTGTCTATGGAGAGTAATGTCTTTTCCTGAGTTCATCTATTGAATGTTTATAGTTACAAAGATTGTAGTTTTACCAGAATCTAATTAGAAGCTCTATGTGTGCCAGTCTGGCAAAATTACTAGATCTGCATGGAGACTCTGGCCTCAGGAAATAGCAGATCTCTAGAAAGGAGATGCTAAGAAACAAATATCCAAGACTGAGGCATAATTTTTTGCAGCCTGAGAGAAACTTTGTTTTATTTTGTGCATCACAAATTGACATACAAAAACCCTTCATAAAAACAGCATTGAATAATTTGTGTTATATTCTCAGTTCAACTTTTGCTGAGGGTATAATTGTCCCAGTTATCTACTAAAGCTGATTTATACATTCTTGCAATATCTAGTGCTTTTTAATTATGTATTTATATAAACAGTATTATGTCAAGCCACCTTAATCTAGTGTTTCTAATAGCTGTTGAAGAGTGTTAACAGATGATTCTCATCATAAGTCAACGTGACCGAATATTGATTAATGCATAAGTGTTGTATACAAATTTGTTAACCACATTTTTGAAAGCAGGAATTTCACTAGAAGAGAGTACATCATGCTATTTTGTTCATTTATTCATTCACACATAAATAAATCTCTCTTAAACTTAGAGCAAGACAAATTCCACTGTAATTTATTATTATATATCAGAAACAAGGAAGCATGAATAACTTCTTGCAGAAGAATGCTCTAGGATATGCTTTCCTAAATGGGCATCCCAGATTCATTGTATTGACTATTTTTTTGTGTATGGAACATGTAAATTTGGCTGTAACCATGATCAGAGCAAAAGGGGAAAGTGTTTAGCCCTCCATACTTCATACTGTTCCCACAACAGCCAGGTCAGTTGTGGGAAGTTTTGCCAGGTCTGGGTTGAAAAATGCATATGCTCTCTGGATAACAGGGAAGACTGAAGACTTCCAAGTGTAATGCCATGAGACAGATCTAACAACCCAAGATGATGCCCCTTTTGTCTCTTCTGTTGTCTTCCTGTGATACCAGCCACATCTTCTCATCCCATCTTTCACTAAGTGATAAAGTAATCTGACTTACCTTGTAGCCAGTTTGCCGCATAGCTAGCTCAGCTGCAGAGATGATGAGAGACAGATGTCCAGGAACAGAGGGGGAAGGAGATGGGGGAAGGGGTGGGCAGACCCCTTCTGGGTCTGGCTGCAAAAACCCAAGCACATGGAGGCTTGGGAGGAGCAGGGCCAGCATTGCTTGCACAATGAGGGAGGCACCAGGCCAGATGCAGGACAACAGTCCTGTCCGTGTAAGGACAGACTGGCTGCCTGGAAGGTACAGTATTGTTAGTCAACATGAGATGGACCAACTTGGAAGTGGCCTTCAACCTGGATCTGCCTACTTGTGAGAAAGATTGGCAACAGTTGTACAAGGCTGCTTGCCTCCAAAGTCCACTGCAGGCATCTCCCCTGAGCTGTGGGCCACGCTGGAGCCCATGTGCAGCTTTGTCCCTCACTGAAGGCTCAACACTCTATGCCAGGCTGAGAATGGCTGCAAAAGAGGAGCCTTTCATGAGGAACTCCTGACCTTTCTGCAAAGGTCTGGGGCCTACTCCATGCTGTAGCCCACTAGCTTTTCCTTCATTTAGATTTGGATTTCTGCTTTTATTTGTTTGTGAGAGAGTCTGCATTGAATGGCTTCTGTTAGGTGTTTCCTGATTAACTGGTTTCTTGGTTAGGAAAGTCTCCATCTTTAACTGATGCATGATTTGCACGTAGCAGATGACTGCCTGTGTAGGAGCATTTATCTTATTAACAGGAATCCAGCAAACACAAACAACTAATAGCAACTTGGGCACTGAAGGTGGATGTAAAGGGCACTAGAAACTCTGTTTTAGGCAGCATGGGATTGCTTGACACTGTGCAGTGATGCAGTGGTGATGTGTCAGGATGATCCCAGCACCAGCTGGAGAAGCTGTCCTGACACATCAGAGGCATTGACCTAGCTGGAGCTCTTCAAGGAGGATGTTGCTGTCCAGGTCTTGAGGGTTCAGGACTGGTTGTTGCCTCCCCTCCTCCAGAGGAGGTGGTGGTCCTGGCAGAGCTGCAGAGGAAGAAGCTGTTGAAGAGGTGACCAAACTGTGTAGTGTCAAGGTGGGCAATGAGGAAGCTGACAAGGACTTGAATTTCCTTCCCACCAGAATGACCCTGTGTTCTTCATACAGACTCTGTTCGTTTTGTCATCTCTGTCAAGGCATAGGGGCAGGTGAAGAACACGAGAAGAAAGAATTCCTGAACTGTCCCTTTGCAAATTGCCAGAGTTTATAAGTGAGGAATCTTATGTAAAGAAGAGTGTGTCCAGGTCTGACAATCCTTGTGTTATTTGGACTCAGCTTACATTTAATCATTTCCAACAGGGATGCCTGCCTTCCTCCTGCACAGTGAGGTGCCTTTCACCTTCATCCTATAAAAATGCCAGGCTGCATCTCTGAACATCTTCAGTTTTAACTAGCCTTACTTGGAGAAGCATATTTGTTACTTCTGAAGTATCTATATACTTAAATAGCTGAGATGAGATAGTCTGAAAGTCTATTTTTGCCAAGGCAGCCAGAATTTGGGAGGATAGGTATGTAGCAAGATTTCTGTGGTGCCATTTTTCCCCTCCTCTTTTGTCCTTCTAAATGGCAATTAGAAATGTTGACGTTTTCCCCCTAACAATGTATGAGTAAAGAGAGGTTTGTAAAAGACTGGAAATGGTTTGTACAGTCTTTGCAAAGAGATCTTGGTCAGACTGAATCTAATAAATGGAGACTTAAATGAGACTTATGCATTACATTTCTACATTAGTCAGCGTTCAATCATCCTAGTAGAGTTACAATGCTAATAATGATGTTAATTTGTTATTTACTTGACAGTTCTCAAAAGCAAAGACAATTAAAACAAATTTGTTCAGATGGAATAGTCTTGGTTTTGAGTATACCTGAGAATACACTTGGATGCTCTGGGGATTTTGAGAATAATAACCTCTTGGCCAGCTCTGGCAAGTAAACAGGAACGTCTCCAGAATTATTTCCCTGTTTATGAAATATTATTTAAAGTATAAATTATATATTTTTTTACATAAATTGACAAGAATTCAAATAATTTTGGTACTGAAGCTCTTTTACATATTTTTTGGAATATCCTTGTATCTCAGCAGTTGTGTACTTGTCAATATGTGAATGCTTGAATGGAAAATATGAAGATATTTACATTTTGCTCTCTAGACTGTCAGTTTAAAAACTTGCCTGCTGTGATACAGTTGGATAAGCTTAGTTGTCAAGGCATGGAGAGCAACTGTCAAATCAGAAATAAGATCAATCTAACTGAGCAAAGTGAACAAAGTAATTGACCCCTCGAAAGCGTACTTTATGTTTCAGTATACTGTCAAGGAAAAAGCAAGACAATAATGTGCTTTTCACTAATATAATTCTGGTAAATGCCATTTTGAAATAACTTAGTAAATTACTTTTTTCTATATGAACTCCATTATTTATTCAGCTGTTATTTAAGAATCCCATAAAGGTTTACCAAACAGAGTAAGAAATAAGCGGTCAGGCATTAATTGACATTTCTTTAAAATAATTTAATATTGCCAAGAGGTTATATATCAGCATCACTGACAAACAGCCTTGCTTCTGAGTTGTATAGATAGGAAATTGGAAGTGACAAGACAGTGTTATGTTATTAGAGTGCTTCAGATCTGATTTGGAGGAGGTATTATGTTGTCTGTTAATAGGTAATAGTGTTGATAAGATCTGATTAACTTAGCAGAGGCCACTCACTGAGCTGTAAATTGGTAACAGTTCATGCTAGACTGGGGCACAGAACAAGAAATAATTTCTCAAAACTGGTTTTGGACCTCAGGTTGGATCCCATGTATGTAAAATTCTGCTGCCTTGATTAGAAGAAGAAAGCTTTACAAGTACTCCTGCTGAAACAAACAGTATGTGAAACAGGTACTATTCTTGGGAAGTAAGGCTAGAAAAAAACCTGCTGGGTCATCAGTGTTAGTCAGTGGAATGATGTTAGTCTAGGTCTTTGTGCAGGCTCATCTTCACACTTTCTGTTTGTTATTGGACATACTCAGTTTTACTTGCAGAAATATCTAACAGTGCTTTGATCCATACACCGTCACAATCTATTTTTGAATTTTTTTTAATTCTCTGTATTTTTCTGGAATTACAGTTCTTTGAGATCTGGCTGGGTTGGAGTTAGCTTTCTTCATAGCCTTTATGGTGCTGTGTTTTGGTTTTGTTACTCTAAGAGTGTTGATAGCACTAATGTTTTGGATATTGCTGAGCAGGGCTTGCACAGTGTCAAGATCTCCTCTGGCTCTCAGTCTGGCTCACCAATGAGTAGGCTGGGGGTGGGGAAATGATTGGGAGGGGACACAGCCAGGACAGGCGAACCCAGCTGACCAAAAGGATATCACATACTGTATTACAACATGAGCATCATTAAAACTGGAGGGGAGATGGGTTTTGGGTAGGTAGCCATTGCATGGGGACTGGATGATCATCAGTCTACTTGTAGGAGTGGTTGCCTTTGTATGGCTCTTTTTTTTCCCCTCCCCTCCCCTCCCCTCCCCTCCCCTCCCCTCCCCTCCCCTCCCCTCCCCTCCCCTCCCCTCCCCTCCCCTCCCCTCCCCTCCCCTCCCCTCCCCTCCCCTCCCCTCCCCTCCCCTCCCCTCCCCTCCCCTCCCCTCCCCTCCCCTCCCCTCCCCTCCCCTCCCCCTCCCCTCCCCTCCCCTCCCCCTCCCCTCCCTCTGCCACTATTAAACTCTCTTTAACTCACTTATGCTTTTCCAAATATCTCCCTCATCTTGCTGTGGGGGGGAGTGAGTGAATGATGGGGTGGGGTATTACCTGCCTCTCAAGGTCAACCCAGGACACAGTTTGCTGGTAAGGTAAATATGAGTGCTAGTTTGAGAGTTGAAATACCAGTAAGCTTCTATTCTTACTGAACAACATTTAGTGTAATATTCAGAATTTAACCAGGTTTCAGTTATTCCATTGACTATTTATTTATTTATTTGTTTTGGTGTCAATTATTTGTCAAGGAAATAATGGAAATTACAAAACCTTGTATCTTATCTAGCAAAACACTTATACATCTATTTCACTTCAAATTTAGCGAACACTCTCAAAAATAAGGTGAGGGTTAATGTTTGTTTCAATGAGAGTTGGATTACTCCTAAAGTTAAGAATGCATTTTGTCTTTTGCTGGATTAGCACTATGCAGCATGTGTCTGTCCCATCCAGTCTGTGTATCTACAGATAAGAAGGTCACTTTGAATTACATATACTTCCAGAAGTAAAAGGAGGAATTTTAAGAATCAGGTGTGTTTAACTGTACTTTGATAAAAAAGCATAAAAAGAAAAAACCTGTCTCTGCGCAGTTCTATCCACTCGACTGGATTGCAAATGACTGGCTGGCTGAGCTCCATATCTCTTTTCATTACACTTTCAGCACTGTGGGATAGTTAAAGAGTAGAAGAGAAACAGCCCATGTTTAAAGTAATGTTGCTTATATTGCTGCTTAGCCAAGGAATTAATAGCTGGCCTCTAGGGAACGTGGTTGGCATCTGGTTCATGGCATGATTGAGAGCACTACTACAGAAGCTAGAATACTTGTTATCTTATTAATAAGTTACTCTCATGTGCATATTTATTATGTACTACATCTTCTGTCAGAACTATTCTTCCTGTGCAGAAGCTTTATTTATAGTTCTAATTCCCTTTGCATTATTTATCTACAGTGACCAAAGATGAACACTGAAAGGTAGATGTACTGTATAAAATAATGCCTGGCTGATTGACTGACTGAATCCATATTCACATTTATACTGCATATATCACACAAGGTCCCCTCAGGGCTTCCCTGTAATTACGAGAAGTAATAAAATACTGCCTTAAAGAGCCAAGGTAAATGCTAAATCCTGAATTTATTAGCCTGAGAACTCTGCATCAGCACTCTCCAACCTTAAAAGTGCCGAAGCAAAAAACTTTTCACACATCACATGATTTAGAAATAGCAACCAGGGATTTTTAATAAACTGGTGGAAAGATAGCATGTAAAAGATAGATGTGTGGAAAGAAAATAGTACTATGACTACTTCAGATTTAATTTGTAGCCAAGAGGGATATTTTTATGACTTAATTTTCATCACAACTCCCACCCCTGCCCATGCTGTCACAGCAAGTCATTGGATGTTGTTGCCATAGTGACAGCAAATGAGGGGAAAAAAATCTGCTCTTTGCGAAATGAGTCTAGCATTGACAATGATCATGTCAAAATCACTGGTTTAACTCTAATATAACCCCACCACTGTAAATCAAATTCCATTTCCCTGAAACCAGAGAAACTGTGCTGCTCAAAAATTAGTCAAAATAAGACCACAGTCAGATAAAAAAATAAGAAAATAGGAAGGAGCAGAAGTAGATTCAGAAAAAGCATGTATAATGGTGGAGTAGGTTTTGTAATGACAGTGGATCAATGGATGGAAAACGATATCTTGATTTAGAAGTTCAGATCCAGACCTACATTTTGCAGCTAGTCACATTTTCTTCAGTGGGTTTGCTGGAAGTTTTGGATTTGGAGACTGTCCATCCCTGTGGCTGAGCTGCCTCTCCAATGCAATGCCTGGTCTGGGAGTTCTGCTGTGTTGTCTCAAGTATTAACTTTAGAAGAAAGGGATATAAATAGCGAGAAACTAATAAGTTGTTCCAGGCTAAGGGTTGCAGATGGAGTTTTAAATAACCTGCTTCAGACAGATTTATATGTGCCTAACAAGTTATTTCAGTGGCTGGCTGGCTGGAGAAGTTTTGTATTTTCAACAAATGAAATACTTGGTTCTCTACTATAACTGCAGATTTTTTGCAGTGTAGTTGCCACCTTTTTTTCTCAACTCAAAATCTTACAATCTACTTTAAATTGAATTTTATTGTTCTGCTTCCACCCCAATATTTATCCTGCCCAATACTGGATTAATTATGTTTATTCTAACTTTTTGTGGTTGAGAGATGAATACAGCTGTCAATACATTGCTTTGTGTTGCAGAAGCAGTGACAGAAGTGTCTGAATGGAGTGACTAACCAGAAGTAGGAGTGTGCTACCAACTGGCTCTCATAAACATAACTTTCTTTATGCATACATACAATCCATTAAAATTTGTAATGTTCTGTATGGAGAACTGCCAAGCTATGTCTAACATGCCCACTGGGGCTTATGCAGCCCGGTGGCATGGTATTTCTACCCAACAGATCACTGGTTCTCTGACCAAACTGTCAAGTTGTATCCAACCAATTTCAGTGAAGAAGGAAGCAATTAGCTCAAATGCAATCTCAAACAGCTCAAATGTTGGCAGCAAGGGTGATAGAATCAAGGATTAGTTTGAAAATTAATGAATTAAGACATGAGCACTCAGCACTGAATATAAAACTTATTTGGTCATCACGGTTTTTCTCTTGAATTGAGCATTTTGCAAGAATTCTCACCTTTAACCACAGCCTAGCAGTGGGGAATACATTTTATTGTGCATTCTGCCCCATATTTCATTTCTTACTCTTAGGGAAGAAGGGTATTAAATCCTTCTCATTTTTCTTAGAAGTACTGAACTCCTCAACTATTATCTACTTCCATCCATCAGTGACACTTAAAGCTGGATATTGAATTCCTGTACTGTCTGCTTTTAGAAGTGTCATTCACTGATGTGTGTTACACTAATAAGTTCACTAGGATGTAAGCAGTAGCTTGCCATATAAATTTATTCTGAGTTCATACTACAAACGATCTGGGAGAAATGTAACAGTAGCATATTTCTAAACTATATCCAATACTAAAATCAATAACCTGTAAATATGTGAAAAGACTCATAAAGACCTTGAAGGAATTGTTTTCTGAAGTCAGAACTTCAAGAACAATGCTTTAGAACATATACACAATGGCAGAGAAAAGTGCAAATGAGAAATAGAGTAACAGTGAAACTCTGAGTAGTTTCCTGCATGTAAGAGAATAAATGAATAATCATTTGCTGATGATAGATAAGTCACAGTTACAATTATTTCTTGGCCAGAAAACAGCTAGTAGAAACATTACTTTCCTGTAACATTACTTCAGGTAACATCTCTAATTTCTTAAAAAAAAAAATATATATATTCCTTAAAGAATTGTTATCAGTCTTTCATTAAATATGAATTATTTTACAGATAATTTATCTTGTGCAACTTGAAAAATACTGTAAACATTTGATGCCACTTTAGGCAGACTTGATCCCACTGAAGTAACTGTGGTTTTTGCCATTCCTTTCACTTTAACCAGAATCCTGCCAAAATTGGTCTTGCTGTAGACACAGTACTGCGTATAAGCTGATGTAGGACAAATTTTGTTTGTTTCTTTGATCAGTAACCTCCTCATTATTATTAAACACAGGAATTAAACTAAAGGTCAAACTTTCAAGTAATGAATATGCGAGGAACTATAGCAGTAAGACATCTTACAACAAAATAAAAGATGAGCTAATTAATTTCTAGAGAAGAGAGATAAAACATAATCATTATTATTTTCTACCATCTGCTCATTTAATAATGAAGACCACTTTCTTACTACTATGCTGCAGCTTAAAATAATTTTCCCAGTTTTTTATTTGTAATAACAAAAGTGAAAAATAAGCTGCTTTTCTTTGAGTATATTACTTTCAATGTTTTTGTGTCCATGTGCTGTTTTGACAGGTATAAGAAAGGCTTAAAAATTACAGAGGGTGAAAATGCAGTTTTCAGAAATGTTAAAGTTTTATTAACTTCAGTAATCAGCAGTTTTTTTGATAAAGAGATTCCATAATGGTTTATCTAACATAAAATTTTGTTATTATTTGGAAAATATGTAAAAAAATATGTCAATATATTTAATATAATAAGTAATGTTAATGTTATAATAATAATGTAATTAATATAATTTGGATATTTCTGTACTGTTTTTTGCAGAATTTTGTTGTTTTTTAAAATCTCTTTATGTTCATATGAGATTTCCTAGTACTTCACTGAAGTCAGCTGGGATTTTGCCTTTGACTTCAGTGTACAAAGGAATTGTCATGTACAGCCAAGAGAGTTGAAATTTCTGAACATTTGATCTGAAAACTAAAACATTAGATCTGGAAATATATTTAATTGCACCCATATCTGAGTTTTGAAAAGAAAATGGACTTGGTAGCTTCTTTCTATATTTGCACTTAAGAACTTAAAACTTTCATTTTTTATCATAATCAGACCATGAAGACAAGCCTTCAAGATAAAAATCTTGATATGATGAGCTCTTAAAACACATTAGTGATTAAAAAAAGGTAAGAGAAATGCTAATAGGTTTCATTTTTATGATCTTTTCCTTTATGAGAAATGCTCTAGTAAAATGGAAATGGATGATGATGCATTCTCTTTTATGGTGTTTTTCTTTTAAAATCCACTATATTGATATTCTCTGACATTTTCCAAAATTATGGCTCAGTGTTTGTAAATCTACATTTTGCCTTTAGTGGTAAGAGTTTTTTCAAGAACAAATTGGTAGTCCATATTGTGATGGATCACAGTAACTATAGCACAAACCCGTTAGTATAGCATATAAATGCAACTAGTGGCTGTGTAGTTTCTGTGTGACTGTGCTGTTTTAGAACAGATAATTTGGATTGGGTACTCATTTCCTTTAAATTGCACCAAAAGTTCAAAGAAAAGCAGATCTTCTGAGAACTAAGATGAATTAAATGAGAACTTGGTTGAAATTCATATTACAATACACAAGTGGTTTAAAGAATTAAAACCAGAAGAGAAGCCAAATGTTACGTATAAAACTTCAGTTTATAATTTTAGACAAAATAAATGGACAAAGTGTTGGTTCAAAGGCAGAATACTGTCATGGTGCTCTTTTGTTTAAAGCATGCAAACCTGATTTTCCCTTCTTAGCACTGACAATACTTTAAGGAGGAATATGCATGTCAGCACCTGTTAAAAATTTAAGCTCATACTTTCAGGAAGATTTTAAAACAATTACTGTATATTGTAATTGCTTCCTTCATCCCAGATAATTATTACGTGACAAAAAAATGCTGTTAACGTACCATTACTGATAGAAGGGATGTATGGCTATGTTACGCCTCATTGGTCTGCCACTGTTATGTGTGCACCATTTTGATGGATCTTCCCTTGTCATACCTCCACATAGTATATTCAAAACAGAGGTTAATCCCAAATCTGAACTTCACAGCCCTATTCATCACCATGTATTATTCATTTTCTGAAGGTAAATGTCAGAATTATGAGAAGTCTTGGCATGTATTAAGGTAGATTTCAGGAGAAGTTGCAGTTAATTACTTAGTGCCTGTGCCCTGCTGGGTGTAATTGCATGGATGTGTGCAGCATGTGAGAGAGGGGTATTTTTCAGGGCAATTCTTATTAATGGCAACAGGCAGGACTTTCCACATTAAAACTTCAACAGTTCATTGCCTTGAGCATCATCTAATTCATGTTTCTGAATCACAGAATTATACAGACTAATTTAGCATCTAGTGCTTCTAGTCATGCCTATTTAGCTTAAATTTTGTCTTCTTTAATCAAATGTAAAACTCTCCATAAATGTCACTTCTGTCTTGAATGACCTTGACCCTACTGTTTTATTAGCAAGTTTGCTGTGGTTGCACAGAGTTGGTAATGAAGCATTCAGCTCACATTTATAGGGACATCACCAAAGGGGCATCTGAGCTGACAGTTTACACAGTAGTATTTCCCTCTGACACATGAAATGATAGAAGCTGGACCACCATTTGGCCATGCCCTCAGCTCTAAATTGCCTCCATTCCATTCCATTCACATAAATTACACTAGGCTGAATGTTAACAGGAAAGCTTTCTTAATTAAATGGACATAATATTTCTAAAATCAAATTAAAAGCCCTAATAAAGGCTTTTTTATGTGTGTGTTGTAACCTTCCTTTTCAGTTGTGTATTTCTAAGTATCTAAGTGTGCTTTGTAAGTATCTAAGAATAAGTAATAAGAAGTATCTAGCTACTGACATATATCTCCACTTTTAATGAGGGGAAGTCTCACTGTGCAGACTGTCATGGGAAACCTCTCAGTGGAGAAACAAGGAAGTATGGTTTTCCCATAGAGCTTCTGCTTGTTAGAGACAGAAGAAACCATACTTGTTAACTTGTTTGGTCTCTTGTCCGTTTACTGTCCCCTGTCCTCCCAGCAGCAGATAATTCTGAAGAGGGAGATTCAGGATTTCAGGTACTTTCAAGTTTGCAGATTAATATGAAACAGGATGAGCATACTAACTTTTCACAGCAGTAGAAGACAAAAAAACCCAACCACCATAACACTGACAGACCCCTTTGTGGCCTCTCACCAGTGAAAAGAGTTTGCCTTTCTCCCACATACATGCATTGACTTGTAGGTTTTTGTGTTGGGATGGCCCACTCTTTTGTTGTGAATTTACAGAATATTACTGAAAGTTTTGATAAGGGAATTGACATGGCAACAGTGCCCTGATGACTGGCTGAATATGGAAAGCCTGGGAGATGCAAGATACTAATTGTGGAATACCAAAGAAATGATGCACTGTGAACTTTTCCTGGAGGCTGTAATCAGTTTTGATTTGGTTTAGTTTGTTTTTTTCATATTGGTTTGTCCCATCTGTGGGGGAAATCAAAGAAGATAACTCATTTTCAAAAAACCCCACATTTTCAGCTGTAATCTAATGTGCAACAAAGTATGAGTTTTCCCAATGAACCATTTACCACACATCTCAATAACTTGAGTAACACAGATGGATTTTCAGGTTGGTAACATGCCTCATTGCCTACAATGAGCATGGATCTGGCTGTGTATGAACATGATGTTCTAATTTTGTAAATGGCTCTTTGAAAAAAATGAACCAGTTCCTACGCAAAAGAAGTTGTAATATAATTGCACATGTAAAATGGGTCTAATCATGTTTTCACACTCCATTATCCAGAGCAAAACCATTTCTCTTGTGTCCTTCTCTAGCCTCTCAGCCTACATAACAATAAAATAACATAAAGTAGCTTCTCTTCATAGTACCACCATTATTTAACAATCTGAGAAAAGTTTTTAAAGATCTGAATCTCATATACTCTAGCTAGCTGACAGACTGCACTGTCAGTGGCAGAGCAGGACTTGCTATGTTTTTATATCCTTGAAAATCAGTTAGAAGACCTTAGCAATTCTCTGTTCCTTCTCCAGGAAATCATCGCTACACTGGACTCTAAATGCTGTTTGGAGCAAAGGCTCACCCCAGCATTCAGTAACGTTCACCCACTGTTCAGTAATGCTAGGCTTGAAGATAGTCTTCTGTATTCATTACCCTGTCAGCAACTTTTGCTCTTCAAACTTGGGCAACAGATGTCAGATACTTTTATCTCCCTCTTTCTACTCTTGCTTTGCAAGGTAATGTCACTGACTATATGGCATGGTTGCTACTGCTCTGCTGTCTCACAGGCCCAACCTTTTCAAAACCTCATCTTTAGCAGGTTTTATATTGGTTTTGTTTTTCTCTAATTTTTATGTGCCTTATAGAAAAGGGTTGATCATGCTCAGCATTTTGTATAGACAGTTTTGAGTGAGGTCATTGTAGCTGAACTTTATAAATATATAAATGTTGAAATGTGTTCCTTAGAACTCTGCTGTGGGGCCAATTCAGTGAAAATTCACGCATGTACAGTTCATGGTATAATTGCTTATGTAATTCTTGTTCGGCTGTAAAATTAACAGCTCTCCCTATCAAAGGCTGTGAAGGCTGATGTATTTCATTTGGTTCTTGCATGGCATTTTCTGATGTGAGCTCAGTGTCAGCTGCCTCTTTTGTGTAACTCATGACTGATTCATAAGTGGATTACAGTCATTAGGGTACTGAGGAAGTTGTAATGGCCCAGAATTTGCAGGGCTGATAGATACGTTCCATCCTCATCCCGCTCTGGTACTAGATTGGTCAAATACAGCCAGCTTTGCTCCTCTGCCTTGGTGAATTGGTATACCTAAGAATCATGTGGCAGATTACATTAAATGATTTACTGTTAGTTCTTTACAGTGCAGCCTTACAGTGTCTTCTGCTACTTTTACAGTGGTACATTGTATAAATGAGAAGGAAATGGTTCCCAACATCTCTGTAGCATGTGGTTTTCTTTTTCTTTTTGGTTTTTTTTTTTTTGTTTGTTTGTTTGGTTTTTTTTTTGCTGGTACATTCCATTTACATCTTTAAACATTTCAAGTGCTGGCAAATGATTAACATAAGGCATGTAAATTGGTATTCTGTTATTCCGTAATTTAAGGCACACTGTAGTGTACCAGTGCCAACTCCTGTTGGCTTATAACAGGGGCATATTCATCCTATTTTTTGTATTGATGAGAAACATCGAATAATGTTGTTTTGCTCATTTCTGAGATCTAGAAGGGGGCTAGATGGAATAACAGATCTTCTGTCTAACACTGGTGAATATATGTCTGGCCCAAAATAAACGTTTCTTCTGGTCACAGGAAGGACAGAAAGGTGCTGTTTCTGTTTTCAAGTAATGGTCGCAGCTGTAAGCTGGTAGAATTCTAAGTGTTCTCTGCAGGAGCAGTCATCTGGTTCAGTCAGGAGTCTTGGGGAGCACAAAAGTATCAAAACACTCTCTGATGCCTATGTTTGTGTTGGTGAGGTTGAAGATGTATATGTCATTAATGCGATGTACAGTAGAAATTCATAGCACAAATAAACATTGATTAGTTTTAAAATACTTTCAGCCTAGTGTGAAGGAATGAAGTTATGTTTCCTTCCATGTTTTTCTTTAGGTGCATATACTGAGACCAAAGGATTTCCCTAAGTTTTCTAAAAAAGTGTGACTATTTTTCTCATTAGTGTAAATTAAATAATTGTAAACCAATATTCATTTGAATACTAAATCAGCTGCAGGCTAATGACAGATGAGAAGGACCAAGCTTTCTGTCTTTTCAGTATGCAGAAAATGGTATCTGGCTTGCCCTCAGCACAGTTAAAAGGCTTCTGTTTGAACTCTGTACAAACAGACTCATAGGGAGTTCTGAAAAATGACAGTCATCTGAAAGATTAAATTTTAATTTATTCCCATCACTCCACGTATCCTCTGGTGTATGACAAGAGGAACTGTGTGTGGTACAGTGCTAATCCAGTGTTGGCAGCACTTCCAGTGACTTAGTCAGAGATATTTAGAAATGTTTCATAGTGACTAAATTTGTTCAAAGTCTTTTCCATTAATGGGAAGTTATAACTTACAGCTTCATTTCACTTCATCTGATATTGTTTCTTCACAGATACTTTAAACATGGTGGGGACGGACTTTTTGACTTCTTATTATGAAGTAGTAATATCTCACAGGTGGACAAAGAAGGTCACCATGGTCACAAGGAAGTTGTCTTTTAGGATTCACCATGGTGAAATAATGTACATATGAAACCCAATGATTTCTCTTTGTGTAAGCCTGCTAGCTAGATTTCACATTTCTGTGCTGGGGTGGCCATTTGCAATCTGATATTTTGTACCACTAACATCTCTTTGAGTTTATCATAAAAATTATTCTTTAAAGATTGGAGAACATACGAGCAATCTTTGACCAATTTAGTGACCTCACCTTTTTCAGCTGTGTCAGAAAGACAGCTTTCTGGTACCTGTTTGTTTTCCATTGGTATGCCTAACTTTTTTCTTATTCATTTCTATGCAGTGTGCTGTGGTTAAGTGTTTTGACTATTTGTTGCTTGTGGGTAATATAACCTTACAACTAATGTAGGAGTCTATTAAAAGTAGTAAACTAGATTCTTTAGAAACAGGACTTTTATTTAGGTAATGTCACACTAATGAAAGGATACAAAGATGAATAACGACACCTCTCAAAAAAAAAATTCAATAGTCATTTAAGTGAAAGCATAGTAAGACATGGAATAAGAGTAAAAAGAGTTAAATATATAAAACATGCATTGTAAATCTGAACTTTTCAGTGTGTGGCCTCTCAAATGGAATTAGAGGCCCTGTGTTACGTGCCTGCTCTGCCTGTACTGTCCAGGGGCTGCAAACTGATGGAAGTCTGAGCAAATGCTCGCTGAGAGTCAGCCAATGAGGAAACACAGAGGCAGTGTTAATCTTAAGTCTTTTCCTTCAGTTGTCTTTTGAAAGCAGCATCACTGGCCTTGAATCTTCTTCTGAAGTTGTAAACTTCCTAAGATCCAAGCAACCCTCAACCTGAGACATTTACCTTCTATAGTAGCCAGTTCTCAGTTACAGTGATCAGCTTCATAGATTCTGTAATCAAGAAAGAGCAACTGACATTCATTAAATATCTTTACTTCTGATGCCTGAGCAATCAATGTATTCTTTATCTGTTCAACTACCTCCATCTTTCTGACTTTTCTGCAATAAAATCTGTTTTGCATTATTTATATAACTGTATTTTTTGACCTATATGTCTCTGATAAGGAGATTTGATAAAAAATCTGCCATTTCATATGAATATCATGTTTCCAAATCTGAGCTGCTGGCTTTTATTCAGTTGCTCTTCTGCCAGCCAATGGTCTTTGAAGTTATTGATTATGTTCCTCTGTAGCCATCTGGCCATTCATTTCATGTGATGAACTAAACAAGAATCCATAATTTCTACTAACTTTATTTTTCCTTTTCTTTTTTCTTTTTTTCTTCTTTATATTTTATTTTGCAAGTACAGAGTATCAAAAGGGTGTAATATTACCATAATTATGAATGCTGTAAACAAGGTCCATGTTTTATTCATAAGGAAGACATTGGTATTTCAGTACATTAACAGGTCTTCTTTATATGTGACATCAAATAGGCTATAAGTCTATTACCTTTTCCTTCTTTTTAATCAATACATTCATAAACATTGTGAATCTCATACTGAATTTGTCAGGCACCAGCAAGGGATAAGGAGCTGGGTGCGACAACAGCCAGCAGGGCAGGTAACTCACCGGTCCAGACCCTATCTGGTGGTCCCTAAGGAAGGGGCAACAGGGAGAAGCTCCTGCACAGGGCAGCAGGTGGGAGGTGAGTCCACTGCCAGGAGGCAGGGCTGACATCCAGCCAGGCAGTCAGCCTGCTGTGAGGCCCAGGTGGATCAGATCCACAGGTGGGCACAGACTAGATTATTCTACATGCTGTTTCTTTTTGACTACTTTAAACTAGAGTCCTTCTTTTAGACAGTCCTGTCATGTACATGTCATGTTGGCATCAAAGCCTTTTCTTATGTTGTCAATGCATCATAAAAATATGATACATGAATATATTTCTTTTTTATTCCTTTATTTTCTGAAGAAATTCTCTATTTTTAAGAAATTCTTGTTTGTTTTCCTGAAACATCAAATTAGTATTCTTCAGAGGCTTTGGAATTTTGTCTATATTAAGGTCTTCTAACAGCATAGCTACATTTCCTGTGATAGCTACTATAGATATAGCTTATTTGTGGTGGGTTTTTCCCCTCTCTTCATCATTGATCATCTTTATCTTTTAAGCTGCAGAGTAGTTTTTCCACGTAACTTTAACAATTTTTCTGGTCACTTCATTTTGTTTCTTCATTCCACTCTTGGACACATGATTATATCAATAAAAGTAGGGTTATCCTTAAAGCATACTGTATAAAATTTCAGGGTTTTTAATAGTGACAGGCAGTATTCATTTCTTCTCTACATCTTTTAAATATGCATCTGTCTACTAAGCAGTAGAACTCATTGACTGGCATATCTATAAGTTTTAAGGGAACCTCTTCCTTACATGAAAGCTTGAGCAAAAATTTCTTAACCATGTCTGTGGCTGATCAGTATTTTGAAGATACTCAGTGGAGAAAGAGTATTTTATGAATTAGAAGGGTCCATATTGCTGCTGCTGCCTTTTTGCACAATTTTTTTAGGGTAATTGTGTTTCTTCTTTACTGCTACAACTACTACTACTACTAGCTATATAAAGGTTTTATTTATCAGTTTTGGTCTTCTGTTACATGATTATCACAAAATGTTTGTGTTAAAAACCCAGTGAGACACAGGGAAACTATGAAATGTGAAAACTCCTGTTCAACACAGAGGAGTGATACATGAATGTGTTTTCTGTCTTCTGGCAAACAGCCTAAAAGATTGTTAACCCATCCTAACAGAAAGACTGGCATGGCCTTGTATGGACTATGCAAATCGCTGCACTCCAGTATTACTTTTGCTCAGAGTATTGATGAGTATCCTGTAAAATTACTGAAAAATAACTGAAAGTGATTATGCAAATCATGTTCTCAAAATCAGCAGATTACAGAGAAGCAACTGAGGGTGAAGCCAACCAAGTTTGCTTCTACAAATGCAAAGTGTTTCTACTTGTTTCTGAGATAACTTAATTTCAGTATAACATAAAATGGTTTTGCATCAAACCTGATTTTATGGGAGACATTCTGGATACAAAAGATATTAAACATGAATCACTTGTTGAAATATTGATCACTGCAGTGAACCAAAACCAGAATGAACATTAATATATTGCACAAATGTTAGCAGGGTACAGTTTCTAAGATCCTAAGAAAGTACTGGTTTTGGTTTTGATGGTGTTGTTTTCGAGTACTTGTTTTCAATTTATTAAAAGTCATAAGGATTCCAGAAGAATTTTGCATAATATTTACATTACATATATTTGTAAAATATATCCATTAGGATTTAATGAATCAATTTATAGTGAATCAATTAGGATATATATATGTGTTGGCAGATGACTAAGAAAATATCAAAGGTCCAAGTTATATTGCCTCGATTCACACATACTTTCCCATATGCAGGCACAAGAGAATTCATTACATTTTCTTCCACAGCACTTCTCCCTTTTCCAACAGCTCAGAGATCTCCGTTGTAGTAGGAGGTCTCACAGTTCCCAATTACTTTCTGCTTTTATGTCAAAGCACTTAGGGTAGGATGCTTACCTTGTCAAATTTAAAGAAGTTTTGTATTTCACACTGAAAGGGCTATAGACACTTAACTAAATTCTAACAAAGCCAAAGATAGAGAGGAATCTCTGGATAGCCTAGCAGGTAGCCAGGCTTTATCACCATGAACTGCCTGACAGCATTTTTAGGTGACCAGAAGGATTGTAGACCTCAGCAGATGAAGGAATGACAAACTGCAACCTCACCTGACAGATGGAGGAGAGATTTGGGTGGACACAGTGGCACTGAAGTCCCAGGAGAGTTCAGGAAAGTCACTTTGTAAGACTGACCTTCAGGAATCCCAGGCCGCTGAGACCAATGGGAAAGACTGGACCAAGGAAGACGTCCTTAGTGAAGGAGGATCAAGTCAGGGAGCATTTAAAAACTAAATATATGTAAGTCCATGTTACCTGATGCACCCAGAAGCACTGAGGGAGCTGGCCAATACCACTGCAAGGCCACTCTTGCTCATCTTTAAAAGGTCCTGGCCATCAGAGGAGGTTCCTGATGACTGCAAGGAACCAGATGTTACTCCAGTCTTCAAGAAGGGCAAGAAGGATCTGGGTACTGTAGGCCAGTCAGCCTGTCCTCAATTCCCAGTGAGTTGGAAGGCAGGTTTGCAGGAAAGGACCTGGTGCTTCTGGTGACAAAGGCCAGCAATATGCCCTTGTGGCCAAAAATGTCAACAGCTTCCTGGTCAGTGTTAGGAAGAATGTCACCAGTAGGTTTTAGGAGGTGATCCTTTCCCTTTACATAGCCCCAGTGAGACATATCTGGAGTTTTGGGCCCACATCTGTGCTCTCCAGTACAAGAGAAGCATGGGAAGACAAAAGAGGTCCAATGACAGGCCACAAAGATGCTGAAGGGAATGGATAATACATCATATGTCCAGAGCAGGAGTCCTCAAACTGTTTAACCAGGGGGCCGGCGCAGATGCAGTGGCAGGCAGTCATCTGCGGCTGCTTGGTTTCCCCCCCCAACCCCCGGCGGGGGCGGGGACGGGGGGGTCTGTAAATACCGGGGGCCGGACTGAGGACCCTAGGGGGCCGTATCCAGCCCGCGGGCCGTAGTTTGAGGACCCCTGAGCTAGAGAGAGGGAGGGCTGTTCAGCCTTTAGAAGACAAGCCTCAGCAGGATCTTATTTCAATGTGTATAAATACCTAATCTGGGGAGTCTAGAAGACAGAGTCAGACCTTTCTTGGTGGTATCCAGTGGTAGGACAAGAGGAAACGGGCACAAATCAATAAACTCAATGTAAAAATGAGAAAAACTGTTTCACTGTAAAGGGTCATTGAATACTGGCATGGGTTGTCCAGTGAGGTTCTGGAGTCTCCACGTAAGGAGATTAGACGTGGTCCTGGGCAATCTGCTCTAGGTGACCCTGCTTGAGCAGGATGTTTGGCAAGACAATCTCCAGAGGTCCCATCCAAGCTCATCCCTTCAGTGATTCTGTGATCTTCAGAAGCCTCTGCTAGACCACTTCTTCTCAGGGGTGGAGACTGAGTTTACCAGGCAGCTCCAGCAGCAATTTTGCCCTACTAGCAGACATGCATCATAGCCTCAGAGTGGCAGCTGCACCACAATAGCTTGTTAGAGTTGTGCACCTCAGAAACTGTAGACTCCTCACTCTGCTATAATACTTTGGCGGGTGGTGGACTGTGGCCTTCTTGTTCCAGTTAGATGGTTCTTAGTGATTTTTCATTAACCCTTTAGAGTGGGAGGGAGAGGAATGCAGGTCTCCCATGCTGTCAGTGGCAATCATGACTGCCAACACACATTCTCTTCATTACTTTCTTTCTTTCTTTCTTTCTTTCTTTTTCTCATTAATGGTTAATTATTCCATGTAAAGTCAAATACCTTCAGCAAGGGGGATTGAAAGCCAATGAAGGTATGCAATAGTTGCTACTGAGGGTGCCTTTTGGGAAATGGAGGTAGAGGTTTTGAATCAACCCAAAGGGTGGAACTTCCCTTTACTTTCTCTGCTAAATTTTAGATACCTGTGTTTTTGATGAAGATGCTTGTCTAATTATCTTTACATATAAAATGGCTATTTAGCATATCTTCAGACTGTGCTTTCCATACCAAGTCCCTGGGCAAGACAGAGAGATGCTGAAAATTACAATCTTTACAAGATCAAGGCATGAGACAAGTGTTCAGTTTCTCAGTATCATGAAAATTTAGTTGCTTCTGGACAACAACAAGAAGAATTTAAACATCAAAGTAACTTTCATGTAAGAGCAAAGGTAGATATTGTGTTCAGCATTTCCAGATGACATTGGGATGTATGTTGGAATTGGGTCCAATAGTATCAATACTTCTTTGTTAACTGATACAACTCATAATGCTGAATTGTGAGACATTGGGATTTTTATTATATCTAATATTTGTTATTCTAATATTTTAAGTGTTATTAAGATTAACAAAATATATCCTAAATTGATGGCAAGTATTACAAGCTGTGATTTTGTTCATAATACTGGGCATATTAAAAGACTAATAACTTCTGGCATAAAAAAATATATTTTTTTTTACTATTTATTTGTTAGTCTTCTGAGCAGAAGGAAAAAGAAACCAAGCCTTTCTAATTCTGAAGTTTAGTCACTCTAGAGCAACCATGCACAAACTCAAGGGTATTCCTGTCAAGATAATAACCTGGAGTAAACCTTCACTTTGAAACTATTTTCTCCATTCCTCCCTGTGAAAAGATGCTCTTTTCACTGGGGATCTCCTCTAATACTTTATTTGTTCTTTATTTGGCAGGACACCTAAAATCTCATCCAAACCTTTTTGCAGGAATTATACATAAAAACACTATTCTTGTCTTCCCTTGCAAAATCAGTCATTACTCTGGGACTTTAACAAAATTCAATCAATAACATAATAATGTTACCAGCTACTTCAACATTCTAAAACCATTGTGTAAAAACTTATGGCCTTATATAAAAATATTTCAATGTGTTTACATGGCCTTTTTGCATTTCAGAATTTCCTTGGGATAAGAAAGAGAAGCAGTCAAAGGGGAAGAATCTTACAGTAAAATCTTTGGAGGAATTTTGAGGTAGAATAGTTTACCTTACCTCACAGTAAAACATACTTTTTTCAGGAAACAAAATAAAACAAATCCAAAATGTATCCATTATTTTTATAAGCATTAAAGGAGATATTGTGATCCCATTGATAAGAAATGAACTAAACATTTTCCTTCACCCTATCCAGGCACTCATCTGCAAGACTTTTGCCTTACCATCTTATACCTAAATTATTCGATTTTGTCTGCAAAAGAACCTTGTCTACCCTATCATTTCAGATTGTTAAAAGATTTGGAATATATAGTTAAAGGACAAAGATTCAGATGTTTTTGTTGATGTCAGTGGCAGGCTTTCAGTAACATTATGACAAAATGCTAGGTGTCAGAGTTGAGGTTCCCCTGTTTTTACTTTGCCATTTAATGTATTATTTTATTTTAGCACCTACTGTTATTCTAGAGAGAATGGCCTTGAACTGTGGAAAAGAATTAGCTGATGGTGAAGTCAAAGGAGAAAAGTTTAAAAGTAGGAAAATAAGGAAGAGAAAGGTTGATAGTGAGGACAAAGAAAGGTCAAAAGTAATTGTATTTTAAATTATTTAGAAACACTCTTTCTGCATCTATCTTCAAAAGTGCATAAACAGATGTCCTGGGCAAACAAACCCAAAGAAGAATATATTTTGCATTTGCAGGAGCTGAATTAATTATTTTTTTATATAATCTAGTATTTACTCCCTCTACTTTGGACTTCAATCTGAGATAGAGTTTGATCAAATCACAGGGGTTGCATTCTACTATCTGATATATACATACTCCTTTATTTCCTGCCTAACTGTAGAGGAATTTTGTGCATTCTTCAGGTGGAAGACCAACAGGATCCTGGGTTGCATTAGGAAGACCGTTGCCAGAAAATCAGAGGTGACCCCTCCTCTCGCCTCAGCACTGGTACAGCCATGCCTGGCGTGCTGGGTCCAGGTCTGGGCTCCCCACTACAAGACAGAAATGGACTTAGAGGAGGGAGTCCAGGGCAGGGACACAAAAATAATGAAGGGACTGGAGCATCTGTTGTATGGGGAGAGACAGAGAGTGGTGTCTGCTCAGCCTGGGGAAGAGAAGGCTGTGAGGGGATCTTATCCACATATATAAATACCTGCTGGGAAGAAATGTAGATTATGAAGCCCAGTTCTTCTCAGCAGTGCCTGCTGACTGGACAAAATGCAATGGCTACAAATTAAAGTGTTGCCTTCACAGGCGTGCAGTGACCTGGTTCAGGAACGGCACGGGGCCAACCCCAGGCCGCGTGGTCCATCAGCTCACAGACACCAATGTGGTGGATGGCAAATGGTGTTTATTGCTGAGCGGCGCGACACTATATAGCCTAGGTTTACAATGTCACTTCCGTCTGCTTACATCATAAGCTAAAAGCTGTTGGCTACCTGGAGGGGGGCCCTATCTTTCCATACAGCACGACATCTTCGGGCCGCCAGGCCCTACCTAGCAACATTAAAGTACAGGAAATTTCATGAGAACACAATGAAACACTCTTACTGTGAGGCAGGTACTGGTTTTAATTGGGGTCTTTTCAGAGCTGGGGAATAGAGGGGCTTCAGGGAGAACACTTAGAAGCAAACCTGTAAACTAGCGAAGGTCTATAAAAAAATCACTGTTATATTAGAGCCTCATGACATCGTCAATGTTTCCAGTATAAAATGAAATGTGAAAATGTTTGACCTGCATAGATTTTCCCTTTTCTGCTAATATAGACATTTACAGATTAATGTTCCCGTTTTTTCCCAATATGGCGTATTTAAAAGTTCATATTTATCCTTAAAAATTTCTATGCAATATTTGGCATGATTTATCATTCCAGACGAAACAGCCTTTACCAGTTAGTTGAATTGTAAATCAATATTAGACTTTAACCCAAGGATAGAACCTAATTTCTGGGTTTATTTTTAACACAAAATCACATTGTAGAGTCACCAGTCAAAAATAAGCAGCAAGATTTGCCTAGAATATTAATATAGGCATAGTAATAAAGTACCTTTTCCAAAATGGATCAATTGGATGCATGGCAAAGCATACTTAGTAAATTGTGTCCGCTTTCTGGCTAGTAAGCATAGTTAATTGAGCACAGCAGATTGTCAGCTGGGTTGAAGTGGCATGCTGACAAGATCTGAATGCTTTTGGTCAGAATACCTCCTCTCGTTATAAGTTTTAACGAAGCATCATCTAAATTATCTATTTTTGGTGTCCAGGGTATTGTTAAATTAAATCTTTTCATACCATGCCCTGCTTATTCTTTATAAGGGCTTTTACACAGTGTTCTAGCTGGACAGGTTATACATTTCCCAACACTACGCTTTATTGTACCTGTGCAGAATTTAAAAAGAATCAAGCATTTGGAAACAATCCTGGGTCATGCCCCCTTAAAAGAAATTTAACTAAAGCCTGCTGGACTCAGTTTGGACCTTAACTTCCCTCCTGCCTTGCTGTCCTTTCTTGTGGATGACAAACAGCTGTCCTTCTATGGGTCAGCACTGTGCTGGGTACCACAGAGCTTCCCTCACCATTAACCTTTTGTATTAAGTTGAGGACAGTGACTATTGTACTTTTCATGTATGAGAAGCTGGCTTTCCCATTCTTGCAGTAATTAGAAAACACTTTCATCATGTCAATGAGACTCTACAATAATTGAGGTTTCTTTATCAACTCATTTGCTGCAAAGAGCTCATTCAAGTCTCTCCATGGCACTTAGGCCTAGGTATCTGGGTTTAGAAAAGGTTTAAGTGGAGGGCACTAGCAGAGCCCTCAACGTTGTAACTGCATGTAAAGTAAGTTGGGGGTTTTATACATAAGCAATTCCCCTTTATTTCAGTCAATCAATAAGAAACATGGAGGTAAAAAGGCATGCTTTCAAGGTAAGTGCCAGATTCACTTCTGTGTGTGTAATGGCAACAAGACAAAAGATAGGGCTCTCAGGCTGGCAGAGCTCTCGTAGGCTGTTGAAAGCCTACTCTGTCATTTTGCAAGAAAATTTGTAGCAAAATGCAGGGAAGTATATACTAAATTCTTAACTAACATACCTTTCTCATGGGAACCATGTCTGTAGCTGTTGCAGCAGTATAATTAGGGTTAGAGGCCAAAATGAAATGTCTAAGACTTAAGTCTACTATATTATGGGAAGTGGGGGGAAAAAGAAATTATCAGGACTACAGTGTTCTGAAAAGAGTTGAAGAATGACTATACAAGAACTTCTGTAAAAAGTTTGGGAGGAGTTAGACGTTCTGTAAACACATGGAAGTTCTCATCTTTAAAAGGTAATAGCATACATTACTCCCTGTTTTCCTGAACTGAAAATTATTAGCATTCATTACCTGTGTAATTTGAAAGCATTCTGGGAACATGTGTTGTAACTGCAGTCAGTTAGTTGATGAGATGTATTAAGTGGATTTCCTATGGCATTTTCTAGATTGCAATTAGTCTGCATAGATTCACAAAAGGGAGCTGGAGAGGAAGTACTCTCTGTTCCTGTCTATATTACTAAGTGTTCTAACTTGTATAAGATTTTTCAGGCACGTGGATACTGCAGCACATACACAGGGAGCCTGTCTACGATGCAGACACCTGCACAATAATCACAAAGTTCAAACTTACTGTTGTATATCTTACACTTGGTCACTTAATGTGTGCACAGTCAGTCAAACGTGTATGGGACTCTCTGTGTACCAGGCTGACCTGCACATGCATTTGGGCTGTTTCATCTGGAGTTTTTGCCTAGATAAAAATTTTCGCATGGAAAAGATGTCAGGTATGACCAGGCATTTGTTAGTTCACTTATATCTGAGCTGTGGTCACAACACTGTTACCATGGCATGAGAAGGGCTCAGGCCAAAATGACAGCACTTCCATCTTGAGATCATAAGATCAGCTGTAGCCTTTCCCCAAGGTCCACCCCCCCACCCCCACCCCTCAAAAATAGGCGGAGCTTTCCAGACACTTCCAACACTTCCATCCCTGCACCCTGGGATAAAAGAACCCTGTAATAGAACAATACTTTGTATTTTAAAGGACAGTGGAGGCTGAAGACACAATTGCCTTGGGGCTGTTGAAGAGCATGCAATTGCAGACAGTGTTTATTGGCATCCTTATTAGGCATTGCCTGCTCTACATAGTTCAAGAAAGGCTGGGTGGTAGATACAAATGAAAAGCATCCCTTGCAAAGTGATTTCATCTAAGCAGTCTCCACAGTTTTCAAATATGCTCCACTTTGGATTTAATATACTAAATAAAGATTCTGTTTTTATTGCATACATTGATATTCAGTCATCAATGAAGGAGTTTTCGTGTTACGTGTTTCCCTCCCTTTTGATTTATCTTAACTAATCTTTGTAATAAGGCTGCATATTTGTCCATACCTCTTACACCCTAGTTATTTTTAAAATTATCTTTATTGTCCCTTTAAAATGAATTTGGACTTTGCATATGTTGCCTAAACTTCCAAATTACTGAGCTCTGATTTAGTTAATAATGTGCACAAAGTTTAGCTCAAGCTTGCCCACCCTCTCCAGTCGTTAAATGATATCCTCCAAAGCACCCACCATCTCAAGTCGTCAATACTGACAGATAATGATAAGAACACCGTTATGTAAATAATGCAAAAAGAAGTCTCCCAGTGGAAAAGTTGAGCTGCAAGAGACAAGCTGATAAGGGGTTGCAGTCCTCAGAAAATTAGTTGAAAGTAGGACAAAGGTAATTGTGGTAATGGGAGATCACAACCTCCAGCTCAAGTAGCCCCCCAAAAGAGGTCTGCTTTGGGGGTAAAAAGCTTCAGCAGCACTACCTGAATGTGCACACTGATGTACATTAGAAGCGAGAAACTAGTAGCCAGCCGTGAGCATGAGTGACAATGCGCCCACCATGTACTATGGATATGCCGGTGCTCTATGGTATATAATGCGTGCCCTCGAGCAGCTTGGTGTGCACGCTGGGAGGAAAGATCCCCGGTGCACCCAGTGCTGCGATACATGCGTGTCGGCTTTCTAAACTGCCATTCGTTTTGGAGAGCTTCCTGGTTACAGTTTTCAGTGACATAAGCAACGAAGCATTTCTGTGAGTGATCTGAATGTAACATTGGCAGATGTGTGTCAGACATTGTATACTTACGTTTTATTATAAAAGAGAAGCCATGCAATGAAAAACATCGTGTATCTGGCCAGATTATGAGGTACAGAAAGTGAGTGCAATTTACCACAGTACAGTAGATGTATCTTTAAAATATTCTCTGTCCTGGTTTCAGCTGGGATAGAATTAATTTTCTTCCTAGTAGCTGCTGTTGTGTTGTGTTTTGGATTTAGTATGAGAACACTGTTGATAATGCTGTCCCGTAGGAGGGTTTGTTACCTGGTGTGCAGTGCTGGTTCATGCACCAAGTTTCAGTATTCCTATTCTTTTAATCTGGTTTGTGCAAAGTAGGGAGCAAGGTGGTAACCCGCACATGCCTAGCTCCCTGATTGCCAAAACTTTACGCTATCTATACTTTTCAACAAGCAAAGACGTCAGCCTTCGTTGGTTACAAGTGACACAACTTTCCATTCCTTGGTCCTTGGTTTCCTATTTGTCAGGCGCCTCCTGCTCACTGTGTGAATGCAGTCCGCGTGCGCAGCCTCCACTTTTGGAGTCCGGGGTGTGTGTGTGTGTTTCTTGAGTCAGTGGTCAATAGGTCAATGGGTCAGCGGTCATGATCTCCCCTGGCCGGAATTACCTTTCCCATAGTTTTCCTGAGTTTATTTCTTGTGATGAGCAGCTTTCTGTCAGCTCATCTGTCTCGTGGGGGTGCTTCCTTTGGGAAATTCCTTTTCTAAACTTGGAGGAGCGCTTAGCAGGACATACAAAAAAGCTTGTAACATCAAATAACCATTAACGAGTCATCTGTTCTAATTGTCTTAAAGTCAAACTACTAAGAATACATTCAGTTTTATTAATCATTTGATATAAGTATTTCAGGGATGTTTTAGTTACTGCTGAGCAGTGCTTATGCAGAGCCAAGAGCTTTTTTGCTCCACACCCCACCCCACCCCACCAGCGAGTGGGCTGGGGGAGTGCAATAAGCTGGGAGGGGACATGGCTGGGAGACCTGACCCCAGCTGACCAAAGGGATATTCCATACCATATGATGTCATGCTCAGTGTATAAAGCTAGGGGAAGAAGAAGGAGGAGGACCTGTTTGGAGTGATGGTGTTTGTGCCCCCAAGCAACTGTTAGGCATGATGGAGCCCTGCTGTCCTGGGGATGGCTGAACACTGCCTGCCCATGGGAAGTGGTGAATGAATTCCTTGTTTTACTTTCCTTGCATGCGCGGCTTTTGCTTTACCTATTAAACTGTCTTTATCTCAGTCCGAGCTTTGTCACTTTTACTCTTCTGATTCTCTCCCCCATCCCACTTGCAGGGGGGAATGAGAGAGCAGCTGTTTGGGGCTTAGTTGCCATCTGCAGTTAAACCATGACATCCTTTCATTCCCAAGTGTGTGAGAGAGATGTCTTGTTGTTTTGGATCTTTTAATTTATGTGATTTTTTTTGCCTATGGATGAGGCTAGGCTTTATTACCTATACCCTGTTTCAGGAAGGCTTAAATGCTGAGCTATAGTCAAAACTTTACCTAATGAGATTCTCCTCAGATACAGCTTGCATAGGGTCTGTGAATGTATTACTAATTTTCTGGAATATTTTTCTCTTTTATAAAGCATTAAAACTGAAAACTGTGTTACTGTTGCACAGGTCCCACTCCTGGCTACTTTGTGTTACACATTATTTACACTTCCTCTCTCTTCTCTGGCGGCCTGCCCAGAGAGCGTCACCACATATCACTACTTAGACTGAAAGCTAGAGTGTGAGAAATTGAACTGGGAGACTGTGACAGCCACAGAGAGAGTCTAATCTAAATAGACAAAACTTAGAAGGGCTAGAGAGGCAAAAGAACATGAAGAAATTAAATGCGCTGCAAGGTCATGAAGGACATTAGTGAGTGCAACCCACAGATGCTGACTTCAATACTTTACTTACAATACTGGTCTGTTTTGACACGTATGACTTTTGCCAAGATTAAATCCTCAGTGTATCATTTCCCAAATCCAAAACTCAGCCACTTAAGTATTTCTGAATGTGCTTGAGTTCCCACTTTTCTCTTGTCCCACATGTTCTTTTCTAGATATATGTTAAGCTCCAACATGTGCATAAAAAAGAGTGGAAGTTAAGATGTTGTTGCCATTGGTTTTCATGAATGTCCCTATTTTGGGAAAAAGCTATGTTTGATATGTCCAGAAAGATAATCTGAATAATCATATTGGGTGAATGTATAAACTATAAACTGTGGTTGAATGTGGTATCCCAGAATTGCAATGGTTACTCAATTCTTTTGCTAGTGTGGTGATATGTTCAGTTGAAATGACATCTGACACGCAGAATGACTACTATCTTGAGGAAGATGTGCTAGATTTTGATTACACTGTTTCTAAATGATATTTTTGTGAATGACTGTTTTAGACATGGTGCACAACTAACAAACTGTAGCCTTTGCCTGACCAAACTTTCTCAAGTCTGTTCAGTTTAGAATGAAATATTATTTTTTTTTCTTAAACAATAAAGTACTATACTGTCAGTGTACCCTGTGATTTTCATTTCAGATATGCTTCTAGTTTAAGAAATCAGAAGAATCTTAACAAAAGTAATATGTCTTATCTCAAAAAGAAGTCTGTTTATTAAAAAAAAAAAGTAAAGACAAAGAATTCTTGCTACAGCTATCATTCCTCTCAGTAGTTTCAGCTAGAAGGTGGTTTGAAAGATAAGCCAAAATTTTTATAGGAATTGAAAAAAAATCCTAGAAGATTTTGCTTTATTTTTAGGTCAGATGTAGACAGCAGATTCTCAAAGGAATACAAAGGCAGAACAAAGTGAGTTATATCAATGGAATAAAACAAAATGGTAGAAGGAGAGGGATTAAGAGACATTAGATGAGCAAAGCTCATCAAGTGCTAAGCAGAAATAAGGGTAAGTAACAGCAATTGTTGCCCTTGTGGAAAACAAAACAGAATTTAGCAGTGAGAAATAAATTTCTCTCTGGTATTTCTTGATAATTAAGTTCTGGTAAAGGAGAAGGTTGTGGTGAAGGTACTGGATTAGAAAAACACCAAAATATGTTATGAAAGTAATGTATATACTGTTGTTATCTGTGTTTATGGTAGACCTTTGCTGTCTGTCTTCCTTCTTTCACGTTTAGTGTCCCAACATTACAGAATAAAAAAGTGAGCAGAGATGCTATGAGTGAAAAAAGAGGCAAGAAAAGGACAGAGGAATTGTTTTAGGAAGTGATAGAGAGATTTTTTTTTTTTTTTCAGAGCACAGCATATTTGACCTTGCTAGTGAGCCCTTTCTTCCTTTTGCTGGTCTCTGAGTGGGGAGTTGACTGTTGTCCCAGTGCAAGATATTGCCAATATACAGACAACAGTAGGAGGTAAAAGCATCTCAGCTTGTTTGAGAAAAGTGTTAAAGGGAAAATATTGGTACTTTGCATAAATATCTTAGGGAACACTATCTCCTTCTTAGAACCATTATTGCGGAAGCAGAGATTCTTTTCCTGTCTTTCTCATCGAACAGGCGGATGCACATGGAAATGTGTGGACATTCCAAAGCTCAGTTCATACATCATCCAAGAAAAAAATAACTTGGAGTTAATAAAATGGATGAACCAAATTTGGTTTTCTCACTCATTTTTCTGTTAAACTGTTGCACTAAGTTGTATTTTTTAGAAATCCTTAAGAATTTATTTTCTTCCTGACTCATCAGTCACAAATATAGCAAACCAGTCCTGTCACAGTTTGGGGGTTTTGGAATTTTTTTTAGGGTGAAGAGAAATACTGGATGTTCTTGAATGAAGAGTAATAACAATTCCTTCTAGGCCACTAAAACCTTTCGCCCTGCCATATATCTACCTCTACAAGACAGCAGTTTGAACAAGCTGTCTGGTAAAGCCAACTTAAAAGGAGACATACACCAATTACAAAAGAAATACCTTCACTTTTGTGTGTGAAATGATCTCATAAATAACATTCATTGCAGATTGATGTTCCACAAAGTTTCCAATCCCACAAAGTGCCTCTAAAACGTTATGTTCGATCATATGTGCTATGTTACAGTTGCAGTAGATTATAGACTGAACTTCTAATACTTGTGAAAATGAACTAGTAGTTCGTATCTTAACATCTTTTCCCAATCTCCAGCTTGCTAGTAGCAGGATAGGCTACTTGTGTAGAAAACTACTAGATTTTTTGCATTCTTCTCTTCCATCATACTTTTCTAGCTAAAGAAAGCACATTTGAAAAAGTAGAATGTGATTCTCTTTTGATATATTGTGGAGTAAATCAGTAATCAACCTGATGTCAATAGAGTTGCTCTTAGCAGAACTGAGATCACTGCTACTGAAATTTGTCACAAATGTCCCTTAGATGTGCAAGTGATGTTCTAGTACCTGTTGCATGCCAGTCTGAGACCAGAGTGTGGTTCTGTTTGTATTCTCGGGAACAGAATTAAGACTCAAAATGGAGCCAAGAGCCAAGGAACTTTATTTGTCCAACAATAAATTTGCAAATGCAAAGGAAGAGAGAGTGAGAGATAAAGAGAGAGAAAGGAAGGAAAGAAAGAAGGAAAGAAAAGAAAGAGTTCAGAGCAATAGCTACCACCTTGGAGCTGCGGCATCCCGACAGTCTGATTCATTTTCAAGTCAGGTGGGGGAATGTTCCGTCTGATGTTAGTTGGTTCCGTTTTTTATAGAGTTGTTACAAGCTGTTCTGCTCAGCCACACCCCCACCCGACAATGGTGTATGTGCCCAACATTCCTCAGGGGCCTTCAGGCACCTTGATGCCCCTGACCCCAAGTCTGGGCAAATGCACAGGGGTTTGGTTAAGTTTTGCAGGATCAGCTTCCCCCGTTGCTCCATGGTGTCAGTCGGTTTCCTCCTTTGACAAGGCATAGATAAATCTCTGCGGTGGCAGTGGTGTTATCTTCCTGCCGTAACAAGGTATTCACTGTGGTGGTGGCATGAGTTTCCTGCCATAGCAATGTTGAGACAACACACCTGCTGTGGCCATGGTGGGCCTCACCGGCGCAGTCTCGCACAGTACCTCAGTTATAAGCCACTCCTCTTGCACCCTGTTTGATTTGATAATTCTAAAGTACATTGTAATTAACAAATATGTGTAGATGGTGGCTATGAAGTGATGGGAGGACACCTAGAAGTTATTTTCAGCTTGGAAAGATACCATGAAGCCCTTTAAGATTTTAATCTTTTGCAACTTTCTTAATTTTAGATGTTGTGTATGCCTAATGTCGCCCTTAAGTTATAGCTACAGTCCAATTTAAATGTCCAAACCAATTTAGGTGCCAATTCTCTGGCTTGTAATGCCCAGCAAGCAAAAAATAAAACTTGCTTTTCCTCTCTCACACTGACCTCTGCTTCTAAGGTATCTTGGCTGGGTGAGGACAGTGCTAGCTGATACATATTGAAGCAGCAATTTTTTGCTGCTAACTGTGCTGTGACAGACTCGTAATAAAATTATCAGGATAATATTATACTAATAGCAATATAATTTTATATAAAATTATTATATATAATTTTATATAAAATTATTATATCTGCATAGAAGATGTATTGCATATTTATTATATATTGTATTTCCTATTTTATAATTAAGATTGTGTACAAAATATAATAAAAAAGGACAGCAGGATCAGATTCTCATTCTTTGTTGATCCTCCTATTCTTCACCTAGGTGTGTACAGATTCTGACTCTTGTTTTCAGTTGTTTTGACATGTAATTACTTAGGACATAATTTAGATTGTGCTTTGGCACACAGAACTTAGGTATTCAGTACAAGTTTCCAATTGTCATTGCATTGTCTTAAAACTGCAATTCCCTCTTTTTCCCATCTCCAGCATATTAAAAAAATTGAACTTGCACAGTCATAATGCCAGAAGTTAGCAAATGGCAGAGTTAAAGCAGAGTACAAACTCACTTCTATTGTTCATTTGTCTTAAGAGAGACAATAATATTGTTGCAATACTGTTCTGCAGAATTTCTAGTGCATTCAGAACACAGTACAGATGATGCTCACATAAAAAATAGGTATTTAATATTTCACTTTATCTTTATTGTTCAGCAAGTATCAGAAAGAAGAATAATTAATTTCTTTGAGGCTTTTTTATATTGATTATAACTATAATATCTGGTTAAAAAACATTAATTACATGAATCAAAATCTCAGGAATCTGAAAGGGTGTTTATTCCCATTTTAGAATCATGTACTTTGCAAATTTCTCATCACCACACATAAAGGTCAGAAAGTGCACAGTCATTACCAGCAGCCAATTTTAAATAATTTTGTTATGATTTTGCTTTTGTTGTTTTGATTTTTTTAATGATTTTTTATGACATAATTTTTTATTGGTGGTGGTGTTGTGGTTTTTTTTAAAGCAGTTTCTACCATTTTTAGTTGCATTGTAACCTGCTCAGCCATTCTTAAAATCAGAACAAGCAAATCAGACACCAAAAGAAAGAAAGATCATATCTGAGAACTTCTTTGGAGGATATTTGTTCAACAATACATAGGAAATTGAAAGAGGCAGCTCCAGTTCTCCAGGGACAGTACTCTCTGTCTTAATAGTTTCGTAGTTAGCTAGTTCATTAAATGTCTTTTAGGTCTCTGGGAAAATGAAACCAATGAAAACTAGCTTGCACATAATCTTCACCCCATAGCAAGATTCCTTCTAAAAACACTAACAATGAAAAATATTGTCAATGTGAAGCCACAATGAGGTCAAGTAACTTTTGAAGATAAATTCTTTGATCTTGAACTTTTGATTTGCAACAGTTCATTTAATGTTAAAGAAGGAAACAAAAATTCTATGGCACACTGTCATATTGTCACACTGGCATCAGCGTTATTAGGTAGAAGAATGAGAACAGATTTTGGGACTTGAGTTAACAAAATTAACTGATTTCCACTGTACTTCATCATTTGAATGTGGAGCAGCTGTAAAGACAATTTCAGTGTATTTTGCCAGTGCTTTCACAAACGTATCCTGATAGCAGAGGAACAGTACAGTTAGGGGTCCTGCTTACCCTTCAGACTCTGGAGGATGGTGTGCTTCAGTGAGCTTTCTTATGTCAACTGTCATTCAGCTCTTGAACTCTTCCCATCTGTCCCTGTCTTGTCCTTGTTGCAGATGCACGGACAAAAAGGTTTGGTCATGCCCATCTGCTCAATGCATGAAGGCCTTCACAGTCCGTCCGTCCGTCTGTCCATGTCCCTCCCCCCCCCCCCCCCCCCCCTTCCCCCGCTTAGGAGAAAGAGTCAGTAAATAGATAAGCAAACTCCAACAAATCTTCCCATAGAATGTGCAAAATGATGCCTTCTTGTCCCAGGGGACTATCTGGGACAGGCTTTGCCAGCCCCAGAAAGAGCCAACACAGAAACAAGTCCAGAAAATGCAAACTGTGCAGAGTTATGAACAACAGGATGATGATGATTGATGATGATTTTACAATGCAAACTCTTGGGAAAATGAAGAACAGATAATGCTACATGCCCACCTGTGAGCTTATATGGAGTAAGAGGATTAAACTGCTTACAGACAATCCAAAACAGCAAGTGGAATATTGGAATATCCTTTGGAAAATTTTACAGTGAACCACTTTGTCTTTTAGTTTGGAATATAGTTACTTTGCACAAACTGCAAACAGCTATGTAAAAACAAGCTAGTCAGAGGTTGCACTTCATCCTGTTTTGAAAGAGGAAAGGGGGAAGACAAAATATTTTATTCCAGAATGACAACTCCCCCCTTAGTTTGATTAAATAAACTTTTGTGTGTGTGTTCTGTCTGGAAAAAAATCATTGTAAGTTGATCTGAAAGTTTTGTCTGTATTTCTGTTTGGTTATCCAGCTGAAACAACTTCAAGTATTTTGCTGCCTTTCCAAAGACATTGTTTAGTTTACATTTTGTCCCAGTCTTAATTCTTCTAACTGTGAAATGAGGTAAATTAAAATGTCAGCAAGTTATGAAATAACTAAATGATGCAACCCTCTTTTTACTTTAAGGTATGTGGAATAAAATGTGCAACAGAGCACAAAATGAAAAATTGTCACAGCAGCATTCTATCAGATGCTCTGTTGCATTAGAAATGCATGTGGTGTTGTTAGAAAGCAACCCTAGACTACTGAATCTCAAGCCTTGTTATTTTTTTCATTATGTTACATATGCTGAATGCAAATATATTAGATTTAATTTGCTGTAGTTGCTTTTCTGTGTTTTCAGCCTTTTCTCTCTAATTCTGGCAATTTAAACTGTATTAAATAACATAGCATCACTATTCTCTTCAGAATTGTTTCTGCTTTGGTGCACTCAGGTTCGAATCCCTTTTTGAAAGACCTGTAATTATTCTACACTCAACCACATAGTACTACAGCTATGTACTTGTTTGTGCTTGTTTCCAAATGATCCAAGTAATTGTACCGATTGATTCCTTTCCCAGTTGGACATTATAATCAGATTTAACATCCCAATGTCTGTTCTGTCTCTGTTGTTTTAACATGCACGTTAAAGATCAGATCTTTACAGCAAACAATATAGCTTCTAGAGACAAATCAGGCCTAAATAGTAATCCAGTAAATGATACAAAAACTTATTAAACTTTTTTTGTAATATTACAGAATGCAGCAAAGTACACTGAACTCAATTATTTTGCACCGTAAAATACCAAGTTATTGTATTACATAACAAATATCAGTTGATTTTTCTGTCTGTAGATTATACACAGCAAGAAACACAAAGCTATGGAGGCAGAAGTTGTAGGTATTGATTCATCTTGTTTTAAAATTTTTCATCCTTTCTGGTTGACAGTTTCGATCAATCTTCATTTTAGGTAGAAGTAATATTGGAGAATACCAGGGGAGGGTTCCAAGAGAAAGGAAACAACTGTATAAAATACATATACTATAGAGCTTTTGCAGGAGCATTTTGGAAGAATATTTAGTTCAGAAGGTTCTGCTCTACACAAATTTCAGTGGATGGTATATGAAACAATTGATCTTATTTTCTATGTGATTTGTAGTATTTCATGCGAATTACTTTCAGAGTGGTATCAGAGAGACTATGGGTGACCATGTGAGCAGTGTATGTTGTTCATGGTGGGTAATCACAGTCCCAAGACCTTGAAACACATTTGTGTTTCTCTGCAGAATAAAGGATGGGCAAAAAAGGTGGTGTACACAGGAATTAAGTTCAATAAGTTATAGTCTCTACTGTTCTGGACCCTGTAATTGTTCTAAATATGGATTGCTAAATCATGCTGATAGTAGCCTTTACACCATTTCAAACTCATTTTGCATTGTTCTAACTTTGTATTGACTGCACAACCTCTCAAGGCAGTCTTATCCACTGCTTCAGTGTCTTCATTGTGAAAAATTTTGCCATGGAGAATCAAAATTTGTATTTCTTGATGCACTAAAACAACAAGTGATTAAAAAAGGTGGAAAATTCCATTTTGGCACATACCGGTTAAGCTTCCTTGTCTTCTCCGTGGTATTTCTGGATGGTCCTGGCTAGGGAAGCTAGCCTAGAGGAATTCAAATCAAATCAAATAACCTTCTAATGCCTATACCTTAAAATTGCAAAGAACAGGATCATTAATCATAGATGTACAAAAATGAATATGAAAATCCTGGAACTTTCCTACACCTTCTGCTTAGCCTATACTTCTTTGTTTCATTTCCAGTGATCTGAAATAAGATTGAAATCTATGAGAATAATGCTTTGGAAGCAACACAGATCATGGGAGACATTTGGATTTAATGTCAAATCTGTGAAGAGAGCTAGTTAGCATCATTGGTACTGATGAGCAGCAGGTGCTCTCAAAGCTAGCATCTACTTTCCAATACTGATCTGCACCCAAAAGCAGCCCAAGGAGCCAGTGGTAACCTTACTGGACCATGACCGTATATTTGTAGCAAATTAGATAAGTAGTTTGCTGTATCTGGGGTTATTACTCTAGTGTGGTTAAGTGCTCAATAGTTTTGGTTTCTTCCAAACATACTGTTTGAAGTGTATCCTAAGAGAATAAATTAACAGTAACTATACTTAAACATCAGTATCTTTTTCATATATGTTCTTCTGTTACATTCAATGATTTAATTCTTCACAAGCAGATTTGGAAATAAGTCATGATGCATGTAAAACAAAGAGTTGCTGTGACTCTTAAGCATTAGAGGAGAGAATAGGAATCAATCCTGTTGCTTCCAGCAACTGGACACTGCTAGCTTTACAGCACCACTCCCAATTAGACCAGTTATCCACAAGATGGTGTACTAACACTAACAACTGGCATTAATTTTTCAGGCAAATTTCTTCTAAACTAGGGGAATGAGAAATAATCCTTTCTATTGCCTGTGGAAAAAAAAATATTTCTTATGCTCAAATTTGCACCAATACCTTCCAGAAAATAGATTGCTGGTGTCCCTCTTGAAATTTTACTGTCCCATCCATCCACCTATCTTTGTAGACTTTGATTTCCAATAGCTATAGTAAAATTAAAAATGTGCCTTTTAGACACTCATTTGTCTACTCAAAGATGATTAATGTCTCAGGGTTTCACAAAGAAGCCCCATTTTGTAGCTGGTACCAAGAGCCTTAAGCAGTGAATACATGATAGCCTGTTTGTTTGAAATTCTTTTCCCTGATTCTTGATATAAGACATCTCAGCACATGACAGTGACAAAGCTGGTTGTATCCTGGGTCTTATAGTAATCCATAGGTGTTTCTTGCAGCTGCATGTGATAGCCCCAGGCATTCACTTTTCTATTCTTTTCTTGCATCAGAGTTTTTTCAGATCATAGGGCTTTGCCTGAGATTTCTTAATTTCTGCAGATAAAGTTACTATATTAGTTACAATTATTGTTAAGGAGGTCTTCAGAATACTGGGTTTTATAATCAATGGAAGCATCATTCTGTCAAGAAAGCCTAAATATATGGACCCCTATTTTTTAAAATGTTTTAAACATGTTATATATATGTAGAAAAAGCTACATGCTTTCAAACCTGGACCTTCGAGATAAATGTGTGAAGTTCAAGTCATTATTTATCTTTATTTATGCTAGGTGGTACCTGTGTTCATCAGGCTATGTTTATAATCTAACACACACACACAAATAAAATTATCCAGAAAAATTAGACCCTGATCTATTAAAACAGTTTTAATTATATGTTTAATTTTTAGGACTTAATGCTGTACATAGCATGAAACTAAGTTTAGAACATTTGGTGGTTTCAGACCTTCAGGCTCTTTTAAACGATTTTCATTTTCACCTCTTCACTAGTTTTGCTGACATCATGGAGCTTTAGATTCTGATACTCATGGATGAACATTTTTGGCGGTGTTTGTTTTTTAAAGTGACTGTCAACTGTTTGAATAGTTGAACAACATGAAGTTGAAATGTCCACTTTTGTGCTATTTAATCCCTTGCGACACAAATATGTTAGAGAATTATGACAAAAAATAATTTTCTCTGAGTCAGATTTTACTTTGAAAAGTTCTCTGCTGAAGCAGAGAAAATTATGAGGTGTTTGGATGATATGTGAACAAAAAATGTTTAGACTATCTCACTCTTTAGCGCTGGTGCAAATGTGTTCTTTCTGTTAGTGAAATGAGCCAGGAATATTGTGCTTGGTGACTAATGTTGGGCGAATTGGCCGTAATTTGAAAGCAACCACAGGAATCTCTGAGAAAGAAGCTGCTTTTGTAACCGAGTGGCTGCATACCACCTTGCAGCCGTGGCATTACTGCATCTAGTAATGTGAATGTGTGGACCTGGTTCTGGCTGATGTCCACTGCCAAACAGGAGCTTTTTTCCCAATCTACCTCCCAAATGCATTATTATCCTCTACAGTTGTGTGGAAAAGTTTGTAACTCTTATATGTGCTCTAATAAAGTCAGTGAATCACATTAACTCCTGAAGATGACTATTTCTAGATGAAGAAATTTATGAGGCTAATCAAGGATGTCTCAGTAAAGATAGCTGTTTTATAAACCACTTAACTTGTCATTGTAAATACATGATGTTGAAGAGTAGGAGTTCCAAGCTGCTTAAGTGATGCCTCTCTCTGGTGGATTTGGAAACTAGATGTGCAAGTGAAATCAAAGACAAGCAGATCCTACAGCAAGTGAGTCTCAGAGCAGGCTCTCCATGTGTTTTTCTATCCATTTGCTTCCCATTAATAAAGGTCAGTGATTTGACTACTACTGGCAATACCTGTTTGGTACTTTTTTCTGTGATGCTAGAAATTAATGTAAAGCCTTGCTGTCAAAAAGCTTTAGTTCTTTTTTTATTAATCTACTGCTTTAGGAATTCCATTTCCTTTAAGATTTAAGCATCAACCATATCTCCAGTTACCTGTTTCTAAAAACAAATTGATGGATTGCCCTTTTATTTAACTAAATAGTAGTAGCAGTCAGAAAAAAAACCCAAAACCAACAACTCCCAGAAAACCGCAATATGCTAAGCTGGGAAACATATGCTCTTATTAAATTTGATATTAATTCTGTATTCCATGTCTGTAAACAAAATGATAAAGAAAAATTCACTTAAGCCCGTGAAAGCTGGTCTGAAAAGGCAAAACGCAGATCTGAATGTCACTATACTTAATTAGATATAGTCAAATATACAAGGAGTTTATCTATAAAGCATCCAGGTATGACAAACTTACAGGCCAGAGAACTTTATTTCATGCTTAAGGAAGTACATCTCCTTCTGGAGATGTATCAGAACATGGACACCTGGGTGACAGTGTTCAGTTGTATTTTTAATTTCTAAGCTGAATTAGTATTTTTTAAACTCAGAATTCAAAATTCTAAGATAAATTCAGAATTCAGTGTTCTTCTGTGACAGAGGTGTGAGATTTTTGCCATGCCTCTGCCATTTTCCAGTCATGGAGGGATCTAAATTCACATGAATAAAGCTATGCATTAGAAATCAAGCTCCATACTAATGTTCATCCTGGATTTCCCATGATTGGATACTTTTCTTTGGCAAAAATTCTGAAGCTAATGAAAATGTAAGTTTTTTTCCTGGATAAATCAACTTAGATTAATTGCACAACAAAGAATTGGTATTGACTTGAAACATGTCATCGGATATAGCTGTCTGATTTAAAAAATGGTAGGGGTAGCACAGCGAGTTTAACCAAGCAAGGAAATAGTCTTTGGGTGGGGAAAATTTGTGGTGTTGAACAGCTGTTAAGGCCATGTAGCTATCACTGGTAGCTTTACCTGCACAAATTGAATAATGCAAGCAAGACTTCTTTCTGATCTCTAAAGTGGTATAAACAGCAGGAGTTCTGTTAGATTTTCCTTTTATTTAGAATTCCTTTGACATAGTAGCAGTACCTGCGGGAAATCCATGAAAAACAGAAGAAAAAGCTGTAATAAAAATTGAAAGCAAATTAACCTATAGTGTTCATAATTTAGAATACAGTTATATTAAAAAATACTCTTTTTATAGTTTTAAAATTGTTTAAAGCCATTATTTGTATATTTTTCTTACTTTTCTTGCATAGTTAAACAGGATTATTGATTACATTTTAATTATTATTTTAAATGGGGGCTGTTTTTCAACTTTTCCTGAGATCATTTGCTGATCTTCTCCCTGTTAGCCAGTGACAGTATGTGTGGGAATGTCTCAAAGATGCATCAGGGGAAGTTTGAACTGGACATTAGGAAACAATTTCTTTACCAAGAGGGTAGCCAAACACAGGAACAGGCTTCCTAGAGATGTGATTGATGCCCCAAGCCTGGCAGTGTTTTAGAGGCAATGCCCTTAATAACATGCTTTAACTTTTTGTCAGCCCTGAACTGATCAGGCAGGTGGACAACGTGATCATTGTAGGTCCCTTCCAACTGAAATATTCTATTCATCTAGTCCAGTCTAGTCTAGTCTAGTCTGTTCCAGTGATGTTTATAGTTTATCCCCTTGATTTCACTGGGATGACTCCTCATGTTCATAGAAAAAGATAGAGTACTTTTCAGAGTAACAGTTGTCCGAATTCCAAAATATAGCTGCATAGATTATGTGAAACCTTTAATCTACATGCTATATCAGTTTTCTGTGCTTCATTAATATTTCTTGAAAATGGCTTCCAGACATTTAAGCATTTTCTATTGACTTTAGAAGGAATAAGCCAAATATGCTTGCTTTAATAAACTAGCCAGCTGCAGTTCCTATTCTGAAACAAATCCAGATAGAAAATTAACCTCCAGATTTCTTTACATAAATACTAAAAAAAACCCAAACCAAACCAGGAGAAAGGTATGAAGGCACACATGATGACAACATTACTTGATGCAAAGTGTCTTGGGAAAATATTAGAAGCTGTAGTTGTTGTGATTCCATTGAACTCAAATATCATTACTCCATTTATGTCTCTTTTGATGAAAGACTTCAACAATGCCTACATTAGAAGAGTTGCCTTGTCCGAGAGCACACTTCAAAAGAAGATGGAAAATGAGATTTGAATCACTGCTTTGAGATGAGCTGTTGCTACAGTGCTGCACTGCATGTGTCTTTCCTGTTTGCTGTAACAGTAATTCTGAGTCAGCTACTCAGTGAATACTGATTTTATTGTAAGAAGGGAGATACAAAGGGATAAACGTGTAGTGAGCAACATACCTAGGTTGGCAACAACTAACTGTTCTAGTGACAAAAGGGCTCCTTTCCTGGAGCTGAAATGAAAAAAAATGAAAAAGCTGGAAATGAAGAAAATTTTTTTCAGGCTTCTACAGGAAGAAGAAACATTACCTGGGATGGAGTTTCCTCCTTCAATGCCCTTAATGGCTTTTATTCCTTTCTCATTTTTCTTCTACTGGAGTTTTCTGACTACCTATCCATCGCATTAAATAATGTTATTGCTGCGGTCATGATTTACAGCTACTGCTTCTACTTTTACCACACAGGGACTTTAAAAAATAAATAAAGGCATGGAAATTGATGAATTTACTACTCATGTCCCTTGCAAAGCAGAAATGAACTGAAATATTAGCAAAGAAGGAAAGATGATGGCACATTATTTCAAATGTAGGTCAGCAAGCTAATTTTAAAAGATTTCTCTATGATGTAGCTCTAGTTAGTATCCTAGAAACTAATGCTGTCAGTATTCGAGGCTGTTCAATTTTGCATATTATGACCATGTTCCAAATTCAAGCACTAAACAAAACAATTTTCAGTGTGATATTTAACCTTTGTAGCTCAGATACATGATTAATAGTTCCCCAGATCTTGACTGTCTGCTCAGTGGTGTTGACTCCACTTGTATACTCTGGACATTTCAGTGAAATCTCTGACATCTTTCAACATATTTAATGCGTCCTACTTTTAAAATTTATGTGTAGTTTCCTTTCACTTTTTATTCCCTACACTAAAGAACCTATAAATTCAAATACCAGGTAATGAAATGTCTTAAATAGAAGACATTATATTTCTGTTTTACTTTCTCATAATATTTGCTTCAGGGAAGATTATTTTTACTTAGCTCATATCATCAGTCCTACTGGAATAGGCCATAAAGAAATCACAGAGACGGTGTTCGGTATATGACTTCATATGAATGAGAATTTTTTAGAATGTGTTTGCCTTATCTTCTGCTGAGTAACTGCCAGCTGAGGAACAAGACATATGTTTTAATCTTATGAATATGTACCTGCAATAACTAGATTTTTACTGTTGAATATGTTTTAGTATTGTAACCTCAAAAGGAGAAGTAGCTCCTTGCACGATTCAGCCATTGAGCTGCTATGGATTTGGGTCTCCTGACCTGTGGAGTTGACTTTCACTGCATGACCAAAGTTTCCCCTTCAGCTACAGCATTGAGTAGGCTCCATCTTTCATGTAGTACACTGGTTTTATATCTGTGGAAATCTGTAGCAATGGAAAAGACAAATTAGTCCAAACAAAACAAAACAAAAAATACCCTGTCTGGTTTCAAAATAAAATGTCAAGTATTTCTTCTCATGATTTCTCACTTTGTCTTGCCATTTTGATTCCCATTCGACCCAAAAAGCTCTTGTGCATCTATTCCCAGCATTTGTTTTCAGGAAAATTACTAAAAAATTAATCACTCTGAAAAAAAAAAAAAATCTCACCTACCCTGGGTGCATCCCACCCTGTGTTGGTGCTTATGGTGCTCACAGCCAGCTCTGGTGTGGTGCAGCCCCACAGCCCCGGGGCAGCCTGCTGGGACAGAGCTGGGGGGGGCAAAACCTGCAAGGAACGTACCTGACCCCCCCACCTTCACTCAGAAGATGCATTTCAGCCGAGGCCCTCACCCTTTGCCTGTTTGTTCCCAGCCTCGTGCTTTCCTGACCCCAACCCGCTGGCTTGGCTTCCTGGCTTGGCCTCAGACCTGCCCCTTGGCTGGGGCTGGTGTGGTGGTCGCAGGTCCCTTGGCTGTCCCCATCACCCTGGCCCCGCACTGCTCTCCTCATTGGCATGTGGTGGGCTGGTGCCCTTGTTGGTGAGGGCACAGATGTTCTGGCCTCACTGCCACCCTCTGCTCCAGCTCTTGCTGGCTCAGCAGCTGGTCCTGCTGGCCTCTCCGAGGGTGTTCTCATGCAGGGTGGGACCACCCTGGTTTGTTTTCCAGAGCTTATTCACTGATGGAAGGGATAGTTCTGTAATTTATGTGCAAGCTGGAAAGGTCGGGAATACATTAAAAATAGCACATCTTAGCTTTAATTTTCATTATTTCTCCTTTATTGGAAATTTCTCTTACCCCTTCATCCTGTGGTAGAATACATTGATTTTTTCCTCTGAAAAATTAAAATATCTAATCCAAAAGCTCCTTGAATCTCTAAAGTTATATGTACTTGCTTGACTTGGAGTTGTTAGCATAAATTTTAAGAAGTAAGTTGTTAAAAACATTCATTCCATGAGATCTATCAGAAGCAGATTAGGTGCTTCTCCAAGGGGCTGTTGCTCTTTCAAGTGGACTTCAGAAGCTCAGATTAACAGTTGGGTCCTAAGGAAAGTACTCAAAAGCTAAAGTCGCTGTGTTTTTCTGGTTTTTCTATTTTAAATTCCAATCGCTTAATGCTGTACATTTTCGCCCTTCATCAGGATAAATGTTTAGTATTGTGAAAAAATCTGTACTTTCTTCAGAGTTGTGAGTTCTAAAGAACTTTTTTGCTTTGTTTTGGTAGAATTGCAGGATCCCTGTGTGCCTTTAGAAGAAGAAAAAGTGTCATTTATTCACCACAGAAATTTGTTTCTAGCTGAAGACTACAGACACTCTTCTTTATGTGTAGGGAACAGATTTCCTTCTAGTGGGTTAAGGCTGGGAAGCAAGGATCAAGCTGCACATTAAAGCATTTTTGTGCTTCACTTTATTACTAAAGAAACTACTAACTTGTTATTTGTTTGTTTCCTCCTTTATTTGTACTATGTAGCTATAATATATTCCCAACTGTTTTTTGTAAGCTCTTTAAAAAGACTTCAAACCTTAAAGTAGATCTCACCTAAATGGGTTTTGTATCTTTTACCTCTGTCATAAACTGCCCATTAAGATAGCTGTGTAATAAAAGGGATGTAATTCATAGATCATTGCTTTCTTGAATAAGAACAGGAAACATGGAGGTCAAATAACCTTTATAATTATATTTATCTTTAGACATGAATACATTTCTGTCAGAAATTTGCATGTTGTTTAAAAGATTTTATTAATTTAATTAACAGGCTTAAGTCAAGTTGGTTTTTTTCACCTGGTGTCTGATTCTGTGAAGTGTTTAGGGCCTCTTACATACTCAGATTAAATTTGTAGCAGCAGGTAGTCTTTATGAATGCAGATTGGCAAGAGATGTTCTGAAAACTGCATCTTGGCTGTGCAATATTCTGATCATTCAGAACGGCTGGAACATCTACATGTGGGAACTAAATTTTTATTGTGGTAATCAGTCCCCAGTCTCTGTGAAATCTGGCAACTGGATCATTTCAGAAAGTTGCAGCTAAACCCACTTGCTCCTTCTGCTTCCTATTTTCATGTATATAAATATTTATAATGACTGCCTTCCCTAGAGACAGAAAACAGTAACCATGTACAATGTAAAAGTTGTCAGTTACTTCACTCTTGCTTTAAAACCCACAAACGCAGTGCTAAATATGGATTATAAACTATTGTAACCATGTTCAGGAAATATTATGGGTAAAGACCAAAAATTCTGCCTTGACCTCTGAAAAATACAGTGATAAGGAAGATACAGTGATTAGAGATCTTGGTCAATGGTTATTGCATTACCAGCATCAGGGAAAAGAGCTAGTTTGGACTAAGGTGTCAGCAAGAGAGTGAACACATTTGCACATACTCACATGCAAAGAGATTTCTGCGTATAGAAGAATGCAGAAAGTCAAGAATGTTTTGCTCTACATGCAGAATAATATCCATAGGTGAGGAGATGAAAAAGAAGGGCTAAAAAGAGTGAATCCTTAGCAACGTCAGAGACTGTGGGAACAAATGGGATATGATTTCCAACAAATGTTGGCAGATACAGAACCAGAAGACAGATGTTGAAGGACATGAAAAAATTAAAGATGTCTCAAAAAGTAAAAGGAGAAAAGAGAAGCACAGTGTAATAAGACAGGGGTGAATCTATGAAGTAAACCAGCATGTATTGTTTGGGGTTTTTTTCCAAGTGTAAGACCAGAGAATATTGCATTTACTGCTTGAGAGAACATCAAGCATCCTATTAACATACTTCCTCTTCCTTGCACTATGAAATACAGTTTTCAAAACAAAGACTTACACGTATGTAACCATTGTATTCTAAAACCTACTAAAGTAAATGAAGCTTCTCTCATCTTATTACTTTGATTGTTGTTTTTATTGAAGAACTTCAAAGCTGCTTGGTAAGCTATGCTTTTAATCAAAAAAAGTAAGTCTTCCAAAGACAGAACAGAAATGTTGCGATGTAAAGGGCATATGCAATAAGCGTAATGCATATATGCAGTTTTCTATTTGTTGATGATCCACAAGCTATAATTTGTTTTCAGGCAATTGGAAGTTAAAATGATTGTGGATATTATGACAAGTTGATATGGAAAAAGGGCAATTTGTTGTAAGTTAGAAATAACTCATCTGGCTCTGCTTGAAGTAGTCTTTCTGGATCTTCAGAAGCTTTCTGTTTCTGCTGAAACAGAGGTCTTATTCATTAAAAAAAAGTACAAATAAATGCAGTAGCTCTTTTAAGGATTAAGTTCTTTGAACATTCAGGTTTAGGATAGTGAAATAAAAGCAGATGGACAATATGGAGCAAATTATCTAAATTAAGCTTTTAATACTCCATTAAGTGCTTTTGGGGGGAAGCTAATATACCTCAGAAGAAAATCTGGTGTTTCAATTTAAATTTCAGCTGTAAAACCATCTAAGCCTCAATTCTAAATCTAAATTTTGTTTTACAGTGCAGGTGTATAGTGTAGCACAGTAGCTCAGAGGCACTGCAAGTAGAATACTTGCTTCCTGCCTCTACCCTCCAGCATCAGCAAAGAAATACGCTTCAGGCTGTTTTCATGTTTTGCTCTATCCATTTTATATGGATGCATTTTGTCCTGGACTTCCACTGAAACTATAATACTGCCTTTATACACACGTCTTGTGCCTTTCTTTGCACAATTCATATGCCATTCAGTGTCCAGTGATGAAACAGGCTGCTGCAGGTGCTGCTGGTAATACAGAGAACTGTGACTGAGTGTACAGATTTGGAAACCTGCTTTTGCTGTCTTTCCATTTGTAGGATACTAGTAGTTGTTGAGTACACTGTAATGGCATCTTAAAATGAGAAACAAAAGCAGTCAAAGATAGTCAGAGACAACTGAGCCATGTTGAACTTTTACAATTTCCATTACTTTTAATTGCTTTAAAAATAAGACCTTCAGAGAAGAAACAATGGTCTGATAGTTCTGTTATCCTCTTCTTTAATTTATATATTTTACCTCATGCTCCCTATGTACTGTCCTACCACTTACCTGCTTTCTTCATAAACTTTCTTCAGTGCACTTGAAGCTGTAAAGCTTAGATGTCAAGGGCAAATAATTCACTAAGAAGGATTTAAATTCTGATGTTCTTCAGCTTTCCTCTGTGGTGTCACATAGTAATTATAGTAAATTGCAGTATTTTAGTGATTGTAGTCTTTGTAATGCACATTTACAAAAATAAACAAACCCGAGGCCCTCAACAAATACTTCTAACCTTTTAAATTGCACTGTTAAATTTTGAGTACTATGGGCATGCAAATAGCATAAAACTGATACCTATAATCTCTTGTGCTGTTTATTTGGCAGCAGTCTCAGAATCCTATGTCATTTACCTTTCTTCTGTATCAAGTAACTTAATGTAATGCCAGAAACAACCCGGTTTTGTCAAATTGATAACAAAGATCATATACTTTTCTTTCTTTTGTTCAGGTCTATATTAAAATAAAATATTCTCTTTTCAGTGCAATTCCATATGCTCAAAATTTCTTAGAAATGCCAGACTAAGAAGTACTGTATACCATGCTAACTACAAAACTTAAAACTAATTTGGAGATGCTGTTGGGGTTTTCTCAGTTCATCAGCCAATCTTAAGTCAGTGAAACATGTTATTTCCTCTGTTGTATTCTTGGCATATGCTAATGATGAATGTGAAAGGTTCGTCATCCTCTCTGTTTCAATAGGAAAATGCTATAACGAGCAGGTAAACAGATTGTAGGATATAGAGTAGGGATTTATGTTTGTCTGTGGAAACAGCAACAACATCAAATCATAAACACACCTCTTTTTCCACAACTATATTTCTACATTATGCAGTTCAGGAAAAGAAAAACTGGAATTAGCTACCAAGGTGCTTAAGGATAGGAGATGGAAAAAGCCTAGCAGATGGAAAAGAAAGAGCAGGCTATGGTAAGAACTAACCTCCAGTTTACTCCTGTTGGGGAAGACAACTGCAAAGTGCAACAGTCCCAGCCCACCACCATCCACATTTTATTCAAGAAATCATTTGCAAAAATTTCACATGAATTTGAAATAAAACAAATGATTTTTGGTAGGGGAGTTGTTCATGATGGAGTAGATTTCAGTGATGGTATTTATTAGTCAAGGAAACCAACAATGAACTTGAATATTTTATCTCCTTGTCTTTATTTGGTGAACTCTAAAAACAACAAACAAAATAACATGAGATCTATGGTGTCAAATATATTTAAGAAAAAGAAAAGCAAACAAACTCTTGAGGCCACCCATTCTGCCACTTCTAATCCACACAAAAACATATGTGAAAATTCTGGAAAGCAGTGAAAAGGAAGTAGGGATGCAGAGAAAGCGAATTATGATAATAAAGGGGCAAGGAAAATAGATGTTGAATAAGGGTCTAGGAAGAAAATCTGATGCCAACTAACATAATGCAACTGACTGTAGTAGGATCTTAATTTCTCCCCTAGACTCATATGAAGGATTGCAGATCCTTGTCTTTGGAGCATGCAACTGCTTAAGTATAAAAGGCATCTTAATTGTAACTTGTGCCTGAATTCAACACAGAGAATGTATACAGGATTAGAGAATATTTTTTAAAGATTATAATGTGAACATACTGAGTGAGGATTATAAATATAGCAACTCATGGTCTTTGTTAAATCCCTGCTGCATACGACAGTTTAAAAGAATAGTGAAAATACTGATTTTACTTGTTTATCCATACAATGACTAGCCTGATAGGAGAACATCATGCAGATTTCTAAGATGGCAATAAATGTGGACCGTATGCAGTACTTAAAATTATTTTATTTCTTAGAGTTTTTTGCTGACCAGTCTACTGAACTATAAAAAATAGGGAGGGATGGCGCATCATTTATTACATATAATACATACCAATCTCTTAGAATAAATTTGTATAAATATTATTTGGCTTATCAGTAGGTATGTGCTGAATCATCTTTTTATTGAATGCAGCAAATAGGTATGCCATGGAGTGTATGCTGCTATCTCACTTACCTATTTACATCTGCTTGGGAAATTAAATGCCACTTCTTCACAGGATCTTTTCTGGCTTGGGAAGCTGTTACATTAAAATACTCAAAGCATCAACTAACTATATAAACAGAAATCAAGCTGACATCAGTCAAACTTGAAAACATAAATCAAACTGACGTGACTTAAATTACAATATATATGTATGCAGCCTTAGACTGATTGTAGTTCTTCAATGTTCTTTTCTAAATAAAGAGAATAAAGGAGACATGGGAATATAGAAAATTTGACTAGGCAGGAGACTGGAAAGCAAGTATAGTATTTTGACCCATAGTATTTTCTCTCCACAGGTACTTTTTTTTTTTTTTTTTTTTTTTTTTTTTTTTTTTTTTTTTTCTTGCTGGTGGCTCATGGCAGTAGCTCCAAATTTTAGAATCATAGAATAGTTTGGGTTGGAAGGCACCTTTAAAAGTCATCAAGCCCAACCCCACTGCAATGAAGAGGGACATCTTCAACTAGATCAGGTTGATCAAGGTCCCGTTGAACTTGTCCTTGAATTTGTCCATGGATGGAGCACCTACCACTACTTTGGGCAACCTGTTGCAGTGTTGCACCACCCTCATCATAAAAGTTTTCTTCCTTATATCTCCTTTGAATCTACTCTCCTTTAATTTAAAGCCATTACTCCTTGTCCTTTTGCCACAGACCCTACTAAAAAAGTTTGTCCCCATCTTTCTTATTGAAAGGCCACAAAAAGGTCTCCACACAGAGCCTTCTTCAGGCTGAACAACCCCAACACTCTCAACTTTTCCTGATAGGAGAGGTGTGCCAGTCCTCTGATCATTTTTGAGGCCTTCCTCTGGGACTTCTCCAATAGGTCCATACCTTTTTCTGCTGAGGACTCCAAAGCTGGGTGTAGTACTCCAGCTGGCATCTCACCAGCACAGGGTAGAGGGGATCCTTCGTTGTCTGAAGGATACATTCATTCATAGGTGCACAGACCTGATAAATGTTTAAAACAAAACCTGTCACTCATAGTTTATAGTGTAAGAATCCTTAATTCTCTACAGTTAAGATTTGGTTGTACTTTAGTTCTCATTTACAAAGTGAGAAGTCTGTCAAACTCACTAAAGTTGTATCTACTTATACTGGCAAAGATAGAATTGCTACCCCCCCCTCCCCCTGAAATTCAAAATACAGCCCCCCCCCCCCCGCCCCCCAGCACCCCCACCCCCACCCCCCAGAACACCCTTAGTTTTCTCTTCTATTATTGTGACAGTTTGTATTTGGTACAATCCTGTCTTTTTTATTTGATGATTCAACCTACATAAAACATTTTAAGGGAATATATATATATTTAGAATTGCAGGAGTATGTATGGTCTTACTAAAGCGTAGAGGAAAATGTTTTCTTTTGTAAGGTATCACTTTAATGTTTGAAGGCCTGGTAGTTAAGAATGGTTTTGTTCTTGGATTCAGTTCAATGGATAAAGCATGGTGGAAGTGCTTGGGTTTCAGTGCCATCTCTCTCTCTTTTAATTTAGAGGCTTGAAAACTCATTTCTGTTTCACTTTTCACAGTGTGGAGGCCTTGGCTATTTACGTTATAAATTCTTTGATGTGAAGACAGTCTCTTAGTAGTCCTAATTTCACTTGAAGATGTAAAATTATACCGCAAAATCAGGTTTTTGACCAGATCAGTGGTCCAATTCAAATGGATGATGTGTAAGTCCTAGTTAAAATGAGATCCCAGGAAAATTATGTATTCAATGAGAATGCAGTCTCATTGGTTTTGTTTGTTTTCATGAGGACCATGATCATACAGTTGTTCTTTTGCTACAGCCTGTCTCTTGCAAGATTTTCTACATTCAGCTGAGGGTTCACTGACTTAATCTTTGTGCTTAGACACAAGTGTCTCTGCAAGTGCAGTGGAAGATTTTTTTTCAGAATTTGCTTTGTGAACAAAACCTATGTATCTTGAAACCTGCTTATCTACAGAAGAGGTATTTTTCCTAGATTTATATCTATTTGCTCTGTTTTCCTCTCAGTAGAAAACAAATTTTATTTCCCTTGAAATGCTTTACGAAAGCTGCCAATATCTAGCCAAGGTACATTTTCTAAAAGTTTATTTTAACTGTGTAGAAAGAAACTGAAAAAATACATGTAAGAGAGTATCTCAGATTTCTTTTTTATGCTAAGGACCTCAGCCATTATCTCATACTAAACGATGCCCTCCACTTTAAAGTACTCAGAGGTGGAAAGAAAGTATGTGAAAGAAGCTATATGAGCTAGGTAAAGGTACACTGAAAGTGAATTTTTTATACCCTTTTTGCCATTTAGAAATTATACTATAGAAAAGTAACAATAAAGCCCTTCAAAAATGACACCTGTCATGTACAAAAACATGAATAATATGGTAAATAATACTGTTGCATAGTAAAAGTCAGGCTTATCCTAATGCTGTGCCATCTGGAACCCAGCTGTTTCTATTGGAATGCTTATCTCCAAGGGCTTTTAGTTTTGCTTCACTTTGCTCTCTCCTTCCTAAAAGAAACAATTCAAAATTACTACAAGCACTTTCTAAACCTTAGAATGCAGGAAAGTCTATCTGGTCTTGCAAAAATTGTTTGCTGTACAAATCTAGCTTGTAAACCAAGATTAATGTGTCTTGGTGTTCAGTAGCCTGTTTACTGGGGTATGGGTGCGTGATTAAGTGCATTGCTGAGAAATACCAGTAGGTAAGGTGTTAAAAGATGCAGTTTACTGTGACTTCAGGCTGGTACTTATAGTGGGTATCAGCCTGCACCTCTCAGTAGAAATTCCCATAAGCTTTGAGTTTTCTGGCACAGAAATGCACTTTCAGCTTAGTCAATAACAATCATTCTGGTCTTTTCATATTTCTTTGTAGAAATGAGTATTCATGTAAAAGCTGAGGTCTTAATGGTATATTTTTGGAGTTGAAAGGGTGAGAAGATGCATTTAGTGGAAAAAGTATCTTTATGGCAAGTTCAACTGTGTCATATTCAGTTTACCACATTATTTCTGCACACTGGCATGACCCCAGATGTACAATAAATATAAACCCAATTTAAAGGTAGAAACCTGTGTGAGGAGAGGTAGGAATGTCTGGAAAAGGATTAAAATGCTCTGCTGGAAGACTGCTGGTCCTTCTGCAGCAGTTACAGTCACAGAGCATTAGTGTTAATTCATAGCACTGATATAAATTCTCTCCAGAATTTATAACAAAGGAGAGCTATGCTTTGTCTGGCCGTTCTTTTTAGTGTTTTTTTTCTATTCTTCCCAATACCTCTTCCTTCCCTACCCTGCATCATACCGTCCTTCTTAGGTGAAGAAGCTATTTGTATACAGCACAGCAGACCATAATGCTATCTGGATATTTTCTGGTTCTGATCTTTAGCTTTCACTACAAAAGTGCTGTTTAGTCAAATTCCCTTTTAATCAGACAAATATGAAAAAAATATATATATATGAATATTTCAGTGTTTTATATACAGATAATTTCAGCGTTTCTCCCCTGCTTTTAATTAGAATGTAAGTCCTCCAGAGCTGACATTTATTTAAGATTAATCATATAGATAAAATGTATACTTTGACCTGGCTTTCAGGTCACAAAAATGTGGAATTACCCTTATCATTTTTACTTGCCAGATAGTAGATAGTCAAATATTTTTGTTTTCTAGAACTTTTCAAACCACAGTCACTTTTAATACATGGTGGCTCTGCATTATATATCTAGCTTTTAATCTGTTGTCTTGTAATGAATGTATAAAGAAGAAATAAAACCTGGTTTTTAATGCATTTTCAATTGAAATCAAGGTTATTATTCAGACTATAGATCACCTGGACTGTTGAATGTTCATCTGTGTTCTGCTTTCCTTTCAGACATGTGGCATTCCTGAACAATGAACTAATTAGTGAACAAAGGTCCAGCTTCAGAACCCACCTGGTAAAGACTACAAAGGTATTTCTAATTTGTTCCTTAAATTACAAAACATTAGATTTTTATTTCATACATTTAGTCTTTTAGTCCACTCAGTCTTATCCCTTTTCCTATGGATGAAATGTCCACCAGCAAAATGCTAGTTCTTGTTTAACCCTTAATGCATTTCCTTTCATGCTGATAATTAGCATAATCAAACTGTCCCCTCCCATTTCATAATTCCTGCAAGTTACTTCATAAATAACATTATTATTTTTAGTCACTGATGGCACAGACTAGCTTTAGAGAGTCTAGTCAACCATGTATTACTTCCATCTGTGGCCATATCATCTTGTAAGCATGTGTGATGAGACACCTGTTTCATCAGTAATATGTACTTTGAACTCTAGTCCTTATTTTTAAATTCAGTACAACTCCCCAAATAATTTTTTTCATGACACTAGTTATCTAGTTCAGCTGTTTCTGAGTGAAGTAGAAGCCTTAGCTGATCCCACAACATGCCCAGTCTACTCTCCTGGAGAAAGCAGATGTCTTCAAACTTGAAGCTCAGCTGTGATCCAGCTACCAGCTTCTCCTGCTTGTGGTCTTAATGCGCAGGAGGCTCCTAGCAGATCCACACATCAACCTTTGTTGTGATCTCTGTTGCTCCCTAGCAATATTTAGCAAGCCATTTGAAGGTTGAGCACAGAACCAGTAACAAGCTGATTTCCAGTGTCCTGTTGCTTCAGCTGAGTAGTGAAGCTTTCTGCTGCCATCACTAATTTAGTACTGCCAGAAATCACTCAGAAGCTCTCAGAACTAAGCAGCAGTGGAAAAAGCAGTCTTAGAACTAAGCACTCCTTACAGCAGTGGCCTAGTGACCAGTTAGGTGACTACTGTCCCAATAAGCAGGACCCATACGCTTGAAACGCCTAGCTGGGATATATCCATTCCTATGGAAAATGCTGTATGTCCATTACGGCTCTATGATTTCACCTGCCCTAGTCAGTTGCTTGAAGGAAGACTGTAGTTCCCTAATTCTGGTACTTTCCCTTTGTCCATTTTATATTCAGAATCATTGCCTATATTGACTCTTCACTTGCTGCATATGTCAGGCTTCCTTCTGGAAATGCTAAACTATTTTTTATTAAAATTATTCATCCATCAGTGTGAGATTAATTACAATTATTTCACTACCGTGAGGTTCAGCTCTGAACAGCCAAAAAAATTATTCTGTTAACTCTTTGCTTAATATCATCTATTTAGGTTGCAATCAATTAATAATGCTTGGCTCTTCCTGAATACTTCAGAAATTGCCTCATCTTTAATCCAGAAGTAATAATGAAAATTGTTCTGTTTTGAAATTACCACTGCTATGGATTTCCTTCCAAAATGAACTAAATGTTTTCCAGTTAACTTTCTAATAATATAATGAGATGTTATTCCATGACAGGAAACACCATAGTTTTCTTCATTAATGTCCTATACAAACATTTCTTAAAAGAAGTTTGAATGCTCAGCAAATTAATTCACAAATTCTCGTTGATTGGCTTTTTTGTTAACACTTGCAGAGAATTCTGATGGGGTTTAGAAACAAGGTATTCTTAGAAGCTCCATAATGTGACATCTAGCAGCAGCACTAGTAATTTTCCATTAATTTACGTTTTAAAGCTACATTTTAATGAAAAGGCTAATGATTGACTTTTTTTTTTTTTTTTAGTTACTCTTCCAATATAAAAACCAGAGGTGAACAAGTAAATGAAGTGGTGGTAAAGGCAAAATGAGCTAAAGAAGATGAACCTCCACACAAAACATCACTAAACTTTCAAACTCCCATTATTCAGCTGTTTCAGAGGGGTCCTCTCCAGTTCTTGGCAAAGAAGCCAGAAGGCCAGCAATCTGCTTGCATCATGAGAACAGGAAGGGCAATTGTCAAGGACCAAAAAAAAAAATAAAAAATGTTTCAGGTTGGGGAATTTCACTTGATTTAATTTATTGCTGATTACGAAACTTTACTGATTCTGGTGGAGAGAAATGGAAACAAACAAACAAATAAAAAATCAGTTAGACTTAGACACATTGGCTCCCCTCTGGACACCTCTCCTTCCCTTTTTCTGATTTCCAGTCCCTTAAAGAGCAGGTCCTGAAAAACAGCATGTGATGCTGCAGCCTTTACTTGGCCTTTCTGGGATTGTTTATTGTAGGTGAGGGCACTCACTTGGAAAGGAGGTAGGCTTTCTTGGATGAGGTTGTGACAAGGATAAGAGCATGGGTGAAAGCCTGGGCAACTCTGGCAGAAAAACATAGTTCCATCCTGTATGTTCTTCTATACGCTATATGCCTACCTCACCTTGTAGGTATGCTCAGAAGCCCAGCAAGTGTATTCTTAATCGATTTATTTTTTTTTAAAATATAGATGCTTAGCTGCATTTGGTATAAGTTTTTATTTCTGGGTACTGTAGCCTTTGGACTTTTGTATTCAGTCACTGAGTCACAGTGGTCTCTGAGTAAAAATGTTCATGAATTCGCACTCATACAAGCCCCTTCCACAGGTACATGCTTCTGGCCAATGTCTGGGACAGAAAATGAGGCTTGTGGCCCTTCTGTGTCAACCAAAAAAATTTGTTGCTCTCCTTTATCTGTTACTTCTGAAAATGTGTTACTGAGAGGCTGAACCCATTTAAAATGCTTTCAATATAAAATTGCTTTCACTAGAATGGAAATTCAGAGTAATTAAAAATTGTTCTGGATTCCAAGCTCGGTACAGATGTACATGATTTACAGGGAGTGCCTGGCTTGGCTTAAGAGGAGCCTGGGCACATAATAACAGACTGAGCTCAGATTATGTCATTTACCATGCTCAGTATCTAGCTGTGTCTGCAAAAGAGCAAATGATCACTGACATCAGGAGTGGGACTCTGTGAGGGTAAGACTGGCGCAGGAGTACTGAGGCTTCTGTTGCTCTTGCTGTTTTTGTGTATTCTGTGAATGTAAAAACCAGATATCTAACACACATACAATGCTGTGCAGATTATTTTGGTGCTACTGAAGTTACTGTATGAAAAACTCTTAAACTTTAGGAGGATATATTTTTTCTATAGTCGTGCTTAGCTGCTACTTTTAAGGCCCTTCTGCATCATTTTCCTCATTCTCAAATACACATGCAGGTTTCTAAACCTTCCCATCCAGAAAAAGTGAAAATATTCAATAATGCTAAAAATGCTCACAATACAATTTAAACAGTTTTGCTCATAACTTTTTCTCAGAGAAGGAGGTTACAATATTTACTGCCGATTCATTTTATGTAGAAGTAAGCTAAACCATTTACTGGAAATGACTGTTTTGTGGAAATGGTTTTAATAGTCATTTAAACATACTGAAATAGCATTACTATGAGACTCATAAATGAAAAGGGTTATGTTTTTACATAGATTTATAAATTTTTGCTCATCTTTCCAAGTAGTGGACTTCTGTGCTAGCCTTTTGCCCCTTAATATATTGTTCTTTTCCAATTTCCAGACATCTTAATACTCAGTCTGCAAGTTCTGTATTATTTAGGGAAATTAGGCAGTTGAGTTTCTTGCCCTCTGAGACTCTGATTTATTACTGATGTGTTTGTTGGATCACTAAGCAGGATCTGGAAACGCCTTTTACAGAGCTATGCAGTAGGAAGCTAAATGTTTTAGCAGATTGGATTCAAATTACACTCATATAAGTAATTGTCAAATATCAGTTAAAGAAAAAGAGTCCTTTTGTTTGTTTGCTTCTTAAGCTTCTGTAGGTAATTTGAAATCAACAAAAAAGTCTAACATATAGAATTAGGAAGATCTGGGAAATATTAGTTTATTTGGAGGCATAAAGGCTGTGTGCAGGAGCTGTTTGGAATTTTATGTGACTAAGCTCTTCAGTGACTCCGTATACAGTGATAGTGCACATATGCATATTTATTGGAAAGATTTGATTGATTTATGTAGAAGGTTTTTTTTCCCCCCAGAGTATACGAAATCCAACATGATCTTAAAATCATTATTCCTGCAAAAGAATCAAATAAATTTTTTGATGTGTTGCCAGTAATTTGAGCCCTCCACCAAATATGTTAAACTACTGCTTTTGTTAGCACTTTTAAAACCTAATCCTTTTGGTGTATGTGGTGTAGGGTGTGGGAGCAAGTGGAAGCAGTTTTCAGAACAAACTGAAATACTTGCTCTATTCTCTGCATTCTGTCCCTTTTTTGTTACCTCTTCCTCCCCCTCTGCCTTATAAATAGCTAAGCTTCACTGGTAAAACACTGAAAGGGATGCAATGATACTATAGCATTGAGGGGAGGGGTGCTGGGCCCTGCAGAGCCACCTCCACAAGTCCCTCCCTTCAGCAGGGGGAGTCTCATGGGTTCTATGGTGGTTTTTCCTATCTGTGTGAATGTCCTGTCTCCTGGGCCCAAAGGCTTTTCATTAGGCATTAGAAAAGTGTGGACAGCCTGGGAAATGAAGGGATAGCAACTAAGTTGTAAATAGCATTTCTACAACAGCTGTAGCAAGTGATTTTCTAGCAACTACTATGCAGTTTGAGACTGCATGGACAGTAAAAAACCCCTTAATTTTCCTGTCTGGAAGAATACGGATGAACAGATTTTCAAAGGGACTAGAATCTCACTGTTTAGGTGCCTGACTTCAGATACTTCACAGGGACTGATTTTTAGTCTGTGCATACTTTATTGTAAAGTCAAGTTTAAGCAGCATATACCCTTGATTGCCTTAATGGTTAAACTGACTGATGTCTGTGGTGACTCTGGCTCAAGCAGTTACTTTTCTCATGTTCCATAGTTTTATAAAATAAAAGTACTTCACTTTTGTAAACTGGCTTATGTCTGTTTATAGTACTTGAAAGACCAGCGGTAAGTCCTGATGTCCAGATGTTTGTTGGACCAGCTTGTTGTGATGAAACAAGGATTTGATGAATTTGGTAAAAGTGTTAAGGTGTGTTCAGGATTTTCAAGACCATATAGAACCCCCAACATCTGTAACAGTATTGCACATAGGTGACGTTTCTTTTGAAGAGTGTCCTGTCTATCACAAGACCAAGATTGTCCAAGACAATCCTTTTAACCTCCACAGGAACATGAGTGATTCCTTTAAATGACAAGTGGGCATAATGGGCTCAGTAGCTGCCAAAACAGCCTCAGATTTCCTGCTGAACCCTTTGTGACTGACTGTACTTTATTACCTTTTGGGTAACCTGAAAATGTTCCTAGTAAGATGGAGACAGTGTCAACATGCTTTTGGGCTGAAAGCCTTGATATAGAATAATCCTCTCTTTTAACTTTAATATATTAGTTCAGTGAATGGATGGAAAGAAGAAAGCGCACAAGGAAGAGAAAATACCATGACAGTGGCAAGCTCTAAATTTTATGCATGCATGAATCTCTGAGAATTAATAACATGAAATACCATTAGGATTGTTTTGTTATCCGTAACCTTATGACAAGATAATTAATTGTAGATGAGATTGTCCTGTTGTATCAGTAATAAGTCCTAAATGTTAGAAGACAGACTTGGCATTCACTTAAGAATTTCTACTCAATGTGTGTTCACAGGAATTGTACTGAATACAGGATAAAGTGCTTTTTAGAGTTCTTTGTAAAGCTTACATTTACTGAAACAGCAGCAAAGGCGGTGTGGTATTCTTATGCTCTTTCAAACAGGTATTTTGCAGCTTTGTGTTAAGTCAACTAAGAAAGTATTTAGAGTTATTGACTGGCAGGCATCTCTGTAAACCAATTTGAACCAGTTCATATCATTGCTAGCCTATAATGAGCAAGGTATTTCTGCCCCAAATGTGATATAGAATGAAGCAGTATTCCTTTAGATGGAATGAAAATTTTAAGAAGGCAAATTTTGCCATTGTAAAGGTGAACAAAACAGCTCAAAGTGGCAATGTTAATTTATTGTTTAATTCATAGGAAAGCAAAATGTGCTAATGAATTAAAATAACAGCTTTTGGTATTGACATATACAGAACAGTTAGTGACTTGTTCTATTTCCTGTAAGGCTCACATGAAAATCTTATAGATTTTGATAAGTAATCTGCTGAGTGCTAAAATGTGCTTTACAAAGTGGAATTTATACAATTCATATGCATCTCATATAGATTTTGTATCAGTTAAGAATATTTATGATGTAGTAATATACCATAGGATGTAATGCAATAAGTATGCATATTTTTTGGTGTTTAAAACTCATTAGAGTGAAGCAGTGGCTTCTCTAGTTGGCCTATTCAGTTAAAGACATAGTAAGAATAAGCATGGTCCAGAAATCCCAGAGGAATCAGGAAATGTTTGCTATGAGTGTTATTGGTGGGTCTTTATCTTTAGATTTTTGTACTTTATTTCCTAAGGTCTCTTTTTCAAATAATTCTTATGAAGTAAAATAATGATTAGCCTTTGGAGAATGTATTAATATTTTCCTTAAACTCAGGGTAAACATGTTACACAGAGTTCTGTTTTGATTTTGGGGGCAGGTGGGGTTTTTTGTTTGTTTTGTTGTTCAGTAAAGTATGCAAAAGAAAATAATTTAATTTTCACTTACATCAGTTCAGCATCCAGTCACAGAAGTGGGAGTGGAAGAAAACAAAGTTGGGATGAGTGATGGCAGCAAGAGGTGCAAGACTACTCCTTGCAACATTGCAGCAGCGTGCTGGTTCAAAAAGCTCATAATACTATGGCCTGAGGTGAAAACCCTTAATTCGAGGTTAAAAATTTTTAGCAGTTTTACCAATATTTTAACATAACTACTACTTTCTTCTAAATGTCTTCCCTGCCACTTACAACTACTATGGTTGAGATGATCTGCAGCACATTATCTTTCTGAAGGCTATAGCAATTACTTCTATGAAAAATTAATATTAGAAAACCGTATTATATATTGTAAATTATCTTTTACTGTATTTAAGAAATAAATTGGCATCATGTGATGAGAACAGAGCAGCATGATGTGATGAGAATAGAGTGTTTCTTCTCTAATGATTGTTAATGTTTCAGTGACCACCATTAAATAAAAAACTAGAGATGACCAAGCTTTCAATGAGTTTATAGTTATCTCTCAAAATATTTTGTGCTGTGTCTGCATGTCATTTTATTTTTATTTCTAGGATAGGATGGAAAAATGCTTGGTGGGCCTGCAAAGTGTTGGTTGTTGTTCCCAGAATGCCTGTACATTTAGTGTTCCTTTTCAACAAAGAAACTCTTATTCCCTTGAAGCTTTAAGAGCTACATCTGTCTGCTCAGAACTTGCTAATTGGCATTTTCAGCAATGTCTTCTATCAATGATAAATAATCTTGTACTTGCTGGATATATTCAATATACTTGAATTCAGTACATAATTTTACTACATAAATAACAAATCCCTCAGGAGCAACTCTGCAAAGAAAATATAATTTCTTCCCTCCCCCCCCCCCCTTATCAGTTTGCAATTATTTTCATTGTTTACTTTAAATTGAAATGGTACAGCATCTGTTTTCTGATGACAGATTTCTAATGACATTGCAAGCTATTGGAAAGTAAAAAAAAACACACACATTTTCAAGCAAGTATCTGTTGATCGATATTGACTTGATATTAACTTCAAGAGTAATTTAGGGAAGAAATTGATTATTGACATTGAAGGAAAGAAACTGATACTTGTTCAAGAGTAACTTGTTCTTGTGAAAGACACCTATGTGGGTGTGAAAAACATCAGCAGGGGTTATGCAGTTTGTTGTAAGATCATGATGAGTGTCTCACAGGAGCAATATGATATCTCTGTCAGCTACAAATCTGGACTGTGGTGGGAGCTGGGGGTTACAAAGAAGGGCACAAAGAGAGACGAAGTCTCAAGAAGAAACTCAAACAATACAGTACAAATGAGAGATGGGTAGCTGGTCATGGGGCAACTTCTGTCTGGGACCTTTACACATTGTCAGAGCATTTAAAAAAAAAGCTCCATTTAAAATACAAATTTAAATAATTGATTTTTTTGGGACTTGGTATTTTTATTGTGAAACACGCAGAATTGGCTAAGCCATGATCTGCCTTATGCTGGAAAACCAAATAGTTAACATTAAATTTCACAAATTTAGTTAAGTAATGAGAATCTAGTTTGACTACTGTAAGACTTAGTCAGCAGGTGTAAGGTTTTAAAAATCTCATTGCTTAACTAAATTTTTTTCAGTGTAAGTTATATTCCAACTAATTGGACTAAAGAATTCCAAGTTGTGTTTTGCCCCATTTCTATTAATTTGTGTCTTGTCACAGACTGTGTGTAAAATTAGCCATGTAATGTTTTGGCAGACATTTACTAACACATCTATTCAATGAGATAGGCAGAGAAAATTGTTTATTATTACTGATGTGGAGAGCTTTTCCGCCCTTCATTTTGCTTTTTCTGTGTGTAATAAATCTTCTCTTTTATTTCTTCACTATATTTTGCTTCTTGTTCAGTGCTGAAATGAACTGGTACATTATCTTTTCCAGCAGTTTACTGTGTTATTGATGATTCTTGGTCTTGATTTAATCCCCGCTTTTTTGAGTTTGAAGGTATTAAAAATAAAATCTGCTTCCTTACTCATCAATGTTACCTTGGGTTTGGCAGAGGTCAAGTTAGAAACAAAATCAGAAAAACAAACCTTGTATAGCTAGAAAATGTCTCCTGATCATGTAATAAGTACACTTTGTGAGTACCTTCAGGCAGCTGTTATTTTAAATATGTCCCCTGACTCAAATTTTTATTGTCAAAAGGTATGTATCAAAATGACCTATCTGAGAAGAGTGAGTCTGGATTCCTGACAATTGCATTGTCCATCAGAAGTGTGAGTTTTTTGAATATGCATTGTATAGGCTGGACATTTGCAAGGGAACCTTTAGAAAAGGTAAGAGAATATAGCAGTTAGTGTATCACAGAGGGTTTAACAGCTGTGGAAAAGGGGAAATGGTGTCTGTAGCAACACACCTCTCTTTGCCTCTGTTCCAGCTTCTTTCCTTTACCTGACACTAAAGTTTGTGTCCTTTTTGGGGCCAGGGCTTCATATGTAGCAATTATCCAATGCTTTGCCCAGCGTGGTATAACTTTATAAAGGTATTTATTTTCTATATTTTTGATATGCAGTGATGTTATATGTATTAAGACATATGACTAAGCGCATGTACAAATGTACCACACACGTACTTACCTATGTATATATGTATTTATAGAAATCCATACGTGCATAACAATGAACACCTTTATTTGACACTTTTTCAAACAGCTTTTGACCAGAGGTGAACACCTCCATAGACTAGAAGACTTGCGTGCTGATGAAATTACTTATCAAACCATCAGGTGAGAGGTATTTAGATGGTCTCATGCTTTGAAAAATCTTATTAAGTTTATGAAAATTTAAAGATGACTTCAGTTAGAATCATTATAGACAGAAATTTAGTGTTCATGCTGTCATGGTTACAGAATTGTCATGTACCTACTTTAGAAAAATTCACAGTAAAAAGCCTACAAAAAATTTCTATTTTTTTGTTTCTTTGGTATTGATAATTGTGACTGTGACATCTACTTGTGCCAAGATTAAGGATGATTTATGGGAATATGAACAGTTATTTCCAGTGTCCAAATGCCCCAAATAATTTATATCAGTTCTTTGCTTTAAAAGTAGCAGGTTTGTTTTAGGGCTTTATGGAAGATATAGTTCCCTTTGTAATCAATGACCGTTGTTTGTCTATGTCTGAGAATAATTTGTCAGTCTTGTCATTGTGTCTCAGAAGAAATCAATCCACTGAAATATGATGTCCAATATACTTTGATTTTATAGCAATTTCTTCTTGAGATGCAGGAATTTTTTCTCATTTTCAAAATAATTTTTGAAATAAAAATGTCCCAATTTATGGAGCAATACATGATTAGAAACTCCATGCATTGTATTCAGGTTTTTAAGCTGGCAGATCTCTAAAGGAACATCTGTACTGTGCTCACAGACATCAGCTCTTGCAGCAGAGAAAATTAGCTTACATTAAACAAGGTACATCTGTAGTAGAAGCCTCTTCAGATTATCTCCAGCTGTCTTGGATATGTCTGCAATAAATCACACTAATGTTGGCGTATATATCTATCTCCTTATAGATTCACAGAATTGTTTAGGTTGGAGAAGACCTTTAAGATCACCAAGTCCAACCACTAACACAGGACTGCCAGGTCCATCACTAAACCATGACCCTAAGCACCACATCTACATGTTTTTTAAACCTCCCCTGGCACTGCTTGAGGCTGTTTCCTTTTGTCCTGTCACTTGTTATCTGGGAGAAGAGACTGACCCCCGCCTGCCTACAGCCTCCTGACAGGCAGCTGTAGAGAGCAAGGTCTCCCCTCGGCCTCCTCCTCTCCAGGCTAAACACCCCTAGCCCCCTCAGTGGCTCCTCATCAGCCCTGTGCCCCAGCCCCTTCCCCAGCCCCGCTGCCCGTCTCTGGACACGCTGCAGCCCCTCAATGTCCCCCTTGCAGAGAGGGGCCCAGACCTGAACACAGGGTTCGAGGGGCGGCCTCAGCAGTGCCCAGTGCAGGGGGACGGTCACTGCCCTGGTCCTGCTGGCCACACTGCTGGGGACACCAGCCAGGGTGCTGCTGGCCGCCTGGGCCCCCTGGGCACACTGCTGGCTCCTGCCCAGCCGGCCGTCACCCAGCACCCCCAGGTCGTTTTCTTCTGGGCAGCTTTCCAGCCACTCTTCCCCGAGCCTTATATTAAAATATGTTTTGTAAATTATTACATTGGATATATGATATATGAATAGTACATGAGTAAAATATATGAATACATTTCTGATCATAGCAAACTCTTGGTAATGATTATTTTTCAGTAAGAGAGTTTCCATCAGAAAAACTAGCATTTTTTGCCCTCTAAAAATAATTCCAACAGAGCATCACTATTGTGAGTTTGTGATGTTTTATGAAAAAAAGTTTTTGGAGAAATGCTTAGTGACTGGGATGCATATGTAATGTCTCCCAGGGACAGATTTTGCGAGGGTGTATGAAGACCCTTGTAACTCCCAGCTGTGTCAAACAGCCAGTTAGCTGTATCAGCTAGGAAAGATGTCAGACTAGGTGAAACTGGAGCAATTCTGGTAGCTATAGGCTGCTTTAGAAATATGCTTGGAGATATAGATGGTTATGGAGACTGCTGAGTAGGGATAGTCTACCTACTGAGGTAGAAGAAATAATGTGTGATGTGAAACACAACCCTTTCACTGATGCAAAAGGGAGGAAGTTTCATCTTTCTTCGGCTATTCTTCTCTTTAAAGGAAATGAGATCTTGAATAAAACTCTTTGGATTCCTGTGTATAAACTTTATTTTTTCATACGAAGAGGGGATGAGTCACTCAACTGAACAGATGGAAAAAGCGTAAGGGAAAAAGCATCGTCTGGGAAGTCATGGCAACAGTTAAGTGCTGTGTGATGAACTGGGAAACACTTGATTTTAGCATAGTTATTAATATGCTTTTATTGATGAAGCTGTGACGTTCAAAGAAACCCCACCAAGTTCTTAAAACCTAGTGTAACTATAAAAGGGCATAGTGTAACTAAGTGATTGAATTAAACTCATGACTACAGGGCAAACTTGGGTAGAAACATGAGCTACTCAGATTTTTCATATATTGGTAATCCTGTGATGTCTTGGCAAACTACTTCTTTGCAGTTGTTCTGCTCAGTTTTACTGCTTTTGGGCTTTGTTCTTCCAAGAAGCTAAATTTTCATTACAGCAGTAGGTGCTGAAAGGTGCTGTACAAGCGCACAGAAAGTCAGACACTGCTTTATGTTTGGGGAAAAAAAAACCCCACTGCTTGAAGGCAGAGGGAAAAAAATGTTCAGAAAACTCAAATTACTTCTGTAAGTGCTCTCACTTCCAGTGAGATGAATGAAAATTAAATGGCTCCAGAGATTATCCTTCCCCTGCAGCTCTCCCTCCTGCTTCTTTCTCAAGTAGTCCAAACTGAGATGCTGACATGGCAGCTGCCAAAGCTTGACATATCAGTAATAAAGGCACTTCTGCCCTGGTGCGTGGAAGAGGGTGCAGGAGAGACATAGTAACTGATTTTTCACCTGATGTGAGGGTGAGGAGGGGTGGGCAGCTGTGGCTGCCCTGTTTTTCATTTGCTTCTCTGTCAATTGAGGACTGTTGGTTGGTTTTACTCAGATTTGGTGTTGCATCGCAATTGAGTTCCTGAACTAGAGTTTGTCCATTCTCTTGGTCAGTAGATACATTTTTTTGAGTTAACTTCTAATGCTTATACACTTATCAGTGCTTTTACAATGTGGAGCTGTATAACTTTCAACTGTGTGACTCGTTTTCATGGGAGGCATGTGTAACCTTACACATAAGGTAAAGCTGAAGGTCCCCTCTCCCAGACCATTGCTTTCATACTTCTATAGGTAAACTTAATTCTTTAGAATGACATGGTCCCTTAGAAGTTTTAAGCTGTTGCTAAAACAACGAAATGAAACAGTATAACTCTTTATATATAAATATATATATATATATAACATTCTTCTAGTGGCTAGTGAACAGCTTATAAATAACCAGCTCGTTATGCATTTAATAGATGACCTGGTGGTTAATGCTTCTAAACAAGCAAGGCTGCAAGTCCACACTGTCCCCAAATTATGTTTCTGTATTAGACTATTCTCAGTCTAAGCTAGCCTGCTGTTCTCTATGCTGGCTTGTTAGCTGCTGAACTGAAGCTGCTGGGCATGGACATGTGTTCTCCTGTACCAGGGTGGCAGCTGGTAAGCGTTAAACTGGTGAGGAAGACAGATGATGACTGTAACATATTGACCCAGAATTTGCTGTCAGCCTGCAAAATGCTGTTTTGAATTATTCTGATGCTTTCTGTATTAACAGTAAGAAAAACTTACCTCAGGGTGCTTTAGGTCTTCCAGGCCCTGTGCAGAGATGTCCTGCCTCGCCAAGGAGTGAAGCCATAGAACCCCTTCTACTGCTGTGATGGAGCTGAGCATGTGTCAGTACACAGTGTTGTGATGTGCGGTGGGCTTTTCTCCTGAACTTGCAAAAAGTGATTGATCTCTAACAAAGGGTTTGTTTCAGTTTGTTCTGTGTCTGTTTCTATGATGAAGGGAAATATAAATACAGTTAATATTTTGAAATTACTGGAAGGTTTGCACAGACTGTTTTATTGCTTAGGATTTGAATTGCTTTTGTTTGTATTGGTCTCCAAAGAAACAACATTGCTTCCCATTGCTGAAATCAGTTGTGTGAACATTGACATCATAAATATTTTAAAATTATTAAATTGTATAAACTTTTTGTAGTTTTGACTTCTGTCCTTGGAAAGTCTTGGGAATAAATGTCAAAAGTAGATTTATTTTGGACTTAAAGTGAAAACTTATCAAAAACTAAACTTGCTCCAAAATACTAGATAATTTAGTTACAATATAGTCTCACAACAACTTTAAGTCGATACTATTACTAAAAGTTATAATCCTACTATTTTCCCAACTTAAAGGGTTTCACTTCTCCCCTCTGTATAGATCTTTCTCTGTGCCTGCACAACTCAGTGTTTATTTAAACCAGACAAAGCAATCAGGACACATTAAGCTTATCCTCCCATGCTTTAAGATATTTCAGTTCAGCTAACTTTTGCATGTTTGGCCTAAAAAATACTCATGCTGTCATAGAGAGGGAAAGGAGATGGAAAACAGCATGAGAATAAGGAAGGTGAGACAGAATGGGTCTACTGTTTATGGTGGGAGAAATTATGCTGCATTAAAATTGATCAAGCAACGTGAAACTGTAGGCTGGTAAAGTTTCATCATGAAACTATCAACCTCAGTCCGTATTGTGTGGAGAGAAAGACTGCTTCTGTGTCTGGATTTTTAATTGTTGCTGAAATCTTATCTGAATTCTTGTTTTTCATGTGAGTGATTCTAATTGCAATATTTAAATACAAATCAAGGTGGTTTGGTGTTGTAAATTACTTGAGATATTTCTATGACTAGGAGGTTTATCAAATATTCAAGTATTTCCCTCTTACTTCATAGCTTGTTGTTACAAAAAAATCAGAAGATTAACAAGCTAATCTTCAGAAAGTATGCTAAGCAGCGCTACTTCTTTCCTTTTGTATAATGCAGTGTTTTCCATTTTCCTGTGATTCTTTAGTAATTTCTTAGTAACAACTGTAGGTTTTAAAGAGGTAAGGTATGCTAAAGAATAGCACTGAAGAAACAATGGAAAAAGTTGTTGTCACTATTTTTTTTTGCCTTTCTTACTTACTGAGCATTCTTACTATTCTTACAGAGATCTGAAATTATTTATCCAGCCTCATAGCAGGTGGCTAACACCCACATTTTCAACATAGAAAAGGGTGGCTGTTTTCAGGCTAAATGGGCCAGAGCTAACAGGATCTGCTTAAATACCTGTAATAAATACCTGTAGCACAAAAGAGCTTAAGTAAGTACTGGTGCCCCAAAGTACATATTTTTTTATTCATGTATGTCTTGTTACTGGAGTACCAGGGCAGCCCACCCCATACATAGTTAAATGCCCAGAAAGATTATTGCAATAAAACTTAATGGAATTCTCCATGAATAAAAGTGAATAAGTGTTCATGTCATGGAGTCTAATAGAAAATAATCATAAAGAAAATAATCAGTGGAAATCTTCCATGTCTCCAACACCATTTTCTTTCATATTCTAGCACCAGAAAGCGTAATATTACATAAACCACGGCAACATCATTTAAAGACTGCAGAAATACCAGTTCTTTGCGTACTTCACATTGTGATTTTGAAATGTTTATGAACTAGCTTCCTTTTTTAGTACTTCTTAAAATGTTACCTTTTTTTAGCTAATTTCCCAAATATGCTTTGGATGTAGCACTGCAATTAAATTTCTTTAAATCTTCAATATTACTGCCATATCAGTAACATTCAATATTTTTTTCTATTAAGTTAAAAATCATTGCTTTCTCTTCAGACAAGAAATAAAAGGATTTTTTAAATAATTTGAAACAAATTTGCAGCCTACTGCACTCAACACTTTTTTTCCCCCTCATTTTCTTTAGTTTCCTGCAGCCAGAGTTATAATAGTGCTTTAAGAAGCAAAGTAAAGAAGTGGTGTTCATTAGAATGATCATCTGTGTTGCAAATACAATACTAATGATGCACAGGAATTCAGTTATACTGAGTGTGATTGTGAGAAGGCAAGACAAAATGGACCTTTTTTGTGTGTGCTTACACAGGCCCAGTGCTTAGCTACATAAGAATGTCTCACATTTACATTATGCCTTCCAGCTGAAGCTTTCTTGTAGCTCGTGATCCTCTTAAAAACTTGGACAGTATGGTTGGCTGGTATTTTTTTGCTATTAACATCACAATTCTACCAGCTGTCTAGGGATAACTTCAATGGGATGCTACATAAAGATGCACTAATCTGTGAAAATTTTAAGAGAAAATACAAGAAACTTGCATCAGAAATAGCAGTGACTTGCACTGAGGCGAGTGCTTTCATTCAGGTTCATCCCAATGAATGTTTAGGACTTGCCTAACTGAGCTGCTCTGGGTATCTGTGAACTTTGACAGTCTTGTTTGCTGGAAGAATAGTCAGCATGGGCAGAGAGATAATGCTCCATTGCAGTGTAATGAATTACATTTAAAATAACACCTTGCTATTTAAGACTGCACAGGAATAGCTCTGGTTTAAGTATACATTTAAATAAGTTACATTTAAAATAACACCTTGCTATTTAAGACTGCACAGGAATAGCTCTGGTTTAAGTACTAGCAAACAAACATTTCTTTCCAAAAGGGAGGAAATACATTATGCTCAGAAGAACTACCAAGAGATGGATTCAGTAATTAAGTTTGATATTTGTGTAGGTTATGTGGCTCATGTGCTTTGTTCAACAAAATTTGTTTTTGACTTTACGTAGTTGGTATTTATTAATCCATTTAAAGATTACTGCTAGAATTGCGATGGCTAAGGACAGCAAGGTGCTGCCATGCAAAAATGGAGATGCAGATGTGATGGATTAAAAAGGTGCCAACTGAGCCTCTATTGGAGTTTTACTATAAACTTTCAATTTTATAGACAGTTAGGTGGAATGTCATAAATAACTGTTGTCAACAACGTCATGTGTTTTCCTTGACTTGTGCCTTCCCACTGAATGGTCTAACCTACATTTGATCGTCTATGTTGATCAATTATGTAACCATTTTGGGGTGATAGATATCTTTTCATGTTGCTGGTATATATCATGCTGATCCACTAATTTTAGGAGACAGTTAACAGATAGCTTGTTAAGCCAGTAAACTTTATGAGTTAAACATTGCATCAAAGTTCTAGTAACACTCAGCCTATATCAGTAATGCCAGATTAATGCATTGGACCTTAGTACTTTAACAATTTTAATGCTTAACAAAGAAGTAGTTAGAATGAAACTATGCAGAACTAAAGGCTCAATTCCAGAACTCCTGGAAGACAAAGAAACTGTTTTCCCTCAGTACATACGACTGCAAATCAGACATAAAATTGACATTAATTGGTGTTCTTCACTAGTTAGGGAAGCACACTAGGGACTTTCCTATATATATAGGTATAGGATAATGTTTGTTGTGGGTTGACCTTGCCTGGCTGCCAGGTGTCTGCTAAGCTGTTTTATCACTCCCTCTCCACCCAGAGAGCAGGGGGAGAAAATACAATCAAAAAGCTCATGGGTCAGGATAAGGACAGGAAGATCATTTCCGAGTTACTGTGATGGGCAAAACAGATTTGGCTTGGTGTCATGGTTTAATCCTGACTGGCAACCAAGCACCATGCAGCAGCTATCTCACTGCCCCTTGCCCAGAGAGATGGGAAGTAGAATCAGAAAGGAATGTAAAACTCAAGGGTTGAGATAAGAACAACGTAATAGGTAAAGCAAAAGCCACGCATGCAAGTGAAGCAAACCAAGGAATTCATTCACCACTTCCCATGGTCAGGCAGGTGCTCAGCATCCCCAGGGAAGCAAGGCTTCATCATGCGTAATGGTTACTTGGGTAGACAAGTGCCATAACACTGAGCATCCCACCCTTTCTTCTTCCCCTAGCTTATAAGTTGAACATGACATCCCATGGTATGGAATATCCATTTGGCTAGTTTGGGTCACCTGTCCTGGCTGTGTTCACACCCAGTGTCCTGTGCCCCTCCAGCCCTCTCGCTGGCAGGGCCCAAGGAACCAAAAATCCTTGCCTTAGTATAAACATCACCCAGCAACAACTAAAACCATCAGTGTGCTGTCAACATTGTTCTCACATCAGAGACAAAACACAGCACTGTACTAGCTACTAAGAAGAAAACAAACTCTGTCCCATCTGAAACCAGGACACTTAGGGATATTAATTTCATTTATTGCCAAGTAATTGTAAGAGAAAAGGAGAGTGAGAAATAAGAACAAAACCACCCCACCACCCCACTCCTCCCCTCCTCTCAGTCTCAACTTTATTTCTGAATTTTCTGCCACCTGCTGCCCAAGCAGCACAGAGGCATGGGGAATGGGGATTGCAGTCAGCTTATAATGCCTCATCTCTACCACTCCGTCCTCCTCATGCTTTTCCCTTGCTCTACTATGGGGTACTTCCCATGGGAGATAGTCCTTCATCAACTTTAACATGGTTCCTTCACATAGGATGCAGTTCTTCATGGACTTTTCCAGCATGGGTCCTCTCCAGCATGGGTGCCCCACAGGGTCATAGTTCTTGCCAGAAAACCTGCTCCTGCATGGACTCCTCTCCATGGGTCACAATTCCTGCCAGGAGTCTCCCCTTGTAGGTGTTCTCCATGGGGTCACAGATTCCTTCAGGGCACATCCACCTCCTCCAGTGGGGTCCTTCATGAGGTGGGCATGGGCCCATTCCTCAAGCCTGTCAAGGTCCACCTGGGATCATGTGTTGGCGTCCCTTCCCTCAGGAAAAGCAACTGCACCCCTCTGAAAACTTTCTGAGGGTGCACCACATCCCACTATCTGTGTCATAGTATGGATCTTCAGTCATCACTCTTACTGTTTTCCACCTGGAGACTGAGGAATTAATTGATTGCAACTCTTCAAATGTGACCATCTGGCCAGTTCCATAACTATCTAACAGTCCTTTCACCAATCCCACATGTCACCAATTTAGAGGTAACAGTGTTATGGGGGACTGTATCAAGTATGAATCCAAGGTAGATGGCATCCATAGCTCTTGCCCACTGATGTAGTCACTCCATTGAAGGAGGCCACTAGATCAGCCAGGCATGATTTAGCCTTAGTGAAGACATGCTGGCACTCTCTAAGAGAGTAAATGCAGCCTTACCGAAGAAGTGAGTGGCAGACAAAAGGAGAGTGCCTGGCTGTTAGTGGTGTCTCATACTTGTGGGTGCTCTAAGTCCTACTGCACAGTCATGCCCTGACTATTGAGCAAGTCCTCACCCTCACCACATATAGCTGGCTTGAGAGAAAATGCTCTACACTTGCCATTTGACCTCTGTGTCCTATAGGATAGGTTCTTGAAAGTTATTAAAATGTTCAAGTTAAACCTTAATTGTACTAAGTGCCACGCGAACGGTCCATATTTTCTTTCTTAGAGCTGATCCACAAAGTTAATGAAACACCTTCTGCCTGAGAAAATGAAATGCTGGATCTCAGCAGGGTAAGTAAAATATATCTCAGAATGCTTCAGGAGTAAGGAATTGAGGAATGGGAGAGTGGGTGAAAACAGAAGACTTGGAAAGAGAGAACTGACATAGTGACTCTAAAGATAAGAGTGTGTTTATGTGTGTAACTTAGGCATATTCTCAGCAAATGTTCAGTAAGTCCTGGGATCTGTCAGCGTTGGGTTCCCTGTTAAGTTTGAAGTATGACCTGCAAGTTAACTTGATTGTATGTGTTCACCAGCACATATCATCCATCTGATCTTTGAATAAAGCTGGTCTAAGAGGATTCTCCTATTTAAAAGGTTGTCATCTTTTTGCTCAAAATTAATTTCCTACTTTTTTTTCTTACCAAAAGAAATGCAGATTCTGCAGTAATGTAGAATACAACTGAGTGCATGACTTCCTGTAAACAGCAAATAAAGATAGGATATTAATTTTGTGCATAGCTCTGAGGCAAAAATAATGAAAGAGCTGGTAGTGATGAGACTTTGAGGTTGATCAAATGTGCTAGTATGAAAAGACTATGGATGAAGAGGTCATAATTGCATAGGTAGGAAATGCCTGTCAATATTCAAGAAACACTAGGGAATCTCTCATGAAAAAGCCAGTGGTTGAGAGATACACACAGCACAAAAAACCCCACCAAACCCCAACCCAGAAAATTTTCTTGCCTTTTTAGGTAGTTGCAGTTCAGGACTAGGCCAATGAATGCAAAGAGAAAGCCATGGAAGAGTCTTTTTCAGCTTCAGAACATAGTTGCTGTTATACCAAAACATTAAACTGCAGTGGAAGAACTGTGCAGGGGTAGTAAAGACTGTGAAGTACTGTACAGAGTAGTCTGGACATTGTGGAAGATCTGATGGTTTGGTAAATATATAATGTACTAAAACCCCCAAAACCTATAGTAAAAATAACAAAAAATGCCATATGGCTAGCTTAATCTTGCCCTGCTGACTGGCTGATTTAGAGATGCCCATAGAAATCCTGTGAAGGGATTCAGGACATGTGACCTCAGGTGTGAACCTTTTGGCTCATAACCAAGAGTTACCTGCTTTCCTCCTCTAGGTGGATTGATGGCTCTTGGGGAGAGAGCAATTGCTTAAAAATCGTAACTGTAAATTTACATTACACTGCTATATTAAGATACTGCATTTTGGACAGGAAAAATGCTTATTTCAATATCCTTATAAACCTTGTAACTCTGCTATCATCCCACTCTAATGTGATTTTAGTTGTCATTGTCTTATGTTATCACATTCTTGACAAATAGTATCCTCAGTATAAAAATAAAGTTTTTATGGTAAGAAACTGTCTTTAGATAATACAGGTGTGTAAGACACACAGAAGTAATTGAAAATGTTTTCATATTTGTTTGGATCTGTTTGTTTTCTCCTGTAACTTTTAATGAATGTTGTTACTTCTTTTGACCTGTACACTTTTAAAACTGCGTGTGTGTGTGTGTGTGTGTGTGTGTGTGTGTGTGTGTGTGCAGAAAGTCATGCAACAAAGATGACTTGGCAGTTTTATAAACTGGTAATTGGGAATCAATGTGCTTTAATCTGTGGGCAGAAAATGTAATAAACAATCTAGTCTTGGGGGACAAAGGATTATTTGTTAATAGTATAAAAAGGTCAGTGCTACAGTAATTAAATTAAACCTGCAAGGCATTCTAAGCAATACTTCTGAATTGTAATAGCCCAGAAAGAAATAAGGTGCTTGACAATTATATTCTATTGAATCTACCATGGGTCATGTCCTATATGATTGAACATGTTTAAGTAACTTCCTGTTTTAACATTTCATCTTAAATCTGCAATATCTGTTTTTATATTATAAAATGCTGTAAAGACCCAACTAGCTAAGAAGTGAACCGTATTCAGCTCTGCACAGAGCCAGGTTGAAAGACAGCCCATATTCCTGTAGCACACACTATGTCTACCTGCATCTGTGAAGTCTTACACCAACTGCACCTGTGAAGAAGCTTGATCTTCAGTGCACACTGAAAAGCAAGTGAGGATCATCCTTTGGGTGAAACTGGTGAGCATCATCAATTACATCCAGTAGATTCTTCTCAGGATTGTTTCTGCTGGAATTGAACTGCCTGTCCTGTGCTGTTATAAACTACAGATTTGTTACGGAAAACTCCTTGAGCACATGAAACTGCTGTGTTGCTTGGATTTCATGTTTACTATGGATCTATGTGTGATAGAGATAAAAAGTGCGGTCAACAAAGTAACTTAATGAACTGCAACATGGATTGTTATGAGTGAAAAATTTTCTTTTTGTGCATTTAATGTAAAGCTGTACAATTCTGCAGTTTAGCTGTAGCAGGATTTAATTGTATCTCTTCTATGCTTTCTGAATCTTAAAAATGCACCTCAGTAAACAGACATAATTAACCTTGGATAAAGACTGTATGAGATCACTAATTTATTTTTAATTAGTAATATCTTCTTTGTTAACTTCATTACTGCTGACAACTACTTCATAATAATGAAGAGTTTAATCAGAAAAATAAAATGAGAATGCATTATTTGGCCAGCCAGCCCCAACAGATGGAAGATTACTGAGGCACACATACAAATAGTCCATGTTATGTGTCTTGGAATTTTTTCCTGATGGCAATGGGAGAGCTGAGTTCTTGCCTATATCATTGACAGGTATATTCTCTAGATTATTCCATGCTTCTGAGTTTCTGAAAACTTGATCCAACATGCCTTGATCCAACTCCTGCAATGTAGCACCAGTTTCTTTTTCTAGCACATCTGGATTTCATTGGCAGGGGGAGAAGGCTGAGAATGTCACATTTAGGCTTTGTGAGTTTTCCAAGACTTGATGGTGAGAGATTCCCTTAAGTCCCACATTAAAGACATAATTTATTTTTCCTTTGTGAATAATAGGAGCAAAACTTTTTGCCTCACTTTTTAGTAAGAATCAATAGGCAGAGGACAATGGGAGGGAAAAGTGCTACACAAAAAATAGGTAGTACAGCTATTAAACCTAAGCTCTTGTTTGCCTAATTGGTTTCAGTTAAGTAAAAGAGACCTCAAATCAGTTCCATATTATCTGTGAAATTTGCAGTATGCTTAGGTACACAGTTCAGAAGATTTTCAAGCCTGGATTTTAAAGGGGAGAGCTAATGTCAAAGTGACTGGCCATTATAATGAGTAAAAAGAGGTTGTATATGCGAGAGTTGGGGGTTTTGGAGCAAAAGGTTGGTCTGCTCAGTGTGCAGCTGTCTGTAACTAGGCACTAATAAAAAACTGAGGATGTTGTACATCAGCTGTTTATAAGCACACTAGTCAGAGATAGACTTGTAATTGTGGAGAACTCTCTCAGAAAACAAACAATTGACTTAGAATTTCTTAAAGCAGGCAGGAGTCACTTGACTTTTTTTTTTTCTTCTTTCTTTCTCTTTTTTTTTTTCCTCTTTCTTTCTCGCCTACGCCCCATACTCCCCCCCCCCCCCCCTTTTTTTTATATGCCTTTTACAAGAAAATCTTACAGTTTCTCTGATAAAAGAACTTTCTATATTTAAATCCCATAGGCTCCTGAGGGATAGGACTGAAGTGCGGGGGGACTACTAATTGAAAATACATTAAAATCCTTTCACCCACAAGTAAAATAGGATTTAAGCCCATGAGAACAAAGAGGGATGTGAATTCAGAACATCTTTAAATACACAGTATTGAAGCTTGTCCTTTTCCTTGATACACAATATATTTGCTTGATATATCAATTCTCAAGTACCAAAGCACTTTGTAAATATTGGAGCCAAGCTGGTTTAGCTTTGATTTTAACTGTAACTTTCTACAGGGGGAATATTTGGAAATAGGGTCTTTAACTGCCCCTTCTGTCAGTCCTTGCTGCTGGAATGCCTTAAAAGTTATTGGACTGTATCTTTTCTGTTGTTCATAGCACTGTGTGAGAGCAGTAGGTGTGACACACACACAAACACACACACACACACACACACACACACACATATATATAAAAATACCAGAATAATATTCCTAATGCAGTGTATAGCATAGTGAAAAGCAACAGAAGACCAAAAGAGAAGTGATGAATCTTACAGGCCAAGCAGTTAGAGCTGATGTAATTAAGAATGCAAAGAAATCTGCCCAGTTTAAAGTGTGAGGTATCAGCCTATGAGTAGTAAGATTATTTTGTTTAGGACAGTGGTGTGGCAGACAGGGGAAAAGATGTTTCAGAATGATGCCATATTTACAATACATTTTTAAAATATAGCAAATAGACTGAAGTGGGAAGCAGAATCAACTGAAAGTGTATGAGCTTAGGTGTGGGGGTAGTATGTGCTTTTAAATGCACATGTAGGAGCATGTTGGATATGAGCTGGCAATGTGTGCTTGCAGCCCAGAGAACCAGTTGTACCACACAAAAAATGTGACCAGCAGGTCAAGGGAGGTGATTCTTCTCTACTCTGTTCATGTGAGACTCCACCTGGAGTACTACATCCAGCTCTGGGGTGCCCAGAGCAAGAAAGACATGGACCTGTTGGAGTGGGTCCAGAGAAGGGTCACAAAAAATGATCAGAGGGCTGGAACACCTCTCCTATGAAGACAGGCTGATAGTGCTGGAATTGTTTAGCCTGGAAAAAAGAAGGCTCTGGGGAGACCTTATTGTGGCCTTTCAGTACTTAAAGGTGGCTTATAAGAAATACAGAGAGAGACTTTTTACTAAGGCTTGTAGAAACAGGACAAGGGCTAATGGTTTTAAACTGAAAGAGGGTAGAATTAGACTGGACATAAGGAAAAATTTTTTTATAATTAGGGTGGTGAGACACTGGAAGAGGTTGCCCAGAGATGTTGTGGATGCTCTATCACTGGAAATGTTCAAGATCAGGTTGGATGAGGCTTTGAGCAACCTAACCTAGTGAAGGATGTCCCTGCCCATGGCAGAAGGGCTGCAGTAGATGATCTTTGAAGATCCCTTCCAACCCAAACCATTCTATGATTCCACGATTCTAATAATTTGGGTATTTAACTTTAAAAGTTTTAAAAAAACCTGTGTCATTTCTACCAACCTGCAGTAGCAACTCAAGAAGCAAGGTAAATTATTCTGAGTTGACTTCTTTGCAGATAAAGCTAGTGTTTCCACTTCAGGAAACCAAGGTCAATGCCTGTGCTATACTGAAGCACTTTGGCAAACGGTCCCTCATGGATAGTGTTTTAGTACATGTCATACAATCATAGAGTTTTTCAAGTTGAAAGGGACATGTAAGGATCATCACGTCTGACTGTCAAGCCTAAAAATGACAGGGAAACAAACACATGTAGGAGGGTGGAAAAACTAACAGTTTTTCTTGACGTCCCGTGACTGAGGTGCAAGCATCAGAATTGTCTTGCTGATTTGCTGATAGTAATGCTACTGGGTTATAATCTGAGTCTTGGTTTTGAGATACTGCAGAAGAAAGGTTATTCTCCTGGACTGAGTATTTTTAGAAGGTAGCTGAATTGATTTTTTTTTTTTTTTCCCTCTTCTGGGTACTGTATGTGTCCATGACATTAGCAACCCTGTAGCAAAGTCTCCTCTGTAACCTGAACCAAGGTGGCATACAACTCTTTCAATTTCTAATGCATTTTGGTCTCAGACTTTAAGATACTATCATGGGGAAATAGATACAAAGAATAGATACAAAAAATACAATGACAGTGGAAAGCTGTCATTGCAGTAAAAGAGAATGTGGGAATTCAATTGTCTCAGGATTTATACATAGCTGAAAAGTACACAGTGAAATTGCCCAGCTGTTAACTTCATGGATGGTGCTATGTGCACACAAAAATCTTTGATTACTTAGATTCCACTTGGCTTGGGAAACAATGGCACGTACAGGCAATGTGGCTGTGGTCAGGAAGACTTGATTGCAGTCATGGCTATGCTGCTTCACAGTCTCTAACATGTAATTATCAGAAGAGATCAGCAAATTAAACTCACTAGAAATTCATTTTTGAACCAAGACTTTGAATAATGTGATTTATCTGTTTAAAACAGAGGTTTCAGAGTAAAAAAAGGTAATATTGTTGCAGATATAGCTAGAAATCAGTGTTACACAAACCATTGAAAATAAATAACTCAATTCCAACTTTATGAGATTTTATTCCTATTTTAGAGGTCTTAGTGCATACTAGGTCTCTACTAGTTAAGAAATATGAACATCATTTGGAAATATCAGATGTTTTTACATCATTGTTATTTTTACTTTTTCTGATCTCTTTATCAAAAGATATCCTAGGGAGCATGGTAAGTTAAATGTTTTTTAAGTCTTTTCTCAGAACTTTTTTTGGAAAACCTTGGTTGACAATTAGTGACTACTTCTAAAAGGTTTTGCTACAGGGCAGAAGCTGCCTCCTGTCACAATTCCTCAATGGTGGTTTTCTTGTACCTCTGAATACAGGTACGTGTTCATAGCCTTTGTTTTCTTTGTTTTCTCATCCTACCAGAGCTCTATAGAGGTAGATCATACAAACTGCCACAAACCAAACCCTGTCTTGTCATGTGATTGCTGTGGAGCTGGAACACTTATTGTGTATTATATTGCATGGAAGGTTAGCCTGACTCAGTACTAATCACTTTGTCATGTGGTAACACTGTAGTTGGAAACACACATATGTACATGCTCACTGCTGTTTAAAATTCCCTTCTACTTAAACTCAAATATATTCTAAAAAGATACTTTTTTTCTTCTGATTCCTGAGTTGCAGTATCAACATGTGGCTTATGGCAATTAAAAAAAAAAGTCCTGTTTCTATGGAAGGTGGGGGAGGACTTGCTGTAGATGAGTAGTGTCATTGATCATGTGCACAATCCTTAAAGGTAAAAAGAGTGCTGGAGCAAACTCTACATTTTCTGCTCTTCCTTTGTTCATGTTTTTCTTAAGCATGTTTTACGTATTTTGGGAATATTTTCTTTGTTCTCTTTGTTATGTTGTAAATCTCTGTATTGGGTTTGCCTGGCAAAGTTATGGTAGCAGGGGGGCTACAGGGGTGGCTCCTGTGAGAAGCTGCTAGAAGCTTCCCCCATGTCTGATAGAGCCAATGCCAGCTGGCTCCCAGACAGAACTGCTGCTGGCCAAGGCTGAGCCCATCAGCCATGGCACTTCTGTGATAACGAATTTAAGAAGGGGGTAAAAAACCCCACACACTACAGCAACTGCAGCCAGAAAAAGCAGTAAGAATGTGTGAGAGAAGCAACTCTGCAGACCCCCAGGTCAGTGCAGAAGGAGGGGCAGGAGATGCTCCAGGCACCAGAGCAGGGTTCCCCTGCAGCCTGTGGTGAAGACCATGGTGAGGCAGGCTGTGCCCCTCAACACATGGAGCTCCACGCTGGAGCAGATACCCACCTGCAGCCCTTGGAGGACCCCACACCAGAGCAGGTGGATGCCTGAGGGAGGCTGTGGATAGCCCACACTTGAGAAGGCTCATGGCAGGACTTGTGAAGAACCCACACAGGAGCACATTTGCTGTCAGGACTTGTGATCCTGTAGGGGACCCACACTGGAGCAGTGTGTTGCTGAAGGAACGTACCCCATGGAGAGGACCCACTCTGAATCAGATCATGGAGAACCTCAGCCTGTGGGGATGACCCATGTCAGAGAAGTTCTTGGAGGACTGTGTCCCATGGGAGGGGCCCCATGCTGGAGCAGAGGAATAGCAAGAGGAGTCCTCTCTCTGTGGAGGAAAGAGTAGCAGAGACAACATGTGATGAAGTGACTGCAACCCCCATTCCCTGTCCTCGTGCGCTGCTGGTGGGAAGGAGGTAGAGAAATCAGGAATGAAGCTGAGCCTGGGAAGAAGGGAGGGGTAGGGGAAGGTGTTTTTTACTTCTGGTTTTATTTCTCATTATTGTACTCTGATCTGAATGGTAATAAATGAAATTAATTTCCCCAAGCTGCGTCTGTTTTGCCCAGGATGGTAATTGCTGAGTGCTCTCCTTGTCCTTACCCTGACCCATGAGTTCTTTGTTATATTTTCTCTCCACTGTCCAGTTGAGTGGAGGAGTCACAGGGCAACTTAGTGGGCACCTGGCCTCCAGCCAGCATCAACCACCACAATTTGGTTCCCCAAGGTTCTTCAGTTTACACTCTCCCAGTGATTGTTATTTGGTAATTTTGAGTTCTTTTTGTGTCCTTGAAGCACTCCGTAGGAAGAGTTCTACTACCATCCCACATTTCTACTCCCATGAGGCCCTACTGCACTAATGTAGAGTGTGTAAGTATGCAGATGCCCCCTGAAATTTCCCAGATACATTTATCTGTCATCGACAATACGTTATGTATTACTATCTAATGCCCTGTTCCTGTTTAATCATAAGAACTTCTCTAGGCATCGACTTGCTCAAAAGAAAACCAGGTTTTGCCATTACGAAGTAGCATTTGGTTCTTTTAATAAAAACAGATTTATTCGAGTATTGACTTGCACAAGTATAACAAATCTGCATGGCTGCCATAGGAGATCATCATGACTGGAGAATCAGGAAGCAGCAGGAATACACTCTAGGCAATCGTAATCAATAAATACAGGATTACTTATTATTGTCTAGGTGCTCTTGGGAAAACATCTAACTCTTGAGTTCTATTTAATGTTTAAATCTGCAGGTGTTGAATGCAGTGAAGACCCGGAGAATTACAAACAACAATGTGCTAGAAGAAGATACAACCAAACAACAAAGAAACTTCCACTGGAATATACTTGTGAGAGTAAAGGTACCATCTATAGAGAACTAGTGTGATGCCTGAAGCAAGGACACTGTTAACACTTTCACTTCTGTTCATTGCATGCATTTGTAGAGGTCTGAAAATTTTAATTCTGAGGAAAATTCAATACTTCTGAACTTAATAATATCTAAATTTTGGTCTGTTGTTCACCTGTTATTAATTTTCAGTCTACATAATCTGTTTTGTTTGAGGGGAGAGAGAATAATACAGGAGTCCTCAGAGAAGTGAATGGAAGCTGAAGCCAGATAAAAATGATTTAAGAGTGGGGTTTGTGTTTTTAATAATTAAAATTGTTTACTATTGAAACAAAATATCTAGGACAGCATTTGTTCAAATTATTGAGCTTAGAACAAAGCAAAACAAATTACTTCCAAGGGCTGGAAAGCAGATGAGCTAGAAGTGTCTCTGGATTTTGTGAAGCTCCACATTATGTAATGATAGTGTTACTGATTGACTGGTATTCTTTTTGTTTTATCGAGATGTTCTCAGATAAATGAGTATTCAAGGTTGTCCATAATATCCAGACAAATAGATCAGATGACTGTAGAATATTTATGTGACCAAAGAGTTGAGCCAAACCCATATTCATCTTTCTGATGGTGCAGATTTCTTGGAAACATATTTGCAGTGATGCATGAGGTCAGACTTGTATTGTGTACCATACCACTCAGTTGAGTCACATTAAATCAAAAGTTACAAAATATAATAGCAAAACCTTACCTCAAGAAAAGAGGGGATATCAAGCATATCAGGCTAGATAGATTAATTTAGAATACTTATTTGACTGAAGAGCTGAATCACACATATGTTCAGGATTTAAAACCAAATTCTTCCTGATGTTGTATTGTAACAGTCTTATACTGCTGAACATGAGTGAATGAACCTAATCACAAATGACAATCAGCTTCCACTTGGAAAATGGTATACCTTTTTCTCTCCTTTCCCTACTGCTCTCCCACTTCCACCAAAATCTCCAAAAGACACTTCCCACCATTTCTTTCAATTTATTTCAATGGTTTCTAGATGACACTGTTGTGTAGTGTTGGTACTTCTTCACTATGAAACTACACTTGTGCCATCCTGACCATAAGCAAATCTATGTAGACTCAGAGACTGCTCTTGTCCTGTGTTCCATTGTTTTAGCTTTTCACTAAATTTACAGTCCATACCTATTCAGTTCCTGTGTCTATTAGTTATTACTTGAGTTTGCTACTCCATAGCGAAAGGCACTTACAAGATATGCCACCCTTCACCTCTTCTAATTCTTCATGCTGTAGACAAAACAATGGATTGTTTTAGGTAGTAACATCAGAGAACATTTGCAAAATCCTGGATTCTTCTAGTGAGCAGTAAAACTAAAGTCTATTTAAATTTTAAACATAAGGCAGTGATTTTTCTTTTCTCCCCGCTTCCACCTGCACCACCATCCCCCGCCCCCCACCCTGCTGCGCCCAAACTACTGATCCTGTTCTCAAACTGATCTGACTTTTGAAATTCCTTTCTAAAGTTTGGCAACAAGCCAGTATGACAGCTAGTTTAGTGAAAGTATAATTATTTTATAGAGCTATAGTACAAGTTACATGTTCAATCTTTTCTGAAAAGACAACATGACAGATAGATACAGTAGGAGAGCCTCTAATAATTAGTAATTTAAATAGTGGAAAATGAGTAACAGCTTTGAAGCAGTCTTCCTAGGATATTCAGGTAGATTGACATTCACTCTGTAATTTGTCAACATACTGTAGTTAAGTTCTCAGTACAACTGTTTTCAGTTTATCTAAGGAAATTCCACAAAGATCACCTGCAGTAAATGTTTATTTTATTTTATTACCACAGAATAAGGTAAATTCTTGCTCTCGTTTAACATTAGCATAAACTTTTTGTGGTTTTTTTACTGTATTGTAGCTAGAAGTTCTAATGTCCTAAGACTTAATTAAACACTTTGTTTAGTTCTGCGAGAATAAATTACATTGGGGCACAGCCACATTCTGATGTGTGAGTATATTTGTGTCCCGGATCAAGAAGAAAGGATTAAAACTAAATAGAATATTGCTAAAAATTGTTTAAAATACTGACACATTCCCTTTTAAAGTTTGCATCTCAACAGAAAACTGCATTTGATAATAAACATTCTTGATAGTGCAGGCTTCTTGGAAACATATTTGCAGTGATGTATGAGGCCAGGTAGCTGCCTCGTATAATGTGCCATACCACGTGGTTAAGTTGTATCACATAAAGTGTGAAATCTTGCAGAAAAGCTTCACCTCAAGAAAATAGGGGGTTATTAAACATTTATATATATACATATATAATATATATATGTAGATAGACAGCTTGTTGCCCAGTGCTCACTCAAAATAACTTCTCTTGAAGCAGGGTAACAACCTCATTTAATTTACAGCACCTGAGACTAAATGCTGTCTTTCCCATCACATTCTCTAGCTGATTCAATTTTCTCACATGGAGCACTGATTCTTGGCAAGCAAGCTCATTTACCAGCAGACATCCAGACAAAAAAAAAATATTGACTGATTTTGTCAGTTACCTTCCTTTATGTGGATGCAGCAGGAGCCCAACAAAGTTTACCTTCAATTTATGCTTGCATCATGGCATTTCAAAATCCTCTGTCTGTGAATGCCGTCAGCAATAAGTGGGGAATGAACAATGAAGTAGTGGAAATCTAGACTGTTGGCAGTGTGTCAGCTTTTAGTGAAGCATGCTTACTTTCATTTGAAGTTACAGCAAAATATATGGTCTGTGAAAGGCATCCCATTCATGATGTGTGGGGGAAAAAGATTTCTGCCAAACTCCATTAGCTGAATATTTCACTGGGTAAATTTATCTAAGCTAGCCCTTTACTGCTGGAAATTATGCCTGTTCTTTGCCAAAGTACGTTTGGTTTATGTATCTCCAAAGTGCTGCAGCTGGGTAGGTAGTAAAGGAAAAGCAGTTCTTTCGTTAAAGGAATTATAGAAAACAGCTGGTTTGAAAGCTCTTCAGAATTTTGGAGAGCTAGCAATTTCACTTTCCCTCTCTTTCCCATTTGTCTGTCTTCCTAAAATATTCTGCATTCAATAGTGACATTGACATGAACACCAACTGCCAGTAAATGGAAGGTTTGAGGTTAGATTAGCAGTATACCGCCTCTGTATCACATGCAAGCAGTACAGGCAATTGCTTTCCAAAGTAGGCATGTCTACCCACATTACAAATGAATGCAGAAGCAGAGAGACAATTCAATAAGGCGGAAATTTTTTCTCTGGTTGGTCAATAAGATGTTAATTATCATAGCTTAACCTTGGTCAATTAACTTATCTTTTATCACAAATGAGATACGTAGATTTAAAAATACAAAGCTTTTAGTGCCAACAAATTTCTATTACTCAATACATAACTTGACTTCTTGTATACAATTACTAGACTGATCAGCTGATCATGTCCAGGCAAGTAATACTTTTTGGCATATTTGCAATTTCAGAGAGTGAAAATCAAATTTCATTGGACATTGCTACACCATGTTAACTGAATTGGCTTTATGAATAGGTTTAGTCTGACAGTCCAGGTCAGGTTTGCATGCTGTGGTTTAATTTTATTTTGAAAGAGGATGTCTATAATTTTTGTATTTCTTCTTTTACTTCAAAGTATTCAAAGGCTGTTCAAATAAATGAATCATTTATTAATTTCTGTGTTCCCTTTATTAGTTTTCCCATTGCATAAAATGGTTGAGGCAATCAAGTGTTTAACAGTTGAGGCATTTTTTGTTTGTTTCTTCAGTAACTATAAAACTCTGTGTTATTAGATGGCTTTCAAATTATTTGGTTGTTGAATAATTCAGCCTGAACTACAATAGAGCAACAGAACTGCTGCCAGCAGTAATGAAACAGGGAGTTATTAATGAAAGGTGCTAGATGAGGAGGGCAACAGGACAAAACTTATTTTAATTCTGCAAATCTGGAGCAGCAAACCTCCAGAGAAATCTTGGCACTCATACTGATTTTCCTATTGGTGTAAGAGAAACTTAGATAATGGTTATGGATGTTGTAGTGTTTTTTGTTTATTTATTTGTTTGTTTTTGTCATTTTAGCTAAAGAAGGAGAAAAATAACTTTGAAAAGATAGTTTGACTCGCTAAAGGAAAAGGGGGAGAATACAAAGTAAAGAACAATGCATTTCAGAAAGATGTTGGTGAAGTGGTGACATACTACGTGGAAACGTGACAAATGATGACTCATACTGAGCTGGGCAGTGCAGTGGTCTGTCTAGTGTCTGAACTGTGTCATTAGCCTTATTTAATGACACAAGTGGTGGAATTGAGCCTACATATGTTAAATATTGGCTTAATGCCCAGCACTGAGCAGAGCCCTTGGCCTGTATGATAAGAGTTCTTGGAAAAACACCTATAGCTTCCTCATAGGGTGTGAGGGTGAGGGGACAATTCTTAGCAACAAGGATTTATTTGAGTATTTTAATACAAAAACTTCTGAGACATAAGATGGTTAAGAAAACTAAACCTTAGGCAAATGATTTTCCATGTGGTGCCCAACATCTTTCAATATTTGCATGTAAGAGCTGTGTGCAATCTCAATCTTTTACTGGAGTGCTGTGGCCCTTATGGTGCGAGCTAGTGGCAGTCATACTCAGATCAACCTTTTTGTCTGCCAGTGTAACTTAAATGGGAACTATTTACTCAATGGCTGTAGCTCTTTGTTCCTTCCAGTCAGGACAAATGGCTTCCAGACTTGACATGTAATAGTCTCAGTGGATGGTAGTGGTTTGGGTACGTTCCTCTGAACGGCAAGCACACACACCTGAATATAATTGGATTTTGTAAATTGTCCTTTCAAAGCCATGGGTGAATGTGTTGGGTAGAATAGCCGACACTAGCAGAAATAACAAATTTATTCAAATATAAGTTAGGGTGGTATGAGGGAGATAATGCATTGTAAGTCTTCTGGTAGCAACATACTCTTCTCTTGGGAATTTTATCTCAATCCTTATAGGATTTGTGGACCTACTGTACTTGCTGCAACTTGGAGGAAGATACTCAGAGGGGGAAAAGACCTGCTGTGTCTGACTATCAAATACAGGCCTATAGTCCTCATTGCCATAAAATGTGGAAATTTTGCTGGTAGAAGTCCTCCTATGTCTTGCTAAACAGTGATAATGCCATTCTCCTGTTACTTCAACCTCTAAAGGCAGATACTGCTACTGGTTGCCTTAACTGCTTGGTGGCAGCTCTTAATGATAGTTTAGGTCATTTGTGCCTTTGTTTCCAGCATTTTAAAGCAGATGCAGTTGTAACTTACTAGTCTGAGGATGAGAATGAGGTCAGAGTGGCTGCTTAGGATGCCAAATATTGCTACCTTTTGTCATTGGCTCAAAATAATTACTGCATTTTCCTTTAGTTCATGCTTGTTTTTGTCATATTACAGTGAGAGTGGCATGGAAAGGAAGGATCTCAAAAAGTCATTTACATCCATTATTCTCCTCTTTTCCTCAACTTACTGGCAGTCTGGCTGTGTAAAGTAACTGAATCAGGGGGTCCAGGCTGTGCTGAAATTTCACGGCAGTTCCCATGCATTTTTAACTCTGGTGCCTTGGCTGTATTCCATTTAAGGAGAAGATCACTTCTAAGGCGGTTTTTTGCTTTACTCTTGCTGTAGCTTTGTAATATGATGCTGCCAATCACAGTAGTCACTGCATGGTATTCTGGAGAATACCAACACAACCGGTGCAGGAATGTCTTCAGCAGCTGAGTAACTACATCCAGTCACATAATGGTAAGGGGAAACTGCTTAATTCAGCTGTTTATGAGATATGGAAAGGGTAAAATGTATGTCTGCATGTTTTTAATTTTTATGTACCACTTGTCCCATGTGGCTGTCTTGTCCTGTCCCACAGACAGCTGACCTTGTTACTGAATTATGATTCAGGTTTTCTGGAACTTACAGCTATTTTTACCAGGTGAGACCCAGCCTATTTCTTTAAAAGATAGGTCAGTTGTTACTCTGTTTCTTAACTCACTTATAGTACTGCAAAAAACTCCTCACACAACAACAAACCAAACCAACCAACCATACAAACAAAATGCTAAACAAACCTAATCAGACTTTGGTCAGAGTCTTCAGATAATTCATGTAAAGGAATTAAATTTCTTACTGTTCTGCATATATTCTGTTCATCTCACTGTAGAAGGACATAATATTGGTACAAAAGCCCAACCACAAACATAAGAACATTTTAATCTGACTAAAATTAACCATATTTAGCTACACACATGACACAGCCCCTCACTCACTCCCCCCACAGTGGGATGCGGGAGAGGATCAGAAGAGTGAAAGTGAGAAAACTCATGGGTTGAGATAAATACAGTTTAATAGGTAAAGCAAAAGCCTCACATACAAATCAAGGAATTCATTCACCACTTTCCACGGGCAGGCAGGTGCTCAGCCATCCCCAGGGAAGCCGGGTTCCATCATACATAACAGTTACTTGGGAACACAAGTGCCATAGTGTTGAGAATCCCCTCCTTTCTTCTTGCCCCAGTTTATACGCTGAGTGTGACATCATATGGTACGGAAATCCCTTTGGCTAGTTTGGGTCAGCTGTCCTGGCAGTGTCCCCTCCTAGTTTCCCGTGCCCCCCCAGCCCACTCGTTGGCAGGGCTTGAGAAACTGAAAAGTCTTTGATTGAGTATAAACATCACCCAGTAACAACCAAAAACATCAGTGTGCTGTCAGCAGTGCTCTCACATCAAATCTAAAACACAGCACTGCACCAGCTACTAGGAAGAAAATTAACTCTACCCCAGCTGAAAACAGGATAACGGCAATAAATAGAAGATGCCTTAATGCCTTATACAGATTCAGCTCTCACTTAGTTGTATTAGTAAATTTTTGCAGGGTATCTGTAAGAACAGATTTTTCAGTGTTTTTGAACTGTTAGAAATGAAGTTTCAATAGAAAGGCTAAATTTTGAGGAATGCTTGTAGGAACTGTAGCTACATAAGGTCTGTCCAGGAAGTGTATGCTGCTGGAAACTCAAGGGACTTTGAAATGTCTTCAAGCCTTTATTAGGAAACATATGACCAGTCACTACTACTATTTTAGCACAGCAGAAATATGCTCTGTTTTATACCTGACTGAAAGTAGACACTGGATAGACCCAGCAACAGGTATTTATTTCCTGGAAACAAAACTTTGAAAAGGAAAAAGTATAATGTTCTAATTAGCATCAAAGCAATTGCAGTATTAGCACCAAATATGGAAGAGCTCTATTAATATAAACAAATGCGCAATTTTTCTGTTTGCAAATGTTGTTTAAAAACTTATTTATATCAGCAAATCAGAATACATTTAGTTAATGGTCATTATGGAAATAGGTTAAATGAGGGCACAAAGACATTTGCCTTTGTCATTTGTGTGTCTCATCTCAGTATTGGGTAATGGCCTTATGCCATGGTCTGCCTATATCCTACAGCAAAAGTATTCCAGAAAACTTAACCTTTTGTTAGTTTGCCACACTATATAGCAAAACTCTGGAACTGTGTTGGCCTGTGAAGTTCAAAAAAAAAAACAACAAAAAGGTTCAACAGAAAATCCACAGAAGCAGGACATGAAACACCAGTTGTGAAGATGGGCATATCTCATGCTGTTCTGGGGAAAGAATTTTCATTACTTCTCTAAATGAAAAAGAGCAAGTATCATGTCTTAGAAGGTTTTGAATAACACAGCTCTCTAGAGGCTTTAGTGGAGGACCTAGCAAGGGATCAGGAGCCATCCTAACTGGAGCTTTGGTCTTAGTGTTCCCATGTCAGCCATCTTCCAGCAGCATATTTCTTTAAAAACATGTAAACCCAGTTGCTTTGTCTTTAATAGGAGAATATTCATCTACCTGAAAGCATGCTACAGGGCCTGTATAATACAAAGTTGTGAAGTGAGTAAATGCTTAGGGCTTGATCCTAACTGGTAGAATGACTTACTGTAGAAAAATTTACTTTTACCGTCATAGTTTTGCTTTTAAAAAAACAAAAGGATTTTCAAAAGAAAATCAAGATGAAAACTAGCAACTCAAACATAGTTCCTGAACTGTCTTCTTAGAAACAGAAAACTCAGGTTTTTGATACAAAATCAATAGCTTCTTACACACAATAATCTAATTTGAAGGAATAATTAATGGATATTTCTTTTTTTTTTTTTCCTCACAGTACTTGTTTTTGCACTCCTTGAAATGACAAAGTTTATTTAGCTATATTCCAGTTCTATGATGAGAGGTAGCTAGAATCCTGAGTGGTCATACAGAAGTAAGTTTTTAAAAATTCTTTATTATTCTTTATTATCCCTCTCCCTGTCACCATCATTGTTCCCCCCTGGGCACACCCCCCTCCAAAAAAAAAAATCAAAAAAAATATCACATGGTTTGTAATTTGGTTTTGGACTTGTGTTTTTTCATTTTTTTTTAAATTTTTTTTTTTCCCCCAGGATACTCAAAATATCTAATTGTAAATTTATCAACTTTTACTATACACCAATGTATTTGGAGAAGTTAAGAGTAAAAAACAGTACATTAATAAGTCAAGTACTTGTATTTAAAATGTAGTTGGGGGAATAAGCTCCCATTGCTTATGATGCTGAGGAAATGATATGTAGTAGAACCTCTGCAGTTGCAGGGAGAGTGCTTTTTGTGGGTATCTGTTACTTTTTGTCAATATCATTGGCTTTCAGTGAATTCTGGGTTTTGTGGGCTTCTTTTCCCCCCTCATTTTTTTGATAGAATGATGTGTTTGTATTTGCAAGTAGTACTGTACCTTTGCATCAAATTCTGCAGTGGTTTAAAAATCTAACTTGTTTCAGTACCTCAAACTGTCACCAGAAAGTATTTAGTATATACAGTATCATGTATGCAGATAAATACACTTAGATTTAACAGTAAAGCAGTTAAGAATTTTATAACAAAGACTGAATGAAGATGGAGATACTAGGAATAAAGCTCCATGGTAAATTGTGGGGTCTGCCATTTATTCTTTGCTTTACAGATTTTACAGGTAGTGTTCCTGTGCTTTAGCCTGTTCATCTCTATGACAATCAAATGCCTATCAAACATGAGGCAGCCTAAAGACTTTTGTAACAGTCATTTATTCATTAACAGATCCAGTACATGCATGGAAAATGTTATTTTCCTTGTAAATATGTTAAAACATAGAGGAAGGAATCAGTTAAATAGGAATTTCCTTTCTATTGCTAGGCAATGGAACTGATTTTTCATTCATATCAGAGAAATAGTTCACGTGGTGAAATCATTCATGATCATTCAACAATATGTAGTGCATTTTAGAGACCATAGCAATCCAAGGAAAGCTAGTGACTAAGATAATGAAAGGAAGTTAAGGTTTGATAAAAGAAGGTGACTGCACCATTACAGTGTTTATCATGTTGAATCATGTTCAGTAACATATTGTGATTACCTGTAGAAGTCTTGTAACACACTTCCACAGAGAAAAAGTGCATGAAAAAACCCAAATATTGAAATTTTCTTAGTTCACTGGAAAGCTGTGAAGTGAAATACCCAACAAGATATGTCAGCTAGAATGGAGTGAGTATATGTAGCACTGTGTTGAATATAATGTCATGAGGTTTTTCAGACCTATTACGCTTTTTCCTAAAACATTTTATAATCGGGACCAAAGAGAAACAGCACAATTTTTTAACTATGTATTGTGGTTTAACCCAGCAGGCAGCTAAACACTACACAGCTATTCGCTCAGTCCCCTCCCAGTGGGGTGGGAGAGAGAACTGGAAAAAAGGCGAAATTTGTGGGTTGAAAGAAAGGCAGTTTAATAGGACAGAAAAGGAAGGGAAAATAATTATAATAACAATAATGACAACAACAACAATAATAATAGTAATGATAAAATAATATAAAAACCCAAACAAACAAATGATGCACAATGCAAGTGCTCACCACCTGCTGACTGATGTCCAGCCAGTCCCCAAGAAGTGGCTTGCCCCTCCTTGGCCAAGTGCCCCCAGTTTTATTGTTCAGCATGACACCATACGGTATGGAACACACCTCTGGCCAGTTTGAGTCAGCTGTCCTGGCTGTGTCCCCTGCCAGGCTCTTGTGCCCTCCCAGCCTCCTTGCTGGCAGGGCAGAGTGAGCAGCTGAAAAGTCCCTGACTTAGTGTAAGCACTGCTCAGCAACAACTAAAACATCAGTGTGCCATCATTACTCTTGTCCTAAACACAAAACACAGCACTGTACCAGCAACTAGGAAGAAAATAACCCTACCTCAGCTGAAACCAGGACATTATGAAGTTATATAATTAATATATATATTTGAGTGATGTGTGAAGTCTTTTTTTTTTTTTTATATAGTTAAATCTGAAGGTCTATTTTTTTGGTTATCTAAATCTGTATTTATGAACATAACCGGCTAAACTAATATTAATGGAGTACTGAACATTCAAGGGTCCTGTCATTATGTTACTTCTATCGGCTTTTACTATCTATTTTTGAGGAGTGTTCAGTTGCATATCCATCAACAAAGGATTCTACTCTCTTTCTGAATAAGTCAATTTGTTACATTGTAAAGTAGTATTACAGATTTACTAAACAGCAGAAAACCAGCAGAAATATCTTCTCTGTTTCACAATAATTTATTTCTGTATAAATTCTGCTTTCTCTGTCAGGAAGGAGATTATAAAACAAGTTTGTCAGATTACTATATAAACACATTGCAAGGCATGTAATAGAACTTTTAAAGTCCACAGAAATAACTAGTCTTGAGTCATAACTTTCTTGTTCAAGGAGTCATAATTCTTGTATAAAAAAGATCTGTGTATTTGTACTCTCCTATGCTGTTTGGAGTTTGGTTCAGATGGGTTGCCATTGCCTCTTTGTCATTTTTCTGTTCTTTACATATATTTCCAACTGTACCAAGCATAAAAGCGAGGCAGAACTGAAATAATTTAGCATGTGGGGCTTTTGTTTGTTTGTTTCAGGTTTTTTGGACAGGAAAGTTTTCTTGTGTAAGCTGCTTAAGAAACTGCAATAGGAAACACAGCACCACTGGCTCCTTTTTATCTTTGCCCTTAAGGAAAGAACATGTTATTGCTGTGTCAATTCCAATTCCTAAATGCAAGCATATATTTAGCATTGAAAACCTTGCAAGTATCGGTAGAAAAAGGAAATGATAAATGTTAAATAATACGACAGTTTCTAGCCTCTTTCCTCCTTCCCTCATTCACAGATTGTGTGTATTGATTTGATTTAGGGTGACCTATAGACTGAAATTTCTGAAGCATGCCTGTGCATGCTGGAGAGACAGAGGAGGATGGATCCATGAGTCCTGAGACAGATACAATTTTGATGCAGACAGCATCACTCAAAACCCAGGAGAATTAGCTGAAAAGGTTTCTCCCTTCAGTATTGCAGATGCTACTCAGTGGTCAGTCCAGTCTTTGTTAACATGACACGTCATTTCAAGCTAGCTGATGAATTAGCTCCTCAGTGAGAATTAAATACTGAGCTTCCATGTCCTATCAATACGGCAAGGAATTTTCAACTAAATACCAAGTATGGATGATCATGTGTTAAAATTAAATTTTACCTTTGGACAAATGAACCAATACTTCCCTTTCAAGTTATCAGCAACCCCCAAACCTTATAGGAACTTATATGTCTAATTTGTTTAACATTTTAAAATCTTGTAAACGTTATTAAAAATAGATTGTACCTGGAAATTTGTCTGAGTTGATAAATATTGGAATATGCTCTGAAAACCATAACATTTGATTACTGGCAGGACAAGTGAAAGGTATTTAAAGTGCAAGTGGTAGATTTCATTATATATGCATTTTTTTTAAAGTGTCTTTTCAGAATCCTCCTCTCATTTTAATAAGAACATTAATTGATTAGCTACCACAAAGTCTTAGGACTAGGTAGCATTTTGCAGGTTGGAACCAACATCCTTAGATTAGCTGTGGGCTGTAAAGGCTGAAGAACTCTGGGGAATATCGGGCTTCCTCTGTGAAACACTGCTTAGTAACTGAGCAGCTGCCAGTGACTTCTGTACTGCTTTTGCTTCATTAATTAATGAAGTCAGACTTCAGACCGTGGGCATGGTGAGGGGATGAAGCAGAGTTCAATGCTGGGGTGGGAAAAATCATAAACAATCATGTCAGTAAGATCTCTGACCTCATATAAGCTTCAAAAAATATTGTTGTCTATAGAATGGCTATCTAACAATGTCACTCACTGAATTTACAAAAAAGGTGGTGCATATATGCCCCCACATGAATATATTAGCATAGCCCCATGTAGAATCCATTTCTTCCTGATTCTTCTCTGATTATTCCTCTACAAAGTTATACTTACGTAAGCTGAGAATCAGCCAGCTCTTCTCTGTCAAATCTCACCCTTTTAAGAATGTAGATGTCTTCACATTATTTTGCCAGCAGACACAGCTTGCTCTGCTTCATTTGAGGTGCGCAAGATTCATATACATTTGACACCATATTCATTTTGTACATGGCAAAAAGCCCTGTTTAGACATATAAGTATAGATACCTACTTTATTGCAAGCTCTGGTTTTAGTCTAAGGCATTTGCTTTCATGTAGCTACTCAGAAGCCAAATGAGTGAGCTTTTGTCTGCCTGTAAAATAGCATAAAGATGTGCCCCACATCTGTTTCTTTAATCTGAACAGTAACCTATTATCCTGTATACTCATGGGAGTGTTATACTACTCTAGATTATATGCAAAGTTTAGTATATAGTGCTCTCCTGTACACTCCTTTAGGTGCATTGTAGTTTGATTATTGTGGAATGTAGGTTCTTCATCAAGACTATTTCAGAATCCCATGCACTGCAACTTTATGAATACCATCTTAACTATCAAATAAAAAGCCTAAACTAAAATAAAATAAAAAGCAAAAGAGTTTCACTTTTTGTACCAAGTAAAATTTGTCTTTTGAGCTGGTAATGAGGTCTGTCCCACAGCCTACATCAGTTATATCTGCTAGACAAAATCCATAATGTGAATGAGATATCTCAGTTAAAATTGGCTTGACACAGTCCCCTATTGCTAACTTTTGTCACGTGCTGGAATTTGACAAAGAATTTGGCCAATGCACTTACAATGGTTTTAAATACAGAAGCATAACTGCATGGATGTAATCTCCCACTATGCTGTTAGGATTCTCTAGTATGAAAGTGTCTCTTTAGACTTAGTAGAATTTCTTGACAGTTATCATAAGTTAAGCTGAAAATGATTGTTTATCCTGGAGTAAATATTCACAGAAGTCTTCATTTACTTAAAGACAGTGGTACACAGAAGTTAAATTACTACAAGCTGAAGTGTATAGATAAAGCTTTACTTAATATTTTTAATCATCTCTATTGCCTAGCAACATGTACACGGTCATCATTAAGACCTGTATTTGTGAAGAAGCTGTCCCAAAGTAATACTGATTTCAAAATACTTGTGGTGTTTGCTGTTGCTGACACATAGATACTGACTCTAATTGTTATGAATAGCAACTACTTGAAAACATTGCTTTATGTTAGCCTTTACATTACTTGGTACCCAATGTCTGTGGATTCAGATAATTTCAAACATGTGCAGTGTGGGCAACTCCTAAGTAGTATATAAGAGTAAATGCCATGAAGAGAACTTTTTTAATATCTCCCCACAGTCATCTGTGTCCCACGAGTGTCCTGTATGTTCATTAATTTTTAAATGAATAATCTTTCTAGTAGTTTGCCACCAGGCACATGATGACACTTCACATTTCTCCTTGCTTTCAAAGTCTGTCTCTGTGTTCTACTATTATATAACTTGATGCTGAAGTCCTAATTGATTTTATTTGGATAAAATAATATTTAAAATACAGTGACCTGCTTGTGTCCAGAAGTTTGGTGGTTTTTTTGTTTTGTTTTTTTTGGTTTTTTTTTTTTTTTGGTTTGTTTGGTTTTTTTTTTCCTGGCTGACTTTAAAGAGAGAGCACTATATCTTGTACTTCTTATTGTACTTTGCCTGGTTTTTTAAAATTCTATCTTGTCACAGAAGGTTCACATTGTTTTTCTTCTTAAAAAGTATGAAACATTCTGGGCCCTGTAAGAATTGCTTGTGTCAGTCATTACTCTATAGTGCCAAGCACTAAAACCCTGAGCTGTACAAAGACAGTATTAGCAGCATATTCATTATTTGTAACACCATTAAACTGTAAAAGAATGGTTCCTGTTTACCCTTTCAGCCTTCTTTGTGATACATATTGTCCAATGAAATCTACTTTAAAACCCCCTATATTTTAGTATTTCATTATAAAAATTAAAAGGTAAACCCTCTTGAAAGCAGACCTTTAACTAATGTTATCCAACGTATGGGAAATGAAATCAGTCCTTAAGGAACAAGAAGCTTACCAAAAGTATCAGTTAAAGCAGAAGAACAAGGCTCCCACTTGTTCTCCAGAGTCTTTTCTGCATTTTATTTTTTAATGCATTTAGCTATTAAGCCTATGAAGCAAACCTTGAAAACAAGTGTACTTATATGATTATTATCTGTATGAATATTTATGGCAGTTGAATGCTTGTTGCAAAGTGGTGCGGTCAACATTATTTGTTTTATGACAAATATGGACAACTTGGGCAAAGGCTTGCAATAGTCTAGTATGAAAATCATGTGCCTTAACGTCTAATGTGAACTTTATTTAAATAAACCTCTGAAGATATTCCATATTTTGGAAAATTGTCTATTGTTAGAGTGCCATGGTGCATCATTTTCACATGGCAAAATCAAGCTTATACAAATGCACTGCTCCATGAATCACCCAGGCTAAAGCCCTCATAGGGTGATATGTCACCTGTGTTCTTTTTGACTGTCTCAAAACCAAATGCTTTCTTATGATGGAATATTTCACAGCAAGAAGTGACACTTTTAGGAAAGTGTTCATGCAAAATCAGCTCCTTTTTTGGCAAAATATTTGTGAAGAAACAGAATTCTGAGGTGTTAAAACATCCTTCTAATTTCAATGAGTACCAACTTGTGTGTCAACTGGTTGTATTTCTGCATTGTTATAAATAAACTCACCAAAGTGTGCAAGAAAAAAGAGGCCATGACATTAAAATTTGGCCTGTTTCAAAATAAATACACTGTTTGGCTTTCTCTTTAATATTTGGGAGAATTTAAAGGAATGTGAGTACTTTCCATTTAAAACCCATTTAGATTAAGCTACTGTTTTCAACACATGTAGTATCTAATCTATAAAAAAACTCATTTGATTACAGGAAAGCATTGCACTCCAAAACATCTTGATAATATGAATATACATCAGAATACAACAGTAAAGGTTGATATGATCAAGTCATTTAGCCACAAATGCATGAGAAATACTCATAAAATGGCACTTACAAAAATTCTTCCTTTACACAAATTGCCTGACTCACTCACCTGTGTGTGTAGTAGCATTGCCTTTCTGAAGCAAAGCAGCAATGTATTTATTATTTAGCAGATGAAATTATTGCTTTGAAACCCAGTGTTTTTATAGTTATCCTGAGTGCACAGAAAAAGTTTAACAAAAGTTGTTGATAAATTATCTAAACACAGATGGTAACTAGATAGGTACAGAAAAAACGCGAAGTGTAGTAACATAGGAAATCAATTATGCAATCATGTACTTATATTATGGCTGAGAAGAAAAACTCATTTGGGGTTATTGTCTAAATATTGATTCTTTCTGACAGTTCACTTGAAGCTTAGTGAAAATTGATTTAGGAACAGTGTGTCCTAGTTTTATTAATAAGCTCTTTGTGAAATAAATGCATTACAAATGTGGTAGGTTGACCTTGGCTGGCCCCTGGGTGGCCACCAAGTTGCTCTGTCACCCCCCTCCTCAGCAGAACACCCAGAAATAAGATTAAAAACTCATGGCTTGACATAAAGGCAGCTGAAAGAAGAAAGGAAAAGGCCATATGTGGAAGCAAAGCAAAGCAAAAAGGTTTAATCTCCGCTTCCCACCAGCAGGTCAAGTCCAGCCATTTCCTAGGAAGCAGGACCGCAGTATGCATAGCAGTTGCTTCAGAAAAGAAACACCTTAACAAGTTCCCCCCCAATCCCTTCTTTTACTTTTCATGGCTGAGCAGATGGCCGTGGTACAGAATGTCTCTTTGGCCAGTTTGGGTCAGCTTCCTGGCTGTGTCTTTTCCCAGACCTTTGCCCATTGCCAGACCACTGGGCTTTGGGGGGGTGCATAGTGTGGGGTGAGCAGGCAGCCCTGACGCTGTATGAGCACTGCTCAGCAATAGCTCAAACACTGGTGTGTTAACACTCTTCTAGACACAAATACAAAGTCCAGCACTATGAGGGCCACTGTGGGGAAAGTTAACTCCATCCCAGCCAGACCCAACACAAAATAAAGAAAATATGAAGTTAAATGCTTTTTTGAAAACTCTACATTACATTAGGTCTCAGTGTAAAGTCTTCTCTTGATTTTATTTATTACATTTATTTTATTATTTTTTTTTAACGCGAAGCAGAGACCGTATATTGTGGATTTTTAAAGTTTAGTTTTGGAATTCTAAAATGCTGTGCATGGAAATTTTAAACAAGTTTGAGTAATTCCTAAAGCACTTTTTATTATGACATCTATTATAGGTAATTTGTTTAATGAAATTAATGTCATCATTAATGTTTTTTCATAGTTTAAGATGAGAGTAGTTCTTTTTTCATGGTGTTTCCAGGAAACCATTAAATGATGTTTTTAGATATAGGACCCTATTTAAGCTATTTCCATCTGATTGGCTTGTTAATTTTTTTTAAAGAAAATGAAAAAAAAATCCCACCTTTTAGATTTCAGTACCTCCAAATTTTGAAAGCATTGCCACAAATTTCATACTTTTCTTAAGAGAAAGCTTACTCTTCAAGAGATTAAAAGATAAATGAAAATAGCAAAAATAAATAGTACTGGAAGGACTGTCTTGCTACAAAAGCACTTGAACCTTGGATTTCTATCTGTTTCGAAGAGGTTACACAGGGAATTGGGCAAAGCTGTAAATTTGCTTTGTAAATATTTGGTAGAAGTGACTGACTCTTCCTGTGCCACTGATCTATGTGTAGTTTTGAGCGGCTGTGATCTAGGTCCAACTATTTTTATACTACCAAAATTACACAGGAAAGTATTTGACTTGTGGTTGCTTGTGTTGACTCTGACAGCAATTTAGATGTCTGTGGGCATAGGGGCAAATAAGTATGAAAAGGATCAGTACAGAAGATGAAAGCAATATAATTAAATCTGCTCAACATTGCTGTGCAGAAAATATTTTCAGAGTCACAGTCTTAGTGAATTTTGGCACAAACCAAATGTTGCTCATGTTACAATACTATAGACATAACAAAGACTGGCTTGTGGTGTTACCCTTGTGATGTTATAGTGGATCTGGCCTGAATGCTTTATCCAGAAGTTTTTTCTGGCTGAATGCTGTATAACAAAAATGCAAGTGAAGTGTCACAATGATTCCTGCCTTAGGTTTTGTATGTTTATCTATCTGTGAGTGATTATATGTGCACATTAATATTCATAAACAAACAAGGTAAAACTTAAATGACTGTCATGTCTAAGTCCTTGATGTTTTCCAGGATGTGGATAATACTCACTGTGCTGAAAACAAGTGACCTGAATGGTTAGATGCAACACCTGGCTGCTGACATAACAGAAGCTTTCTTCTCCATGCTAAGTCTGTATCATTTTGACAATACACTAAGCTCTATGTAGAACTGTTTACTTTCCAGTTTCTGTACTTTCTTCAACATCACTTCAATTACTGAGAGAGTAAACATTATAATAATAATCCTTAATAGACCTTTGTTTTCTAGACCTCACATCTTTAATGAATTCTGTTTCCCAGAACATGGCTTCCATTTTGGCGGATGTGATTATTATGGAGATTGTATTTCAGTCAGTAATTGCTGGCTCAAAAAGACTAATTTTTGTATCTGTGGTTCATTTACATGCCTGTAAATCATGTAATAAACACTTTGAGAAATTATTTGGTAAAATTCAACTGGACCTGCAAAAGAAGGAAAGTTAAAAATTGAAAAATTAAGTCAAACTGTATATTGCCCCTGGGTAGTTGACAGTGGCTGGCCACTCAGGCATGGGAATGAAAATCTGTTCTGCTCTTCACAGAAAATAACTGTTGCTTTCTATTCTTCTGTCTCTCTCTTTATGTGAGTGACCTTCTGCATCTAAGCTGAGTTCCTCTGACACTGAGCACTGCAGTTGTGTGATAACGATGTATAAAATGTGCATGGCCAGGCCATCTTGGCAGATTCTTTTAGAGCACATCTGGGCAGCTGTGGGCTTGCAGCAGCAAAAATTATGGGGCAGACCTTCAGAACTGATCTGGAGAAACAGGGTCATAATCCCTCAAAATTATAGGATGAGAAAGGGAGGGGTATCATTGGAAAACCTTTAAATTCACAATATTTGTTGAATTATGCCTTATACATAGCATGATGAGTGAGCAATCTAGAGAACTTAGAAATGCTAAAGCAAGTTATTTTAAAAAAATTATCATTCCAAGAGAAAGTTGTGCTACCATTAACAGTTTTCAGGCTCAGAAAGTTGGTCTAATTGATATGCAAAAGTCATGTCAATGCATTCATTACACGAACTTGATTTATCTTACCTAGCTTTCAATACTTACTATGACTTGCAGCGTACCCACAACAACCCACTGCTAACTGTAAATAGCAAAATATTGTGGGAGATTTAGGGAATATTCAGGGAAAATACTTAGGGAAGGAAATAAATTGTTCTAAGATTAGTGATATGCCTGCAGTGCTAGATATCCAAGTCAGTTTGCATCTGTTGAATGATCTGAGAATGTTACACAGTCAGGGTGGTGGTGAAACTGAGAGAATTTTTGCTGCTAAATTGGAGAAATATGGATTTGATGGATGGACTGTTAGATAAGAAATTGTCTGGACAGTCATGTCCAAAGAGTTATAGTCAATTGGCTAATGTCCAGGTGGAAACCAGTAATGAGTGGAATCCCTGAAGGGTCGGTCCATACTGGGATGAATACTATTTAATTTTGCCATCAACAATATAGATAGTGAGATTGAGCACACCCTCGGCAGATTAACAGATGATACCAAGATGACAGGTGTGGTTGATTCACTTGAGAGAAGGGATGCCATCACATGATCCCAGATGGACCTTGACAGGCTTGAGGAATGGGCTCATGTGGACCTCATGAAGTTCAACAAGGACAAGTGCAAGATCCTGCATCTGGGTCAGGGCAATGTCTGGTATCAATACAGACCGGGGGATGAATGCATTGAGAACAGACCTGCAGAGAAGGCCTTGGGGTCACTGGTGGATGAAGAACTGAACATGAGTCAGCAATGTGTGCTTGCAGCCCAGAAAGCCAACCATATCCTGGGCTGCACAGAAAGGATAATGATCAGCAGGTCAAAGGGTGTGATCTCATGAGTCTTCACAGGTTGCCGAGAGAAGTTGTGGATGCCCATCACTGGAAGCATACCAGGTCAGGTTGCATGGGGCTTTGAGCAGCCTGATCTAATGAATGAAGTCCCTGCCTGTGGTAGGGGGGGTTAGACTAGATGATCTTTAAACATTCCTCCCAACCCAAACCTTTCTATGATTCTATGAAACTACAAAAATGTTAGTTCTTGGTAAAATTTCCCACATGTCATATTGGTATATCCTGCCTAATTTTGAAATTTAATGCTATGATCATTAATGATCATTAGCTTGTTTAACAATTTTCTACCACAGAATTAAGTAAAAATATAGGTGCATTTTAAACACTTCTTTGGCAATAAAAATGCTCATTATGTGAAGGGAATTATTTGCTTTATTAAAAGTAATTTGTCTTTTCAGTGAGAAAAGAAAATAGCAAGCCTGTACCTTGGAAAAAAGAATTAAAAATATGTATACTTGCACTTGAAACTCAAAAACGTTACACCAAATCAAATTAAATACAAAAATGAAGATTTCAAGTCAACATACATCAAAAGAAAACAAGAAAATTATGTCACGAGTTGTAAAAGACTGATTTTTTTTGTCTGAAGAAAACTATATGGACTATGAAGAAAGTCATTAATAGAAGTTATGAAGCTATGTTTTTCATAGTTTATGTCTTCCTGACCAATTTCTTTCATGACCAAAACCATCCCTGAGTCATAATGAATCATCTACTAATTCCTTAATAATAACTGTCAATCTAGTCTACTGTTGAAAAGAGGCAAGACCAACACCCACTGGAATACTCTGTGGGATGATGTGCACACTCTAATGTCACAGTTTTGAGGTGAAGAACTTATATTGTCCTTGCAGGTGCAAAGAGGAAATCAACTTCCCTTTACTTAGGTCATAGCTTGAAAAATGCAGCAAAACAAATCATGGGCATTATGTGAATCAGTTTGGTAGCAGCAGTGGTGGTTATTAACAGAACACAATTGGTCAAGATGTGTAGAACAGTAAGGAAATATTTAATAGGAGCAAAGGGTCTGTTCCAAGCATGTTGGTTTATTCTGCATCTTGCCAGGGGAAATGCTGGGATCTTCCTCAGTTTGTTATGCTTAGCCTTGACTGATAATTTTTTTAGGGTTTTTTTTCTTTTTTTTTTTTTTTTCTTCCCCCTGGAACAGAAGGAAAATGTGACATGAGCATATTTAATTGAAGTCTTCTAGAATACACTGAAATGTACTGCATAAATTAAATAAGTCTGAAGAAAAACTCATGCCACCTACACCCAGCTGCCAGTCTTTTTGTAGGGTTGCAGAGTAGATGATGTGCTGCAGGACCGCACCTCAGCTTTTCCTGTAGAAAACAACCATGCTCTAGGAAAAAAACTGTTGCCTTCAGTGATCTTAAAGAAATGCGACAAGCTTTCCTGAAGCTCTCTGGTCAGGCAAGTACACTCCCTAATGTTTTTGTACATAGCTGTTCACTGGAAAGCAATTCTGCTGTTGTATATTCTAGCGAATACATCAAGGATACTTTGCGAAGCTTCAGTACCCATTTCCCAATCGTATCTGTCTGGGTGTACTGAAGAAACTAATACTTCCCAACTAAATCTATTTCTTTCCTTCTTATCATAATTGTATTCTGCCTTTTTTCTTAATTGAAGATAAGCATCATTTAACTTCTTTCTGTATTAAAAAAGCACTTTGCTAACTGAGGCAAGGTTTGTAAGTAAAGGTATTTTATTTTCAACAGGCATGTGATACAGCCAGAAAAGTCAAACATGCTTATGGGCACATAAGCCCCTTTTTTAACATCTAAGTGTCACTTTCTGCATTTGACTTGGCAATTGATATCTGTTTACCTCAACAACCATAAAATCCTCCATAACCTACTTTTCTTCTCTTTGGTTATTTATTTAGCTTCTCAAAAAAACCCTTGGCACTATGTTTTTACTCTGCATCCATCTGTAGGTTATGATGAAAATTCATGCATCTTATTATTTGTACTTTATTAAGCAAAAACCTCATCACAGGCCTGACTGAGGCCATTATTTGGAGCAACAGCTTTTCAAAAATGTACTGTAGGAAGTAGGGGGATCTGTTTGTGTTTAGCCTACTGAGCTCAAAGTATTTTGCTCAACTGCTTATAGATACAGTTTCCGTCACTCAATGTGTATATTCACCCATCTGCTGTTACATACAGCCCAACCTATGTATTAGGCATATGATTTTTGTACAGAAAGTGGCAAGATTTAGTTTATTTTTAACCCTGTATGATGCAGTGAATACTTATCTGCCAACGTGTTGCAGCACTATCAAAACTAGCTGGCTGCAACAAAGATTTTACCATCCCATACCAGGTTAACTTAAATAACTAGTTCCTGCATCTTGCCCCAGCAAAGACACCAATTCCCAACAAGGTTTCAAAAGTTCTTCTACTGTTCAGGCTGTCTCCTCATCCTCTTCAGGCCAGTCCACCCTGCTTCTTGCCTCTGCTGCATCCAGAGTCTTTCCTTCTCCAGGCTCCTTTTCTAGCCAGCCTCTCCTTACCTAGGCCCCCTTCTTCTCCCAGGGCCTCTCCTTGTCTCCCTTATATCCAGGTCTCTTTCCTCCCTCTGCTTCTTCCAGGTCTCTCTTCATCCAGTGCTCCTCTTCTACACCCCTTAGAGCTATTTAACTACTTAGTAGGAACCAGCCACAGCTGCACCTTATCCACATCAGCCAACCCACCGCCCCCGAAACCAGCCCACAGCTGTGTATTATCAATGTTAGTTAACCCAGCTTCAGTCCTCTATAATTCCTCTACACCAATACATGGAAATGAAACTGATTTTCACTCTTTCTAGTAGTGAGATGTGCTTACTAGTGTTATTTGCTCTTTGATGTAATTATATTAATGATTTTACTCATTTTCTGTGTTCTCAAAGTGAGGAGCAGTTTGCTTTTGCTTTGGTCTGGATTTTCTGGGCTGAAAACCTAATGTATCATTAGTACACCTAATGGTAGCTTTTAGAGTTTGTATGCAAAGTGTAGGACTAATGAAGTTGAATAAATAGCCTGTATCTGAATAGTAATGTGATGTTGACATGGAATTTAAAGTGGAACTTTTTGCATAATCTCTCTAGAAGCTCTCCTCCTGTGGCTGCTGCCGACCGATGTACCACTTGGTGGTGCAGAAAATGCTAAGACAATACTAGAGGGAATGAGACACTGTTTAATTTTTCAGTGCTTCATCTAATATCTCTTTTGTGGGCAAGAAACAGGACAGAATTTTTCTTAGTACTGTAGGAAAAAAAGAAACTTAACATGTTCAATATAGATATAAACTTTTCCAAATCTAAATCCCTGAAATGGTCTTGAGCCATCTCTCTGGAGTCAGATCTATTTTTCACTGCTTGTGGTTTTATTGCTAGTGTAACTACTGGTTAATCATTCTGAAACTGATCTGATTAATCTGAGAATTTCAAGTTTATTTAATAACTTATGTTTGTAATGGAAGTCTGTGTTATTGTTCTCAATTCAACAAATGAGGAGAAGACTCTTTTCTAACTGGAGAAACAGTTGTGTTTCCAGGAGCTGCAAAGGACAAGATGGATTACTTTATTTATAGTCTAGATGTAGATGATAAACTGTGTGTTTGTTTTGTGCAAGCAATACATGTTCTTGTGTTGATGATACATTCAGAAAAAGAATAGAATTTAGAGATTTTTAACTTTACCGCTTACTCCTAAAGTGCTCCAGTGACAAATTCATTTGACTAGATGCAGTTACGCAGACCCACTGAGGTAACGTAAGATTTTTACAGATTATTTTACAGCACACTGAATGCAAACTTTTAAAATTAATTACTTCAAATAGAAGTAAATGTTCAAGCATTCAGATTCTTACCTTGCTTCATAAATAACACCTATGGTTATAAGTCTGTAACACTCATCAATAATGACTAAAAAAGATCTCAGTTGTTGTTTGGTTATTTTTTTCCCACAGATAAATAAAATAAATGTCACTCTGTAAATGCAAGGAGGAAGTCAAGTGAGGGATGGATTGAATAACTGCCAAACATACTGATATATTACTGGTAAAACGGAATTGTAAGCATTCTCAGTATGATTGGTTACACGAAAACAAAGCTATTTAGACAAATGAAGAGATATGACTGATTTGAAAAATATGTTGAATTTTCAAGTTTGTAAAAAAATATAGATGATTCAGAATACGGTGAAGATGGATGAATTAAGCTCTGTTAAGCATGTCCCAATTTTATGATGAGATTGTCTGAAGGGAATTGGTAACACCCTGATGTATCAAATACCTAGTCTGTGATTTTTGTACAATACATAATATCACGTGTAACATGTAGTCTGGAAATATCCCGAACAAAAAAGCAACTAAGTGCCATCATGGCTCAATCTATTTAGAAATATAGAGAACAAAATGAGAAGGCTTAAATTCAGCGTTTCAAGGTATGTGGCAACAAGCAATACCTGTAAGAGATACAGAAGCAGGTAGCCTGTTCTTAAAAAATTTTTTATAGTTAACCCAGACAGAATACATTAACTCTGCACATCTTATGTATTTCTTACTGTGAACCATTTTTTAAAAGAAACAGTAGGCCAAAAACTTAGATTGGGTAACATATATTAAATGCAAATAATAACAAATTATTGTTATATGATCTGTGGGGGAGATAATTTTGGCCTGGTCAGAGTGGATGCAGTTGAGGGTCTGGGGAAAGACCTTGTGTCTTCAGGTAGTCTGAATTTAAATGAGACAGAGAAATTACGATCTGCTAGGTCAGGCTATTAGATTAATGCCAGTTGACTCTAGTCTGGCAAGCTAGTTCTGAAGGCTGAACAGTGCCTGATATGCAGGTGATTACAGAGGAACCAAACAGTACTTGAAAATAAGCTTGAATCAGAAAGTGGTGTTTGAAAAGTTGTTTGAAAACAAACTTCCATATCATGGAAGCTGGGTAAATGTACAGGTGTGTATTGTTTACATTTGGTTTGCTATTGACTAAATTAAAACAAAACCAGTTAAGCCAGAAGCACTCTGCACCTGTCTGCGACCATGGAGGTGTTACCCTGTCCAAGAATGTTGTTTTCAATGAACAGTTGTAGGTTGCTGCAGAGCTGAGAATTTTGAGCAAATTTAAGTGTTCTTGTAGCTTGCATGTGAAAAAAGGGAGAACCAAGATTCTTGGAGCTGGTAAAGGGAGAGAAAGAGAGAGGGCTTTGGGGTCCTAGGGTCCTTAAGCATGCAGCATGCTCACATCCCCAGTAACCTGCCAGGGGCTTCTGCCTTGAGCTTCTGCTGCTTCTCTTTGTTCTGTTTAATGCAGTCATTTTGTAAGGATGTACTGCTATCACACACAGCAATGGACTTCAGCAACTTGTCCTTGGGGCTTTATTTTCAACCTCGTTTGTATTTTCAAGGCCTTTGCTATTATCCTGTGCTTGAACTCCACATCAATGGAAGATGGTACCTGGTACCAAGCTTCAGTTTGCACAACGTTCTCATAATAAGGCGGTAACAGCCCTAACAAGCCAGCAGTAGGGAAAGCTAATGTAGCAGATGGCAAAGTTGGCTTAAGGCCTGTGGCATGTTGCTATCAATAGCAGTACTATTTTTAATGGGCAGATTACTACTTAAATAGTGTATTAGACCTCTATCAAATGCTTTGCTTTCCTTAGTATCAGCAGTTAAGGTAAAAGCAAGATCATTACATATCGTAAGTTTATAGTTCTACTAGAGTATAGAATTGATCCATTCTCCTACTATAAATTTTTCATGGGCTATTTCATATTCATGCCTTTTTTCTTCAATGAATTATTTTTCAAGATTTTTTTGAGAGGATGTGTTGACACTTTAAAATCTGTGAAAACACTGCACTCAGTTTCTGCAAAGTATGGCTTGGAGATGTCATACTTCAATGTTGGAGTGACGATGATTAAATGGAACTTCATAAAATACCTCAGTATTTATTTTGACATTTAACTTTCTTGGGTGCAGTTAAGGCTGCTGTGCTACCGTAAAGACCAAGACACCTTGTTTTTGCATAAGCAGTTAAAGAGCTTTTTATCTTTTTACAGCAAATGTGAGTATCCATACAACAAAATAGGCACTTCTTTGGTAGAAGAAATAACTTTCACCAAAGACCAAGAGATCCTGGCTTTTGAAGTGGCTAATACTTTTCTTTACAACTTCTTTTAGTGCTAACCAAATAACAACTGTACGTGTATGTGAATCCATATATTAAGTATTCTGTTACAGAGACAGTCCAAAATGATAAATCAATAACTATTTATTTTATTTTATTTTATTTTATTTTATTTTATTTTATTTTATTTTATTTTATTTTATTTATTTTTTATTTTTTAGTTGGTTTGGTTTGACTTTGTTTTATTTTGTTTTGCTTTGTTTTGCTTTATTTTGTTTATTTTTTCATTTTGTTTCAATTCTTGTTGCTGAATCTTGTTAAGTCATGGTCAAAGTATCTCTTGTTTTGTATCATGGAGTACAGGAACCATGATGTGAATGCAGAAACTAGACTAATCAGTGTTGTGAGACTAAATAAACATAGTTGTTTCTTCTTGTGAGAAAATATGAAGCATAAAATTCAAAGTTTTAGTTGTATCTATAACACTTAAAGGTATTTCTAAGCAAATATATGTAGTCTTATAAAATAAAATCACAAGCAAACTATCTGTTAGAGAGATGGCAGCACACTCCACTGCACAACAAACAGCATTATCTTTTCACCTCCTCACACAGGAAATTATTAACTGCCTTTGGTTATAGAAGAAAGTATTCCTGTGAAACAATTTTGCAAAGGCCAAAATCATAAAGAAGAGGAATATTCATTTAACATTGCCATTACTCATTGATAATGTATAAAAAGTGCTTGTTATGTCAGAAGATACCTGTAATTTAATATTTTACAAAAGGATAAAGCTGAATTGTTCACTGATTTTAATATGTCAGATCTTAACAATCTATTTTTTCAAGAATTTTTGTTGAAGATTAATAGTCTAAACAGGTTAGTTCTTCCCAAATTCTATTAAAACAACCCCTAAGTTACAAAGCAAAACCAAATGAACACTAGTGCTATTTTTGTGCATTCCTTGCAAAATTATTAAAATTTATGGCTTTTAAAGTACATTCATAAATTCATATGGCTAATGTTGTGGAAGTAAAGTGTTCTTCAGCTTGTTAATCTGAAACATGAGAAGTGGAATGTGTGTTTAATGCCTAAAGACCACAAGCTGGAGCGTGTGGATTTCATCATTGATGCTCAGTACCATGGATGAAATCTTTTAGTATAATTTCACTCTTAGTGAGGTGGAACTAGTTCAAGGGGCTTAGGGGAGAGGACTAGTCCTTTCTTTCCTTCAAACAAGTAATTCTGCAAACATAGTTTTATTTTATATGTGCTGCTGTGTCTAAATAATTTGAAATCAGGGGTGTTCTTACCAGGTACGTTTACATTACAGCTGGCTTACTGGACAGCGCCAAGAAGTAAGTTTAATGGCCGTGCTCTTTTAATTCTGAAGTTCTTCATAGCATCAGCTGAAGGCAGATGTACTTGAGACACAGAAAGGTTGCAGGGATCAAGCTTTACACTGACCTGAGAATTAGCTGTGATTTAATACTGTAATAGTGGATGAACTGAGCAGAAAAAAATATGCAGGGCAACTCACTTGGTGCTGTTTGCTGCATATGAATAAACCTGGATATTTACCATTTTATATACTATATTTAAATGTGCAGCATTTTTTATTGTGTATTCTGGCTACATGACTCCAAACTCTGTCCAGTACCCCTGCTTCTATCTTTCTTCCTTCTTTGTTCTTCCCACTATGCCAGTAATGCCATCCTTTACTTATGTTCTTTATCTTGAAGTGTTTTCTAGTTTGGGGTTTTTTACCCCTCTTTGTCTCAAATGTTCATCAACAAATTTGTTTAATACCATAGCAGTTTTGAACAAACAGATACAGAAACTAGCAAGAGGTACTAATGCTATGTGTAATCAGATATTTTTATTTTTTTTTCTAAGACACAGAAAGATGGACCTCAGAAGTATTAAACATGAAATCCCATTTATTAACTAAAGGCTTTTGAAATTTTGGAACTCAATTGATTTAGAGAGCTGTAAACATAAGCCAATTGGTTTACTTTTCTACCATCATTTTCCTTTTACTGATAAAGTGTGTGGCCTGCACGGAAGTTTGATTTGAACTTGCATAAGCTTTTGGTGACTTTGTTCCATTGCACGATATGTCCTAACACCCTAGTGCTAGGGCAGTATCACTTTGGTATGTAACCCAGGAACAGCAAGCAGGTTTCTTCTAAGGACAGCACCTGACCTATTGTAAGTTGCATTAGTCAAAGCTTACGCTACACATTATTAAAAGTTGTTGCAATATTAAATTCTCCCAATTCTTTGAGGAGCGAATTAGATATTTCTACTTCTGAGGCAGTGGGAATTCATTTAAACCTGTTGTCACCTCAAAGATTTCTTCGGGGAATTTTGATTTGCAAAAGTTTCTGTTATCCACAAATCCTGTGAAAAGGCATCATTTTTTCCCCCAAGAAATTGCTGTATTTATAAAAAAATCATTAATAAAAATAATCAACAGTCCTTCAAGGATTCTGAACTAAAGTAACTTTGCTGCTTATTTGGCAAGAAGTAGCAATGATAAAACCAGTGATGGCTTCTATATAGTTGCACAAAACGACTTTAGAGGAATGGAAATTCTGCCACTTGAAATCTAGAAAAAACAAGCTAGCTTATCATGAAATTCCAGTTTTCTCATCTTGCATGCCAACATAATGATACAGCCTTTTATGCAATTATAAATAGTTGAATAGTTTTGGCTAAGACTTTCTCTGAAATTCACCTAAGAGAGATAATTTCACCACAGAGGCTGGGGCACTAACCTGGCCAAATAATCAGCCACTGAAAATATTTTGTTAGAATAGGAGATACTTTATAAGCTTAATAACAAGTAATTTTGAAATCTTTATTGATGGTGACTCTCCCCTATATGTTGGCTTCGAACAATGGGTGATGGAAAAAAGATCCTGCAGAGGGAGCCAGATCCCACCGTTAGCAGCTCAGATAGCCATAGAACCATTAAGATTACATCTTTTCCCTGAAAAGAAAACAAGTTTAGCCACAGTCAAGGGAGCAAAATAAAGTAAGCTTAACCGATATTTAAGTGAACAGATTCTACTGACAGAAATATCTATATACTTAGAATTAGAAGACTGCATAATTAGGTCAATTCCCACATCAATCTTGTGCCCACTTGAGAAACGCCACTGTAAAGTGCTATTTCCACGTTTCTACAGTGTTTGAGCTGTGTGTGCAAGGATATATGAAGAAGAATTTTCACCAATAATTTTCACCACTCGGCTTTTCTCCTGTCTGTTCATTAAAAAGGATAAGTACTCAAATGACTAAAATAATTTTGTAAATGCAAGACACAGGCACATAATGCAAAAAAAATAGGTATGAAATTGTTACTTACCCTTCTGATTATATTTTCAGTGCAACTCATAGAAGACCTGATGACTCTAACAGCTTGGCAAACTGCTTTTAATTTAGGGTGGATATTTCCAAGCAAAGGAAGCATATCTCTATCACTGACTTGAAGCACAGATTCCCAAAGGTTTTTAGAAGCTTAATGACTGTTGATATCAATAAAAGCTTGGTATTTCAATACCATTAGCAGTCTCTGATTCAAGAGACTGCTTCTTTTGATAAAAGCATAAATACTGGAGCAGAAATGTATATTTAAACGCACACACAAATTAAATTATGTCTACTGGCTGAATTCAGGTTTTTATAATGCCTGTAGGCAAATTATCTTCCCTCATATTTTCCCTTTTATTTCCCCCCAAAGATGTTAGAATCACTATTTAATCTGTGCATTCAATGTTCTTGATTTTCTGGGTGTAGATAACATTTCTCAAAACAAATAGAAAAGATGGAAGATGGAAGTGGAAGGTAAATCTTTTACCTCAACACTAATTTAACTATTTTAGCCAGAATTTCCCTGCCCAAAAAAGGCATGATAGATAATTTAAACATTAAATTACAGTACAGAATCCCAAAGATTATTGTAAATGTAACAGCAATCACAAACTAGGACATGTACTAATTAGAACGTGTAGTTCTGAGATAGCAGAACATCTCAGTGTGTCCTTTTGTATTACTCTGTACTGCAGTTAGCAGAATGACACAGGTGTTTTATCCAACCACTTGCTGTGTGTCGCAGTGGAGTTTAACAGGATGTTGGCCTTCACCTTCAACTTTCTGAAAATTTTTATGTAAGTAAGTGGTGATTGGCTGGTTGACCCAGTGTCTTTAAGCACAATCACACAAGTCCTTTAATGATCAAACCTGCTAAGTGAGGGGTACGGGAATGCCCTGTTTATATCTGGGAGAGAGATAATTTTCTTCCTAGTAGTTGGTGCAGTGCTGTGCCTTGGATTTGTTGTGAGAGCCATGCTAACAGCACACGGATGGTTTTAGTTGTTGCTGGATGATGTTTACACTCAGACAGGGACTTTTCAGGTTCTCAGGCCCTGCCAGTGAGAGGGCTGGGGGGGCACAGGAAGCTGCAGGAGAACACAGCCAGGACAGCTGACTCGAACTAGCCAAAGGGATATTCCATACCATGGGATGTCATGCTCAGCTTATAAAATGGGGGAAGAAGAAAGGGTGGGATGCTCAGCATCATGGCACTTGCCTACTCAAGTAACTGTTATGTGTGTTGGAGCCCTGCTTTCCTGGAGGTGGCTCAAGCCTGCCCATGGAAAGTCATGAGTGAATTCCTTGTTTTGTTTTGGTTGTGTGCAGGCTTTTGCTTTACCAATTAAACTGTCTTTATCTCAACCCCTGAGTTTTCTCACTTTTACTCTTCTGATCCTCTCCCCCATTCCACTGTGGGGGAAGTGAGTCAGGGGCTGTGTGGTGCTTTGTTGCTGTCTGGGGTTAAACCATGACAGGTAGCATAACAGAAACACATTGAGTTTGTTGAGTGGTGTTTTAGCACTCAATGGCTGATAACTATCAAGGCTTGCTTTTTGTCTCAAGGTGTACAGATCCGTGTGTACTGACAGATCTTGTAAAAAACTCCTATGAACATGGAGGTGGCTCTGTCAGAGGTCTCAGATGTAAATGACAAAGGACAGAACACCTCTTGGATCAATGGCTAAATGCCACAACAACTAAGGAGAAAGAAAAACTGGGGGAAAAAATGCTAGCTGTTCAGAGAACCTTTTTTTGACAAACTTCTAGCTTCCAGGAGTACACAGACCTGTTGTACTTGGTCTTCTAGATTAATCTAAGGCAGCTTTTGGATTCACCTTAGTTTTAGGATATATTTTCTGTGTCAATCAAAAGAGATGGCCGAAGTTCAACATGAGGACTGCTTATGCTGTTACCTGCCAAGGAAATGCCCATTTGTTGCTGTTGTAATTGAGAGCAGTCTTTCAGCTGCAGTATCATGATGCGAAGGAAGTGGTTGTGCATAGGCTTGTTGTTAGGAGGCTGATCACTGGTGATTTTTGACTGTATACAGAAAGATAGCCTGAACAATAATTTTACCTTCTAGAATTACTTGATTCTTCATCCAGAGTATTGGATGAAACTGGATGAATCTTCCCCCAAAAAGCCTTTATTACCCCAAAAAACCACTTTTATGGAAATTTTGGCTCCACCTCTAAAAGGATTTGAGGTAGGTGCCTTGATATAAACACAAACTCTTTACTAACCAGGCTAATGTTGCTTAATCCAACTTAATATATAGCAATATATAAACTAGTATAAATAATGTAAAGCAATCATTTCAATTTAATATCAACTCTGTCATACTGCTTCCCTTTACGTTATAGTTTTGTAGATAAGATTTTTACTTAAAATAGTTCTTTATGCTGCAATATTTCTCATTCAAGATAATATACAATTTTTTCAATGAGCTGTAGTTATGTTCAATCTAAATCTACCCTCTTTAATTTTAAAACCATTGTCCCTTGTTCTGTTTCTATAGGCCTTAGTAAAAAGTCTCTCTCTGTCTTTCTTATAAGCCACCTTTAAGTATTGAAAGGCCACAATAAGGTCTCCCCAGAGCCTTCTTTTTTCCAGCCTGAACAACCCCAGCACTCTCAGCCTTTCTTCATAGGAGAGGTGTTTCAGCCCTCTGATCATTTTTGTGGCCCTCCTCTGGACCCACTCCAACAGGTCCATGTCTTTCTTGCTCTGGGCACCCCAGAGTTGGATGTAGTACTCCAGGCAGAGTCTCCTCAGATCAGAGTAGAGGGGAAGAATCGCCTCCTCCCAGATGCTGGTCACACTTCTTTTGATGCAGCCCAGGATACAATTGCCTTCTTCATCCAGCAGTACCTCTGAGTCCTTCTCTGTAGGGCTGCTCTTAGTCCATTCATCTCCAGTCTGTATTGATGCTGGGGATTGTTCTAGCCAAGGTACAGAATCTTGCAGTTGGCATTTTTCATGAGGTTTGCATAAGCTTACTCCTCAAGCCTGTCAAGGTCCCTCTGGATGACATCCCTTCCCTCAAGCTAATCAACTGTACTTGTCAGCTTGATGTGATCCACAAAACTTGCTGAGGGTGCACACAATCCCACCATCTATGTCACTGGTCAAGATTTTAAATAGTATTGGTCCCAGCAAAGACCCTGAAGGACGTCACTCATTACTGGCTTCCACTTGGACATTGAGGGATTGGCTATGACTCTCTGGATGTGGTCATCCAGCCAGTTCCTTATCCATCTAACAGTCCGTGTGTCAAACCCATATCTCTTCAATTTAATGGCAAGAATGTTGTCAAGGACCATATCAAAGGCCTTACATCAGCTGAAGTAGCTCACATCCATATCTCTTCCCTTCTCCACTGCAGAAGGCCACTAGGTTAGTCAGACATGATTTGCCCTTGTTGAAGCCTTGTTAGCAGCCTCTTATTTCCTCCCTGTCTTCCATATGCTTCAACATAACTTCCAGAGGTATCTGCTCCATGATGCCACTAGGCACAGATGTGAGGCTGACTGGTCAGTAGTTCTCAAGTCTTTTTAAACTCTTTTTAAAATGGGCATGATGTTTCCCTTTTTCAAGTCACTGGGAACTTTGCTTGTGTGCCATGATTTTTGAAATATGATTGAGGGTGGCTTAAACAACTACATAAGACAATTAACTAAATTTTTGTCTGTGCACCCATAAATTTTTCAGGAATCTTATAGTAATATAATTGTATGTTGAGCTTTCCTACAGTGCTTAATTTGGTTGAATTTGCCGGGGGACCCAAAGATGATGTGTATCAATACAGGCACATAGAAAGACACTAATTGTATAAGCCTATTTTTCATAATAATCCAGGATAAATACGTATTACAAGAAGTTCATGGGGGAAAACATGCACACGGTTTTGCTTATTTGGTTTTTTTTCCTTTTTTGTTTGAGGTAGGAACGTATACTCTTTCTGACTTTTCCACCTTTAAGAAGAGGATGGACACCTCTTCTAGGCCAGTATCATTTCACAAAATTCCTTCTTAATCCTGTGCATAAAACTGCCAAAAAAAGCACTAAAACATCCATTGACAGCTGTTGCTTTTCCTCTTCCCCACTATAATTCAAATAAGTGTGCTGTTATAAAACATATTTTGAAAGAACAAAAAAATGGCCTGATTTTTTTCTCAATTACTTCAAATAGACTAATAGGGAACAGAGTCTTTAGGTCATAGTTGCTGTTGCAAAAATATATGCTCAAATAGATCCAAAGTGTAAAGTATACTGAAGTGTGGAGAGTTAATATATTCACAGTGCTTTTAACTGGGTTCTTGTGTCAGGGAATTGCGTATGTGCCTTTACTCTGTATTTGCATATTTCGTGTTTCAACTCCATATGTGTGTTCTCTACATAACTGGTATTCCACTGTAGTAATCTAAAAACATTTTTTCCTCTGTCTATATCTCATTTCTGGAAATAAAAGAACATCTTGATTTATCCCTTAAAATATATTGATGAACTTCTATTGGACTTTTTTCTGTAGTCTAATGTAATTGCTAGCAAAAAGTAGTTTTTGTAGGCTTACTTCTTTGTGATACTGTTTGGCATATTTGAACATTACAACAGGAACAGGCATTTGTGAATGCTTGTTTCCTTCATAAAGTAAAATCAGTGGCTTCTGATTCTTTACATTATCACTCATTAACTGAGCTATTGATTAGTTCCTAATAGAAATAAAACATTACCATGGCAAGGTGATAGCAGTTCCCTGATGTGATTATCTCCCAAACCATCCTGTTGATTTACAATATGTAGAATTTTGATGGACTTTAAAGAAGTCAAATTTTTCATCAACTGTTAGAAAGATTAACCTAGTAGTAGGCTTAAAATAATTACTTCTCCACAAAGAAGTAAATAGCAACACTGTAAATCTTAAAGCACTCATCTCTGGAGGGTTATAAAGTATCAAGTCTGCTCACCTAGGTTTCTGTTGATGACGACAAAAAAATGACACTGTATGAACAAAAGTTGAGAACTCGGTTTGATATGCTTTGCATAATTTGTGTCTGCAGATTTGGAAGTACTTAAATTCTGGTAAGTGCATCTGCCCAGCCTGAACACATTTGGGAGGATGCTATTCTCTTACATAATAGCTGCTCTTTGAGGCTGTAGGAAGTGACTTGGAAAGAACAATCCTGCTGAGAACTTGGCTGGTGGGAGATTACACAGGAGCAAAGTTTTGCTTCTGGTTTCTGCTTACCAAGATGTCCATGGGCGAGAGGTGTGCCAGCTTTCTTTTTGTTTTGGCCTCATGTGTTGTTGAGTGGAGGTGTTAAGTACTGTACAGTTACTCCCCATTCAGTGTTTTCCTCTTTCTTTTGTTTAGCATACCTACCTAAAATTAGAATGCAGTTCAGTGTTGAAGGTTCTCAGCTGAAATATGCCTGCATTGACGCCAAATGGTCCCTCTGAGCAGACTGACTGACAAGAGTTTATAGGTGATACCACAGTGATGGAAAGATTGCTGTGCTTCTGGTTTTACGTGGGCTTTGAGAGGATCTGTAAACATGGATTTTGTTAGTGATTTTTGTATGTTCAGCTTCAGTGCTAAGCTGTTCCTGTTGTTCCTCCTGGTTCCCTATGCCTGTGTGTCTTACACTCTGCCTTTATTTTCCCAGTAGTTATCATGGTCCCACATCATGCCTAACATGGAATAATTTAAGTTGATAAAGAGGAACATGCCTCTGTTATTCTGAAAATTTTGGATGTTAGGATCTTGTTTTTAGAGCCTGTATAAATAAAAAAGAAATAGAACTTGATTGCTTATAGTATATTTTTCTTCCTTATGTAATATATGAAACATTCAATTATCCATTTAAAACATTCATCTGCTGATAACTTGTAGATGAAAATAGTGTTTTGAAAAGATAGTGATATGATGATGGTTGCTATGTTAAAGCAGAGTTTAAAATGCTTGATTTAATAAATACTTGATTTAATTTTTTTTTCCTGTTTGGGTTTTTTTTTTTTTTTTTTTTTTTTTTTTTACAGTTTCATTACTGTTTTGGAAGTAATTAATCAGCAAGTGGACAATTCTCCTTTCAGTCTTACAGCAAAGAAGAAATACTGGAATTATTTCAATGTCTTCATATTTCTGAAGCCTCAGGGCCGTGATCTTTACAAACAAATCTGTGATTTTTTTCTTCAATTGAAAGTGGCACTGGTAAATTAATAGCAAAATGCAAAGCTTTTACTATACTTTCAGTGTTTCATTTCAGCTTAAATATGGAATCCTGGAAAACAGTGCTATTTAATTTGCTGGCACAGTCCAGTAATCCACCTCATTACTATAATACCTATATTATATTAATTACTATGATGTTATTACATCAATCCTGTTACCATTGTTATACCTACTATTACTGTACACTTTTATAGCTTCTGTGGCAGCCAGTATTTCTTGTTCATGGATGCCATACTGGAATTATCTTCTTTGGCTCCACTTCTTGCTGTTACATTTTATAGTCTGCACTGAGCAATGAATAAATTCCTTATTTGTGAGCTAAAATAAATCACACATTAACAATTATTTTCTGTTTTGATCCATGCTTCTCAGTTCCTTCAGGGAGTGCAAAAACTGTGGATTGTGACTAATGTCATAACTGGCAATCTTTGCAGTTGATTTCTATGCTGACTTTTCATGGCCATGTTCTTCAGTAATCAAGTTGTGGCCCCAGTGAGAGATCTAGACCATATTTAACTTCTGATTCTCCTCTGCATTTTTGTCCTGCCTTAATTTTCATCTCTAAGAATTTCTGTGTGTATTTCTAGTTCCACTACATGCTCATGAAGTTGTCTTTCTGTAATATACCTAGCAGCTTTGAACATACCAGCAGATATCTGCAATAAAGCTCTCCTGGTGCTGGAGCCCCTCTCAGTTTACAGGCTTCTGAATTCTGCTGAGGCTTTATGTGGTAACTTACAGGCCATGCCAGAGTTTGCTTGCCATCATATTCTAAACTCTCACTGCATGCAATATATTCAGATGAACATCTCAAATACAGCAGACTAATGCCTATGAGTGAGGATTAATGTTTTAAGGGTACATTCCCAAACATTTATTTCAGGTGAAGAGGTGAGTGGTAATGCATTATGAAAACGTCTGCCTTTCCTTTTGACTTGATATTCTTAGAATAGAATGTTACTGCAGGTTAAATTTGTAATTGGAGCTTACTTTAAGTTGACTTTACCTAATATTGCTGTATAAATATTGATTCCTCCTTCCCATTAGTTATGCAAACAGTGGATGAAATAAAGAATGCTTCTTGAAATATGAATACCTGATATCTGTCTCACAGCTGCAAGGGTAAAGTTTTAGATTAAATACAAGAAAGAACTGCAGACTAAACTCCAACAGATAATCATATTAGTAGAAAACTGGGATGAGAAATGGCTAGTCCTTAAAATATATATGAGCACAGTATATTTTAAAATAAATGTATAGTAAGTGATTGCAGTGCCAAAAGATAGATAATTAAATTAGTCCACTTCACAAAATTTTACATTGCAACTGTGACTGCTGGATATCAGTAGAGGGCTTATGGAGTCAAAGAATAAAACGTTCAACAAATTTAGGCCCAATCACAAAAAATGTACTGAGTATTAGAGAAATTTCACAACAAATGTTAGTGACAAAATGAATAATGTAACACAGTAAGCCTCTCCAATTAAGCAGTGTATTTGTCATAATAAGAAAAAAGAGTATAGTCTTCTGTGAATGTGTTTGTGGTAAGTAGGAAAAACTTATCATTAAAAAGAAAAGAAAGCTGTAGAGTTTGTATTTTGAAACAGAAGGCTAGTAGATACAAGTGGCTTTCCCCTTTTTTTTAATTGTATGTCTCCACAGCAGAGTGCGTTAGGAAATGATAGTGGTGCTCTTTCCAGTGCTTTTGCTTTCCTTCATCAGATTATCAGTTATTTTGGCTTGATTTCTACTGTAACAGAGGCCAAAGAAAGTAATTTTTCAATGTTTTTTCTTCAGTGGGCTTAATGGGTTTTTCAACCTGTTACATTCTTTGCTCTTGATCATAATATGTAGTTCAACCAACAACAAATCTTGGCATACTAAGTGACTGATTTTGCTTTATGACTGAATTTTGCAGTGTTTCAGCAAACATTTTGCATTAAGTAAAGGAACTTTGCAATGAAACAGAGAGGATAGCTGCTGGTATCCACCAGCTTCCTTTTTTCCAATTACATGTTTTGTCTGTCAGGGTTGTTCCACTTGGCAGCTGACAACTTATCTCGTAAGTTAGCCACCAGAAAAATGCAAGTCGTGGTGTCAGGGAGAGGAGCACTAATTAAGAACAAATGTATAAAGAGGTCAGGATCTGCTGTAGGTAAGAAGTCTTATTGAAAAAATTACACCAGACTGCAGTGGAGATGGGAAAGAAGCTTACCGAAGCAAACCATATTCCATATCCATACTGCATGGGCATGTTGCACCAAGAAAAGAGTTTAGTGGCAGTATCAAAAGAATTCCCTTTATGACAACCGATGTAATACAAATCTTACCACATCCTCAGAAAACCAGCATCACTTAAGAACTATAGGGATGGTGTCTACTGTACACATACAGGAAACAAAACATTAAAAAAACCCATGTGATATGAAGGATTAAAAAATGTGCAGTTTGTGAAGTTTGGGCTTTACCCACTGACTTACAGAGAGATGTTCTACCTCAAAGGTGCTTCCAGGTAATTTCAGAAACCATAATGTACTCAAAACCTTGAGGGATATCCAGTTAGACAGTGTGGGAGTCCTGAGGATCCCCACTAGTGGGTATTGCTGCCAAGTCTGCTTTGCCAGCAAAGTAGCAGGTACATGAAATTTTCACTTCTGTCACTCGAGCTCCAAGTACTTATCTGTGCTGGTGGTCAGACATGCAAAGTGAATGAATCACAAACAGGAAGACCATGTAGCCAATTTTTGTCATAGTTTGTTAGGATTTCTTAACATTTAAATCCTGTTTTATGCACATAAGGACGTGGGCTCTTTTGCAGTCATGCTGAGTTCCTCATACTCTTTGTGAAGCAGGCTTAAAAATCAGCCATAGCTTACATGTTGAGAAAAGAAAATATAAGCTGGTTTATGGAAATTTTTAATTAATATCACCACATGAATTCTCTTATTTTGCCACTAATTTTGATAATTGTTTTACACAATATCATTGCAGTTTCTATTCCCTCTGTTTTTACTATACTGTGCCGGTTTTGGCTGGGGTAGAGCTAATTTTCTTCATAGTAGCTAGTAGGGGATTATGTTTGGATTTGTGCTGGGAACACTGTTTTTAACTCTGCGGTGTTTTAGCTATTGCTGAACATTGCCTTTTCTGGCCTTTTCTGCCTCTCACCCCATCCCATGAGCGAGTGGGCTGGAGGGGCACAATGAGCTGGGAGGGGGCACAGCCGGGACAGCTGACCTCAACTGATCAAAGGGATATTCCATACCGTATGGCTTCATGCTTAGCCTATAAAGCTGGGTGAAGAAGAAGGAAGGGGGGATCGATGTTTGGAGTGATAGCCTTTGTCTTCCCAGGTTAGGCCTGATGGAGCCCTGCTATCCTAGAGATGACTGAACACCTCCCTGCCCTCAGAAGTGGTGAATAGACGTCTTGTTTCATTTTGCTTCTGTGCAAGCTTCTGCTTTGCCTATTAAACTGTCTTTATTTCAACGAGTTTTCTCACTTTCACTCTTCCAACTCTCTTCCCCATCCCACCGAGTGAGAGTAAGCGAGTGGCTGTGTGGGGCTTAGTTGCCAGCTGGGGTTAAACCACGACATATACACATCATGGAGATGTCATCAGATCAAAATATTCTGTCATTTCAGCCTCTGCAGACATCCATGGATTTCAGCTCATGGCTGCTTGTTTATGATCGTTGAAGATTAATTTAATATTCAACTTCCAGAAGTCTTAAATTTCAAAATAAAGCTAACAGAAATCAAAACGTACTTCCCAATATATGCCCGGAACTTGACTGATTCATGGTTTTTCCTATGAGTTCACTCAGTGCCAAAGGCTAAGTACGTTTGCCTAAAATAGGTAATAAAACTGTCAGGTCAGAAATGTGATGGTATTTCTTTTTTTAAGAGATCAAGGAGAATTTTGAAATTATATGACCACTTGGTGTTGAAAACAAATGGGATGACAAATCTGCCACATGCCATCATTTCCTTTGGGTATTTTTTTATACCTATCTTTTTAATCTAACAAGACAGGACATACTACTGGTCAGTGCATGGAAAGCAGTCTAGTCTCTTACCACATTTATGATACAAAAGCCATACTGATAGATACAAAAAGAAAAAATAATGCATTTTATTAAGATTAATAGTGGACAATGTATTAATAAGGGCGGAAGGTGGTTTCTATAGATGAGGAATAAAAAAGCCAAGGAAATACACTATTTCAAAATCAATGCTGAAAATCAGTGAAAAGGTGTGTTCCTTCTGTTTTGAACATTCAGCACCCCTTGGCACATGTAAAGCAATGAAAATGACTTGACAAGCTGAAGAGCTCTATGTATCAGAAGGTGAAAATAAAGACTTTCATTCTGTGAAGTTTTTTAAATCCTGTTTAATTGTATGCCTTCCATTTGGTGCAATAACTGTATAGGTCAATTAATGTATTATAAGATTAATGCAGCTAGGACAAACTTATAAACCATCTTGACAGAACATTACAAAACAGTTTAACATTTCCACAGTGGAAGACAGCAAAATGTTTTAGAGTTTTCTTTTGTTAACCTTTTGGAAAAAAAAGCTGCTTTTTTTTTTTTTTTTTGCCTTTTTTTTTTTTTTTTCATTTGCTGTCAATCATATCGGGCTTGTGCAATTGTATTTGAAGGTGATGAAGTGTTTGATTGTCTTTGAAGATTTTTCAATTTTACTTTCTGACTTCAGGCATTTCTATTACATTACACATACTTTTTTTCAACTTCCAGCTGAATATATTCTGTATATATTGAAAGATAGTGGTGTATTTTGCTTTTAAGCACAAGCTTTGGGTTTCTTAGATATTTAGGGTTTATTTAGTCTTGCTGCAGTTTATTAAATGTTAATGTTTCATCATTATGGTTTATCTGAGATGTTGATAAGTTTTAGAGATTTTTCATTTTCTAAATTTAAATGTTTCCTCTTATCCTGTGTTAGTGGAAAATTCTACAGGTACTGGGCAACAGTAAAACTTAGTGATGTAGCATACCACTCATCACAGCCTTCTCAGACTGCTGTCATGCTGACTAGACTTATTTCCAGTGAAGACTGAGAAAAAAAATGCAGTGAAAGACCAGATAATGATTTTGTTCTCCATATGTTTGGAATTCTAGACTTCTAAGCATCAGATGTTTGGAAATCAATAAATGACTGTCCAGAGCTTCAAGGCAGAAAGTTCCCGCCAATGTTAGTATAGTTGGATGGTCTTCAAAGAGATGTGAAAACTTTTTTAATGACTGACTGATCTGTAGATAATGAAAAGCAGTAGGGTCCTTTTTTGCATAATAATATTTAGCTAAAATTATAAAGTAACAGCTAATTATGGTATGAGCTGGTGAAAAAATGGAGCTTTATGGCTTATGCATAACAAACAGAAACTTTCAAGAAAGTGGAGTTGGAAACTGAGTATTGTGTGATAGTGATCATTACTCATATTCAAACACTAACTAATGAAAAAAAAATCCCAACTTACTAAAACTGTCTAATCAGATATCTAAGGGCTAGATTTACTAAAATAATCTTTTCCATTTATCAGCAGAAAAGTAACTCAGCAAGAGATATGCTAGTGTACACGCATGAAACTAAAAAGAGAAACAAAAAAATAAATTATTTTAAAAGCAGGATGTTAAAATAAAATCTGTGGAATCAAATTCAATGAGTAATGATCCCTGGGCTATATGCATTGTGCCATTTCAATAGTCTTTTCTTAAAGAAAGCTAAATCTTTGGAATAATCTGAGGTAAGTTCTTCAGAAGAGCAAGACCGATGAAGAGTGCTTCTTTCACCCCAACTTTAAGTTTTGAGAGCCTTGTTTTTGTTTGTAAAAATGTTTCTGATTATCCCGTACTTCCTTCTGTTTTTCCAGCTTTCACCATATTACTGCCCCATTAAAAACTTCAGGGTATAATTCATTATTCAACTAGAATGTGTTTTTATTGACTACCAAAGCATTAATAGTGAAAGAATGGAATAGTCCATCTGCCAGTGATACTAGAATGAGAGGATTGCTTCTGGTATATATACACTATTTTCCAATTATTTTCTTTCAAGTGCTGAAATTCTAAGAAAGACCAAACAATTTATTAATTTTCTAAGATGAACTAACAGTGAAATTTTGAAATTGTTTGTTTTTCTGAAAAGTTATGGAAAGAAACTTAAAAATTAACTGTACAGAAGATAATCTTATTTAAGAGTATTATGAGAGACTACTTCTCTGTTTTGTAGAAAGTATATGCATGTTTGGTTTCCTCTGTGTTGTTTTGGCTTGTTTAGGAACTTCTGTAGAGAGACAGTAAGTGGACTAAAAGATAATTACCAAAGGACTCAATTCCAGAAGGACAAATGTGTCAACAGATTTCTGCTTACTGAAACTGCGTCAGAGATCTGAAAAAGTCCAGCAAAGAACTATGTTAAATCCCAGTCTGAGAAATCTTCTGCACATTTAAACTTAACTTGTGCCTTTGGAACCTCAATCACTCAACTGAGTGACAGGGAGACCGTGGAAGGAAGCGTGGGTCTGTCATTGAAAGGGTCAGAAGTGGAGGAGGGCCAAAACTTACACTTTCAGAACTTTAAGAAAAGCAGAATAGGATCACTTCATTTGTCTTTGTTTCTAAACAAACAGCTGGGGAAGAGGTAAAACAAAAGGAAAAGTAACAAAAATCTGGTCTATGTATGCTAAGTACAGTCTGTAAAATGTGAGGTATGCCTATGGTCCCCAGGGGCAGCATGAGAATACATGCCTGTTTCCCTTGTTCTTCTCCAGAGCAAACTACCACGCAGACCTGCTGTTAAGTTTCCTTTTGTGGAGCATATGGTTGTTGGATTACCTTCTTTTTGGAAAAATGGATTTCTGATAACATCTTATGTTCTGTCTCATGTACCATGGTATTATCGCTCATGCAAACTTGGGTAGTTGCAAATGTTACGATAGGTGCCCGCATTGTCATGACATAGCAAAATTGTTTAGGATTTTAAACAATTTTTTTATTGATAATTTTTAAAAATTATCTGATCATCACAAACATGACACTATGAAGCGGTATGAAAGATTTGTTACTGGCTGCCTCTTAAAAGAGCTGGCATGATTTGGTAGAGTACCAATTTTTCTTTTAACAGTTAATTACCCATTATTTGTGGGTGATTAAAAAAAAAAAGAAAGTTCAAGTAACTTTTCTTGCATGTTATCTCATAAAAGCTTTTTAAAAATTTACTTTTCATGGATTCAGCCTTAAAGAAATTTGGTTTTATGAATTACACATACGAAAAATTTAAAAAATCAGAGCTCATGAATTACTTATAGAGGTAAGCTTAAAATCAATAAATTGCCTGTAATGCAAAGAGAAGCATTTTCTCCAAGTCTATAATATGCTGAAATCATGACTTTTTTTGTGAATGAGAGCTGTGCAAGACTATTAGCCTGAAATTACAAAACTACTTATCCTCAGGGTTTATTTAGAAATGTCATTTAAATCTCTGCCTTTGGTTGAGAATAAAAAATACATTGTGAAATGCAGACAGATGTCCATACCAAGTAACTAAGAAAACACTGCAGAGTGTGGTTCATAACACAAGCATCTCTGGAGATTAAAATTATTACTAAGTTAAAAATAATTGATGAAAAATATACAATGCTAAGTAAGATTTGCAAAATGAGAAAGAGGCTAAATACTATTTTAAATATTTAGTGTACTAAAATTAAATTCTAAGTTAAGGACTATACATCAGTCATCTGTCAGGGGGGTAAGTAGTCTTTGTAAACAAACGATTTGCAAATAAAGTAAGTTGGCTTAACATACTGAGTCTATCTCCTTCAAGAAGAAAAAGAAGAGCAGTACTTAAATTTGATTTCTTTGTGGGTAAACAGCTGCTTTAGTAATAGTGTGGGCCAAGGAAAGTTTACAGTTCCTGAGTTCTTCAATATTTATGCACCTAAATAGGCACCTTTATGCTGTTAAATTTACAGATGAGTGTTAAATACTGAAACAGTCAAAGTTAATGAATGAGAACAGTATTATATCCTAGTGTGAACTTTGAGCAAGAACTGTCATATTGGCAAAACAGATGATCTCAGTGAGATTTATAATTGTTCCCTTCTGTTTTATTACAACAGAAGAATATGAGAAAGCTTGATAACTTCAGAAGTATCTGAAGGAATGTTCTTGGATGTGTTTATAGAGAGAACAGAGATGCAGAACAGGTGAATGTTGAATCATTGCCATCCAGATTTTTGCCATGTAGTGCTCACCACATTGCTTTCCTTGACCATAGTTTATCTGCACTTCAGTTGAATGATAAAGACTATTAATATATCCTACATTTTCTCTCACAGCAGCTTGGTGACTCACGATAAACAAGCAATGAATCTTCCATGCAATAGTTTGTGAAAATATTCCTTTATATGCACTTTTTGTAGCATTCATTTTGGAAACTTTTGTTAGCAGCTGTTCTATGGAGTACTGCACACAATAACAGCATTTTCAGGAATGTGTTTTTAGTTCAAGTTACAGAAAATTCTCAGTCACCAGTATACAAATTTCTCCAATGTAGATGGAACCATAAATAAGTTGTATTTATTTCCATAGAGATTTAATATAATAATTGGAACAATAGAATTCAGAGTGACAATTTTCATAGAGGAAAAGGCAACCCTCAGAAAGACTGAAAGCTCATTGATCAAACAGAATGAGTAATAAATCTAGAAAATAACCAACTGTGTAGGCTTTATTATCTTATATCTTGCAGCTGTCAAAGTAATCAGGAAACAATTAGCAATTGGATGCAGCAATATTTTGAAGCATTATTATTCACTTCCCGCTTCAGAATGCTGCATTCAGCTGCTCAAATATTAAGTCACAGCTGGCTTACAGGAGCTGTGCAAGTTTTTCATTTAAGATAAATGAGTTAATAAAAAGTTCAACCACATAAACCAAAAAAACAAAGCTATAAATGAATGGCACTACCCGTAGCAAACTGAGCACATCATAAGACAGTGGACTTAGGTGATGATTTTTTTAAACTGTTCCATACACTATACAAAAAAGATACAGAGTTTAGATTTTCCAGTAAGCTTGATTAGTACATCTTATTAAAAAAAAAAAAAAAAAAAAAAAAAAAAAAAGAAAAAGTAAGGCTTTTATTATTTGTTTAGTGTGGAAGTCCATTCTTTTGGGTTTCTAAAACACCCAAGCTAAGTGATTTTAAGCTCTAAGAAAAACACAGGCTTGAGAAAGGAAATCAGGAATACAAAATTTATGGGTTGAGCAAATGTACTAATTCTAAATTCAAAGTAAGAAGAGGACAGGCTTGAAGAGGATCATAATTATGGACAACTAAGAGCTGTACACATCTGATCTGGAATACTGGAATATAAGGGAGTATAGATTATGAGATTAAAGTGATTATATGAAGATTTTTTTTAAACAATTGTAGCAAGCTAGGAAAACTTGATAAATATTAACATAAAAAATTATACAAAGGTGAACAAAGGAGGATGTATAGGTGATCAAGGGAGGATGTATTTCAAAAGTCAACACTTTCTTGTGAACGTCCTATTTTCTCTGTGAGATCAATGAACATTAGTTAAAAAAGTTCTAATGCTGAACTTTAGAAAAAAAATCTACCACACTGAGAAAAAAAAGACGATAACTATACAGGACATCCGGAGTTTTACTACCCAAGTAAATTATTCTGGGTTTCTTTCTGATGTGTTCTCTTAACAACATATGAGAACACCCCCCAGAATGCACACAAGGGTTTTCATTTGTTTCTGCAGATCTTTTTCAACATGTAGCATTTAGTAGGAAAAAGTACAGAAAATATTTTGCAATGTTTTTTTCAAATTTTCTTTAACATGACATAAATGTATCTTTTAACATTTTTGTCTAGCAGAAGCAAGAATATGTGTGGATGGGTGTTGTTAGCCACAGTAAATGTTAAAAGCTGTAAATCCTGTCAAAGGAGCTAAGCATAGATGGGTCACCTCTTTCTCACACATTGATAACAGTGAGGTTGGTAAGAGCTTGGGCTGCTAGAAATCGAAAGTCCTGTCTTTTCTTTACTTGATTCAGGATGTCCTGGACAGGAGTTTAACAATAGCTGGCCGTAAGTTACTCCTCTATGATGGCTTGAAGTGTAAAATATGTGAATGTCGGGGTTAAACTGTTTGGTAACTTTTAGAATGCTTGTTTTCTTTCTTTTAATTGCTCCTTAATGGGTAAATTAATGAGACACAGCTTGGATGTATTTTAAAAGTTCTAGTTTTCCCTCTTTTGTGAACTATTTATGTAACTAAATAAGAACATCAGCAACCACAAAAAAATTACAGAAAGTATGGAGACAAAGATGGAAAAATTAGCTCTTCTTAGTCCCTTACTGTACCTACTGTGGTTAACAGCTAGCGCAGTTACTGAATTGGCAACCCAGTTACATGTTGCTGATGTGTTAGATAGCTATTCTATAAAGAAAGTCACAGAATAAATTATTTTAAAATAGTACATATAAGGATTTAAACAGGAAAATAGATGCTTAGGTTGCTATAAGTAATTGAAGCATGTTTTTAAGTGCTAACAAATGTAAACTTATAGTTTCAGATGGAAAAGATGCTTTTTTTCTTCTTCCCAGGAAGAAGATAAAGAGTTTTACTTTGAACACGGAGCTAGTTGTCACCTATTAATAATCTTGGGTATCTTTTCCTGTCACTTTGGAAATTTGTGATTGTCTAAAGTTGCAGATCACTGCAGAATGAGGGACTTTTGGAAAAACTGTTGAATTGTTGCTTGTACATCTCATAAATAATAGAACTCTACTCCTCTGTTAAAAATGGAAAAATCCCAGCTTGAATAAAAAGATAGTGTTTTAATTCTAATCACATAAACCCTGCCTCATTACAAGATCTGAAAAATTCAGATGTTCCTTACTTTTCTTTTAGATTTCAGTGTAATTTCTAATCAAAGTATTGACCGCATTAAAATAAATGTGTCCTGTTGGCTTGAATTGTACATTGACCATTAATCCTTATTCTTTACTCTTCTAATTTAAGCATATATCTTTAATTTTAAAAGAATTGTCTAATGATCATTAAAAGGTGAGACTTAGATTATAACACAAAATGCAATTTAATCTATGAAATCTCTTCTGTGTAGCATCTTCTCATGTGTTAATTAAAACATAAAGTAGGGTTATGCTGAGACACACCAGTTTCCAGTAATGTAACTCTGGTGAGGATTAAAACCATTAAGTGGCAATTAGTGCACAGATAATTCTGAATTCATTTTAGATATGCTCAGAATAGATTTAATGAGTTAGTACTGTTAAATGTAGGAAGCTTTTTGCATCCACTGACTTGCTGCTTCCTTACTCACCAGACTACATACCCCTTCAGAGCAAATAAGCAGCCTTTTTCCCCTATCCAGGCCTGACTCTGGCAAGATTGTGCATGATTGCCACAGAAAGAAAAAGAAAAAACCCCACATGTATTTGAAATATTACTTGATGACAGCATTACAAGAGCTGAAATCTATTCTATGTCCTGATTCAACATGCATGTGCAGTACAAGCTCAGTTTTGGGCAATATCTAGTACATGAGTGTCTTAATGCTAAATATCACATATACATAAGATCACCTGCAATGCTGCATTGCAATTGCCATGAGTTACTGGAAGTTCCTGTATGTAGCTCACGTCCTTAGTAATTATCATTTATAGTTCTCCTAAAATCCTAGAAAGGTAGCACAGGGAAGATGAGTACTGGAAGAACGAATTAAAATGTCCCTGCTCTTGTTTTACAGGTGTAACTCTACACTGTTGCTGAATTGCAACACATAAAAGATACCACTTTCTAGTGATATCGCACACTACCAAATCACAAAGTTGCATTATAGGTTGGATTTGCATAAATATAAATAGACATTTAAGAAATGACTGTAGAAGGATGTGAAGTGAGTGATATCATATCTAATTAAGTTGCACAAGGAAATTTGTAAGAGATTGTGAACTAAGAAGAAAGGTAAAATACCCTGTTTCCCTTAACTAAATGCAGGGACAATAAGAAGCAATGGATGTGGGGTAGCAAGTGCCTGCTGAGGGATGACTAGTCAATGTGGTTACTCTTCCCTAACCTAAAAATTGCTGTGGGATTTGCTTCTTGGAGGCTCTTATGGTCTTTGTCCTTCACTTGTAAACTATGCAACATGGTGATTTGTCTATGCACAAACCCCATCTTGCACTTCCACAGGCTTCTTAGATCAGCTGTCTCTAGGCTGAACCTTACTGAGGCTCAGAAAGGAGAATCTGGATTTTTAGTCTCTTGTTGGTTATGGTAATTCTTTATGCAGCTGCTATGGGAGCTCATAGTAATATAATATGAACTGCATTTACCCTTGCTGTCTGTAAATCAGCAGATTGTCACCTGTTGGATGCCTACTATTAACTTTAGTGAGCAAACAACAGAGTTTAATTAAGGAAATTTCTGTACATTTTACCCACAAATGAGTATTGTGCCTTCAAAGATTATCTTAGGTAAATTATGTTAAGGTCATTCATCAGATTTTTAGAAAAGAAGCAGGTTAGCTAAATGCATTATTTAAATCATGTTAAGGAACAATAAACCCAAATGCTCCTGGCATAAGTATAATATGAAACCAGCATTTAGATGAGCTTTCACAGAAGAGCCATGTACCTGAAGCTGAAAAGATACTGAACATTATACCCTGTAGTAACATTCATGGAGGTATTCAGAATGCAGAGTTCTGATCTGATTAAAGCTCTGGACTTGGAATTCTTGCCAAAATAATTTTGTACAAATGTACAAATTATGTACATTAGATGATATTGTATACTGTATAAATATGCATATTTTTTTGTAACTCTGCTACAGTTTGTTGCTCAGAATCTCTTCACAGTGCAAATAAACTACTTTTAGTGTTTCATCTACTTGGTGTTTGAACCCATTTCCTCCACTACAAAACATTTTTTCCCTTGGATCCACCTAGTCTGGATCACTAATAAGTCACAAGACTTCTTCGATATTTTCTTCTCCATATTAGCCATCTACTTTTCAGTACTATACAATTACCTCTCTCTTATGACAATCTTGTCATTCAGCCTCTCGGTATACTATTGCAAAATGAAAAGCAAAACAATGCTAAATGGAAGTGATGCTCAAGGTTGTTGGCCCATTTCTGCTCATCAAAACATGACATATTGACTACTCAGTTTTCAGAAAAGCAGACCCCACTGTGACGGCGTATGTTGGTTTGTACCTTTTAATACTAGAATATGTGTAAGTGTACTTCATTTGGACATTCATTACTATAATTTACAAATTATAAGGTTACAAATATAAAACAAATTTACCAAAAGCAGAGCTGGTGAAAGAATATACTGAGGATTATTAAACTGAGGAAGCCCTGATAATGTGTCAAGTACTAAGAATTTTGTGCAGGAAAGGGAGAAAATTTTCTTGATTTGTTGCTTACAAAACTGTTCCAAGAAGTTAAGAAACTTTTGCTTTGTAACTTAAAAATACATTTTTCATGCAAAAAATATCTAATGAAAAATATTTATTTATTGACATTTGTCCTAATTAGGTGTATTTTCAATGAGCAATGAGCACCCATGGCCATTTCAACAGCTTCTGGGCAATCAGAGGGAGAAACATCACTATACATACAAAACTTCATCTATGAGTTGCGCTATATCCCGGTATGAAATTCTTGAAGTTTTAAGAAGAGACATTATTTTTTCACATGAATTCAGAGACTGTGGCAGTGATTTAAAGACCCCCAGCTTTTCCCATCTGGGTCTACTTTGGGAAATAATTTCATAATTCATAAACTGGGAGTCCTTTGTCCCTGTAGATTTCTTCATAAATGCTTGCTTTCAGTCGTGCATGGACAGTGCTGTTGGCGCACAGAGCTACACATTACTTCATCATCATTCGTCTTCCTATAAAAGAGATCTAACTGACTCATGAGGAAGATTTTGTAAATGCAGGGTTGTTCTGCAGCAAATAAATAATTCTACTGACACCTTTCCTCCACATTGCTTGTACAAGGGAGAATCTAAAGGAAAGGGGAGAATAACTGAGAAGAACTGAGATTCCTCGGTGCTATACTTTTATAGGTACACCACCTACTTGTAACTCACCAAATATAGGTAAAAGCAATCTATGTATTGTTTATTGTCCATTTTAGTTTTTTTAAGCTCTTTTAAAAATAGATTTGAAACTGAAAACATCTCTATTTATTTTATTTTTTTTTTAATATTTGCTATTGTCTGGAAAAGCAGTGGAAGACTGACATGAGGTATCATCATCACATTTAAAACAAATAATAATAATGTTGGATTTTGGATGTGATAAGCTACTTCAGCAGGGTAAAGGGAAGCTGTGTAGTCATTTTGCATTAATCAAAATTACAGTTTTTCGAATATATCCCAATGGCCTTTTTTTTAGAAAGCTCGAACAATGATATTACAGTTTTATTTAACTACCGTAAAGTAAAGAGGTTTTGGTCATTTTTTAATTTTCATAAATCTATTTTCAGAATTTATACAGGATACTACTGCCTTTGACAGACATCCCACTATACAGTCACTTGCACATAGCGGAGTATTTAACATTGCCACTGTATTGCTTTTATATTCAGTGATATAGCTGCAATCCTGAATGAGAGAAAAAAACTTAACAGTTCCTTGCCTTGTGGTAAGAAAGTCTGCTTTTCTTCCTGACATTTTCAACGTGCTTCTGGAAAAAGTATTGAAAATACTTAGCTTGAAGATGAATCTCTCTGGAAATTTGCAGTATGTAAATATATTTGCTGTAGCTGTACCTTTGGTTTCAAACGTAAAAGTAGCAATGAATATTGCATTCCAAGACTAGTTCATTGAGGACACTAAGAGTGGCAATATTAGGTCATTGTACTTATCATCCAAAGAGCTAGATGATTCTCTGTAATAAACCTGCTTTGGACGTGGCTGTTGTCTGAAAAATGCAGCCTGGAGTACAAGGGAAAACTGAACTATTGGTTTGAAAAAACCCCAAACTAAACAACTGTCTAGAAAATCTGAACTAACTTCACTTCAGTAGACATTTTATTGCTGGAAAAAAATGTGGAGATTTTTTAAGTTTTGTGGTTTATTTATGGTTCATATAAAGGACATTTTAAATCTCTATTGTATTGTCCTACTATTTTAAAAACTTCAAAAAAATTACTTCATCTTTCTTACATGGCAACCACCTACCATATTCTGACTTCTCTGCAGGCCTATGTTTAGAGATGCACCCTGTCTGCACTGATTCATTTCTTGTATAAGCATCATAGACACTTCAGTTAAACCATCTGTTTTTTACAACTTGAAATAAAGTTGCCTCAGTAGTGTCTTGTTCATGCACAGACTCTGCTTTAGCTCCTGTTCTTGGAACCCTTAGAGAAATTGATTTTAATTTTTATTTCCTTATAGCTTTGAGATATTTTTTTTCTGCAATATAAGGGATATTTTCCTCGTAGAATGCCTTTTATCCACATGAAAACTTTCTGACTTTAGAGTAATAAAAATAATCTTGAGAAGGAAAAACAGGCACAAAAATTGTAATAATGGCAAGAAAAGTTAGAAATTAAAATTTGGATTGCCTAAACATATCAAAACACATTAAAAATAAAACAAAACAAAACAGAACAAGAGACATTTTTGACTTTGTGAAGAGCCACTATTATTAAAAGCAAACAAAACCTAAACAGAGACTAGAAAATACACTTTCCTTCTGTTTATTCCTATAGGAATGAAGTTATGGAGTAACTTTGTTAATCTGACAGTGTCCTGCAGCTAACTTTTGAGCAAAATTGGCCCATTTCCACCCAATGTTCATCAAAGAAGTTTAAGTTCTGGTTAATTTACTTTTCACTAAAAGACATCAAAGGATAGATGCACATGAAATGGTGGTGTAAACAGAAAAAACTGAAAATGGAACTCTTGCCTTCTGAGGCATCAGAAACCATATTTTCTTCTGCTTAGATACTTTAGGGCTTGATGAATCATAAACTTTTCAGTGTTATTTCATGCAAAACATGTCTTGTGATTTGCTAAGATGTAGTAAGTTTATACTACTGTGTTCAGAAAAGTCCGTTATGCACAAATCAGATCAGTTGGAAAGCAGATTTCAGTGGTTCTGGTGCTTATGGATTCTTCCTCCTTCTTTCCCCTCCTGTCCCACCCCATGCTAGGAGGTTACAATTATAGAAACCCCTTTAAGTAGAAGAGGCTAAACAATATTACAGTAACATTAGGATAACTAGGAATCTACTAACTGTGAGGATTTAAATTTAAATTCTAATTTAGCTTCAAAAAGTAATTCTTTTGGTAGAGGACAAAACACCTCATGGATTATCAAAGATGACAATATCAAATTCTTGTATTTGTACTGTATGATTATTTAGAGGAAGAAATAGACTGGTGAAGGAATTTTTCATACACTGAGGATTTTAAATAGAGTTAAAATCTGCAAAGAAAAATTCTCTGATATTTTCAGTCTTATTAATTTTGTTGCAGGAGAAAGATGACAACTGCTTGTCAGGTATTTTTTAAAAGTAACTCCATTTACTATTATTGATGCTGAACTGGAGTTTATTTATCTGTGATGCTTTCCCTAAATATATGAAGTGCATATAAACCTGAGGTTTTGAAAGATGAAGTAGAAGCGGTGGCACAATGTAGACATAAATAAACTTTTTTTTTAATGACTATTTCCATTACAATTAATTCAACAGCACTTAGAATAATAAAAATACAGTTCATTCTGAATGCAAATCACAACATTAGAACAGAAAAGTATGTAAGAACTTGCAGTTTTGCTCAGATGATTGTTTCTGTGCATGTAAGCCTGAGTAATTATTTCTTCTGTAAGTAGATAATCCAGTGTTTAATAAAGAGAAACAATTTTTAATTCTCTAACTACTATTCAAGTATATATTGAAATAACTTTTTTTTGTTTTATACTGTATAATATAAAGAGCTTTGGGTCCCAGAATTTTAGGATTTAATTGCATTTTGTTCATTGTCACATTCCATCATGCTCGATATTAAAATGAATATAGTTGGGTAATTAACTACATTTCGCAGATGACTGCAATGTTTTTTGTTCTTGGTTTTGTATACTATAGCTTTGCAAACCGATGTTTTCAATTACAGGGACATTCTTTCAAGAGGAACTCTAGCAACAACATACCTAACCACAATAATTTTCTGTCTGAAAAGAATTCTTTCACTAGAATACCAAAATGTATACAGACTTTCTCTCTAAAGACAGTCATAACAAAGGTCTTTCTTTTTTTTTTCATTTTTTCCAGTGTGAAGTGTGCAAACAGTAATGGTAAATAATAAAAAAAAAAGTATGCTTAAAACATAGAGCACTATTAAAAACCCAAACCAAACCAAAGAAAAATCTTTCAGTACTTACAAAAGAAAAACATAATAGGCAGAAATTTGTTTTTGTCAGCTCATTACCGTGGGTTTTTTTTTTTTTGTTTTGTTTTGTTTTTTTTTTTAATGTGGAAAATAATGTCTTAACAGGTTGTGCAACAGGGCTTTAGAGACGACAGCCACCATTGGTTTGTTCATTGACTTTGTCTTTTGAAAGAAACTTCAATGGAAAGCAGCAACAGATGACTGATTGATGTTAGCTATTGTCTTGCCAGAGAAGTCAGAACTTTCTCTTGTTTCAGAAGGTGTTGCTGGTCTATACATCTCTTTCCTAGAGAAACAGTACAGCTAATGGAGACACAAGATTTGAGTGTCACCTCCAAACTAATCCAGAGTCACCACATAGTACTCCTGGAAGATGAAAACAAAGTGAAGATGAAGAAAAGAAAATATCTCTAAACAGCCATTTCAAACTGTATCTCCTTCAACAGAACAGCATCTTGTGAAATTAGAACTAGAAGGCGTTGCATGTTGGGACTGTACTGCTAGGAAGGCAAGAATACTTGGTTGGTATTATAGGAGACTTTTACTTCCCTCTTAACAAGACAAAGAGGATGACAAATCACACCAGGTGACAAAAGCACTGTGATCCCAATCCTCTGGTTTAGTTAAAGAAAATGTATTTTGAATTAAGAAATTTAAAGTGCTGAAGCTGCTAAATGGCAGAGCCAGGCCTCACCCCTTGTATAGCCCTAATCCAAGGCTGGTTTAAAAAGTAGTTGAGTTAATCAGTAGGTGAATAGAGAAACAGCAGATGATCAATTTATATAGACAGGTGCTCTCAGAAACACAGGTGTTTTTAGAAAAAAACTATTCCTATGTGAATAGGAATTGCTTGTTCAAAGACTGAGTGTGCTTGAAGAATTGTGTGAATTAAAGCAGGCAGAACGATGATCATGATCCAAGGAGGACCTTGGAACCAAGGCAGAGACTGGAACCGAATAGATGAATCTGCTGGGACAGGGTCAGGTGATGGATTCACAGAACTGACAAGACTAAAGGAAACTTCTAAAAACTTTGGACATTGACTAATGATTCGATAAGTGTATATAAGCTGTGCTGCATCCCTTTGTTCTCTGTCACTCAAAGAGGTGGTGGCCCAACTCTGAGTTGTGATTAAAGCAAGCCTAGTAGTACCCACGTCTATGTTGGTTTTTCCTTTATCAAGAAATATTGTTTCTTACCTATGATATCAGTGTTATACATGGCTCCTCATGTCCTACAACTGTTCATCCACATGCTTCCCTGCCTCCTGTTGCTGACCTTAGATGGTATTACTGATACTAACCCTTCAGACCAGATAGCTGCGTAAGCTAGAATCAGCTATGTGTTCCTATGCTTTCACAGGCTGTTTTATTCCTCTAAATAGTCAAGCGCTGGGCAGAACAGGACTGTGGTGCTTAGGATGGAGGTGTAACTAGGAGAGAAATGAAAATGGAACAGAACCTCTGAAGAACTCTCTCTTAAGAAGTCATCCAAAGCCAAGTCCTCCATCATCCATCATCAGTGTAGTCAGAGTGGCCAAGAAACAGTGAAAGTAGAGCAGAATGAACACCTTTTCTTCCACCTAGTCTTTTACTGGCTTGAAAATTCAAAAATCGCTAGCTAGCATCCAGTATATGCTACTCCAGTATGCTATCCTAACCAGTGTTAGTGTTGATCTAAAAGAAAAACTGCTGATCATTGTGGACTCCTTAAAGATACAAGCACAGGCTGTGTCTTTCTGGATGAAAAAAGAAGCTTAGCTGTATTTTCAGTAGTTTTTTTGGCAATAAAAATATAACAAGAAAGTGAAAATCTTTTTTTCTTCCTGAATCATCAGATCACAAGTTAAGTGATATTAGTTATTAAAGTGTATTAGAAACAAATATTCAAGTGAAGCACGAAGATAAGAGCCTGACTCAGAAGATGAACCCTCCTCATTAAGAAAATGTAACGAAGTGCATCATATAAGCCCGATATGGAAACTGTCTAAAGTTTTATTGATTAGGTCTAGCCTTAGCTGTGTGCCCAAAACTTGGCACAGGCAGCCTTGTACTGACTGTCCCCTCTGCTGAACAGTCTTGATCTCCTGCCCTGCCCTTCAGAGACAAGGGAAGCAAAAATCCCTGGGACAGTGAGCATGCCCTGGTGCTGCACAGCAAGGATGTACCCTTGGGCTTTAGCAGCATGAAACCATGGTGCAGCCCCAATGGCTTCACAGTTGGCTGGAAGCTGGCCTGATATGGCCCCTGAAAGCAGGGTGTAGGCCACAGTGACTCCTAAGAAGAACAGAGCTTCCCTCCAGCCCCGGAACCAGGGCCACCCCGTAATGCCATTCAGCTGGCATGGGGGAGATTCTGTGCCACCTGCCACTTTACAGTGCTGCATCAGTTGCAGCATAAAAGGAATTAATTATACTTAATTTCTGAAGAGAGAGTGTGTTGATTTACTTATCAGACTTTTAGATGTTTATGAATATCTAACAATGGCCATAAACCTGGAAAAATTCTGACAGTGAAAATCTTTTAACAACTTTTCAAAATTATTTGGAACCTGTGTGGTTAGATTTCTGCTTTTCCTTATGCCTGTGTTTTCTCCCGTGGAGATGAAAGTACTTGGTGCAAGAATTAAAAATGTATTTCTTGTGATGATAAAAAGGTTTCCTTTTTCTTTAAGCTTTTCCTGTACTTCTGTGTGCAGTGCTGTAGCCTTTCTGTGTGTCCTTATCATGGGTATTGCTCAGGTTCCCACACGCGTGGCTGTTGGTCTCCTGCCTCCTTTTCCAGTTGTTTATAGACCCTGTTACTTCAGAGGTGGGAGTTGTGTCCATATGCAAAAGGTTCATGTAGGCTTTGCATTTAACATTTTAAAATTTGCTTACTAGTATACATCTGTTTTACCATGTTTCTCTTGTGTTAATTCTGGTTTTGCATACTTTGATGTGCTTGGTCTATGTCATCAGTGTCTATGACCAGATGAAAACTTACAATGTAGCACTGTGCTACTGTACCTGAAGAGGGCTGAGTGCTTTGGCACAACCATAGTCTTCAAACCACAAATCATCTTTTTTTTCAGTAGAAATCCTAGACTGTTTCTTCCTTCCTTCCCTCAGGTTAACAAATTTATATTTATATTCATTTTTATTCATAATTTTTATATAAATTTGTGTGTATATATATACGTACATATATAAGTATATATATATATATATAAATGCATTTGTATATGCATTTATATTTATAATTTGTATATAAGAAGTTTTCTATGAATTTACAGTTGAGGGATGTGAGACATGGAGAGACAGACAGATCATTCCTATATGTGTGGGGCTGACCAACAGCATAATTGGTCTAAAAATGGCCAAAGTTTCACCTCATTTCCTCAATGTCTAAAACCAAACAGCAGAATTCCAGTTAATTATAAGCAGAAAGAAAATGCTTTTTTAAAAAAAATCTTTGTTATATTAATCAGTTAAACAAAACCAGAGAAAAAGGCAGCATTGATAAATACTTGGAGTTACTAACAAAAGAGTGGTAGTAAATTTTAACTTTCCTATTCTTCTGAACTTTTCACTCTTACAAGTCATCATTGCAGAGTTTGAACTAATGCTTTTAAATCCACTACAAACTAGGATTGCTTTATTAAAGATTGTTAAATAAATACTATAGAATAGTATTACATTAATTATATCAATATAATTTACAGGAAGGGGAAGACGATTCAGAAAAGAGACTGTTCCCAAAATAAACTTGAACTGTACCAGTTACAGTATCACATTTTATAGCTTTATCATTATTAATAACGAGTCTTACTCTGTTTTTTTTAAATTTGTGCACTGAGTAATAGGGCATCACTGTAATTCCAAGTCTGGAAGAACTTGTGCTAATTGAAAATTTTAAATTTACTAGAGTGGAACAACTTTTACTTCACCTCACTCTGTCCAAATCTACCAGAAAACATACATACAAGATGTCACTTTTTCTTGAAGAGTTGCAAAGCTTTAAAAGACCTATATCCAGAAATTCTGAAAACCACATTAGTAGGAAAATACATCAAGATGGAGAGTCTGGAATAGTTTAGTTTAGACTGTATACTAACAGGTTGAAAATAAAGCATTTGAGAAAAAACATTAAGTGGAGAGAAAGAATCAATATAAAAAATGTCAACTCATCAGGAAACAAGAGCTTTATCAGTCCCTTAGCCAGTGTTATTCTAATAAAATTGTGTATTATGTACCCTTTCTGCTGTTAAAGGCTCTATGATTTGATGTGTTGCAATCAGATGTTTTTACTTGTGAAGTTGCCCAACTCATTGCCTACAGAGAATTTTGTATTTTGCTATGGGTTGCAATGCTGAAGTTAACTTAGTTTACATTGTTTTTTTGTAATATGCATTGAATTCTAGTTTGACAGACACAAGAAATTACCATTTTTAATGTATTTTTTAATAACTACAAAGAATGGCAGAAAATAAGAAGAAAAGATGATTTACGTTTTCTCATTCATCTGACATGATTTTCTTTGTGTGTGTGTTTGTCATTAGAAAGAAACCAGAGAAACAGAGTATGTGTATTTGTTTTGATCAGACAGGGATCTGTCATTATTTGCTGTTGTATTAAAAGTAGAACTAGCCTAAGGAAGGTAGTAGTAAGATGCTGCACACAGAATCAAGTGCCAGTGCCTTATGTTTTGGAGTGTTGTGTCTTGTTTTGTGGCATATGTTACCTATAAATAGACACTGTCATCTGTCTGTATTCTTTTTTTTTTTTTTTAACATTCTTTTTCATACATTATTCTCAGGGACTGTCATCATAAAAATTTTGGTATTCTATAATCTTGAAACCAGTTGAAGGATCATTTTTTGTTTCACCAGATTTGGGATTAGGCATAAGTCTTCTGTCTAAATGTATTTGTAGGTGGATGTTTTTAAGGCATTTTGGAGAAAAAAAGAAAACCACAAACAGAGGTATAATTTTCTGTTTCATTTTGTATTTTACAGATTTTCTGTATTACATTGTTTATAGATTTGGAATGTGATTTTGATTTAGTACTCTATCTTGCATAACATAATGCAAATATATATCCAAAGTAAGAACAAAATATTTTGAGGAATTTTACTTCACAAGGGCTGACAGATAATTGTACACATTGACGTAGATAATTGCCAAGCTTTAACGTGGTAAATATTATTTGCAATGGAAGTCACAAAAGGATTGTCAGGGGAAGAAAAAAATGAAGCAATACAAAATACTAAAATGAAGCAATACAAAATACTAAAATGAAGAAAACAGTTCATGTAGAAGAAAACAGGTTTTGTTAATTACTTAAGTGTTGCTGCGGGATACTTGGACAAAAGGAAAAATATTTATGATGTATTAAAAGTAGCAGTTATGAATGAAGAAAGTTTTGAATGACAGTGCTTTTCTGTCTCAAAACAGCAGAGGATGTGCTTTGACCCCCTTGAAAGAAGGGATGGTGACACACAGGACAGTGAAGAAAGTTGCTCCACTATGTATACATGTTAGATAAGTTGAGTGGAGGCAGCTCAGTAGGTGACATTACCTACATATTGATGTACCTCCACCTGTCTGACAAATTGGCTCCCTGTGCCAAAGAGCTTCTAAGCACAGTGCCTAGAAGTTGTGTTGGGGTAGAACTTGACTACTGCAAGTAAAATACTGCTGATCCCTGTTCCTGAAGGTTCTACAGTGATATTGCACAGAATTTGGTAGACCAACATGTCTTACATGCAGAAGCATGGTTTCCTAGGTGAAGTTTTTGAGATACGTGAAGCAAATATGACAGTATTGTAGGAACAGTTTAAAACACTAGACTACAGACTTGTCCTTTTTTCCTTTTTTCTCACCATTTTTACCTTCTACTGTGCAGAAACAAACTTGGTAATTACCTGTGAAAAACATGGAAAAAAGAGCCTGGGGAAGTTTTCAATGCAAAGCATGTATGTAGCTGTAGTTGTTACCACACATGAAAAATTAAGAGATAGTGACCTGGAAAACAAAAAAAATCTGGAGCAAATGGCACAGGAACTTGTTATGTCGCATAAACATATATATCTTGTGAGATTTCAGGAGGGTCTTTATATTGTGCTTTGTGATTTAAATGAGGCATAGGTTTGATATTGCCATTCACATACTGTATTTCATAAACAGATCCACAGCTTCCTCTGCTGAGACAAAGTTTATGTAAGATTGTATTTTTTTCAGCTTTCTTCTTGTATTTAAATTATGAATCCTGAAACTTCCAAAAGAAAAGTTGGATTTTGACTGTGGGATTTCCCTAAGAGTTCAACAAGACCATGACCTGAGGCTGCTTTATAGAAATTCAGAATCCCAGCGTACCTTTTTGACCTCTGGGCCCTTTTCCCCCTATATATTCCCATGCAAAACAATTTTATGCCTTTACAAGGTAATTCCTGTCTTTTTTCCAGACTTAATTGGAAAGTTATTTTTGTGTGCAATCTCACTAAGAAATTCTTTGAATTCAGGATTATATTCATAATTCTTATGCAGGGAGATGCTATGTGTAGAACCCTGAAGTTTTATTGGGTCCCTGTTGTACACCAAGAAGAACTGTTTTTTGGGATCTTTGTATAACACTTCTGTATATTTTTTTTCTGACTAACATATTTTGGTGATTCCTCATTACCACAGGAAATTTAATTGTGGTGACACTGACTCTTAAAACTGCCTGTATTCTAGGATGTTTGTGTTAGCTAAATATGAATGGTGTTTCCTTTTAGGTTTTCCTTGTAGCTCTCATAACACATCCTGTTTAATTTTACTATATGTAGAATTATCTCTTCTCTGTGTTCAGCAACTTATAATTTATAACCTGTTATTTAAACAACTGTGTAAAAATTAAAGATATGAGAGTTGAGAGCAGAACCTGTATTCTTGGCAAATGTGGAGTGAAAGTAGATTACTAATAAAGTTAAGTTCAGACATGACTTCCAACCATCTTTTCACTAAGGTTTGTACCTTGGGCAACAGAACCAAGAGAAACTTTCATTTATGACTGCCTGATCTACCAATGTTTCTTCAAAACTTGTCCATTACATACCATATCAATAAATGTAATCAAACATTCCTGTTAGCCAAATGAATTGAAAATGCATATCTACATATATTGCTGATTTTGGGACAGAGGCTTTTAATTTAATTTAATTAAAAAAAATGTGTATTTACATCTAACAATATCACTGTGTGTATACACAGGGAGATCAAATGAACAACTTACAGACAATCTTCATAGAATCACTGAACAGTCAGGGCTGGAAGGGACCTCTGGAGATCACCTAGTCCAAGCTCCTGCTAAAGCAGGTTCTCCTAGAGCAGGTTGCACAGGATCACATCCAGGCAGCTTTTGAATATCTCCAGAGAAGGAGACTCTACAACCTCTCTGGGCAGCCTGTTCCAGTGCTCTGTCACCCTCAAAGTAAACATGTTCTTCTTCATATTCAGACAGAACTCCCTGAGTTGCAGTTTGTGCCCCTTGCCCCTTGTCCTGTCACTGGGAACTACTGAAAAGAGCCTGGTCTCACCAATCTCCTTGGCATTCGCCCTTAAGATATTGAGAAGGTCCCCTCTCAGCCTTCTCCTGGTGAACAGGCCTAGCGGTCTCAGCCTTTCCTCACAAGGGAGATGCTCCAGTCCCCTCACCATCTTTGCAGCCCTCCACTGGGCACTCTCCAGCAGTTCCCTGTCCCTCTCTAACTGGGTAGCCCAGCACTGGGCACAGCACTCCAGATGTGGCCTCACCAGGGCAGAGTAGAAGGGGAGGATCACCTCCCTTGACCTGCTGGCCATGGTCCTCCTAATGCCCCCCAGGATCCTGTTGGTCTTCTTGGCCACCAGAGCACACCGCTGGTCCATGGGCAACTTGCTGCCCACCAGCACTCCCAGGTCCTTCTCCACAGAGCTGCCTTCCAGCAGGTCACCCCCAGCCTGTGCTGGTGCCTGGGGCTGTCCCTCCCCAGGGGCAGGACCCTGCACTTGCCTTTGCTGAACTCCATGAGGTCCCCCTCCACCCAGCTCTCCTGTCCAGGTCTCACTGAATGGCAGCGCAGCCTCTGGTGCATCAGCCACTCCTCCGGGTTCTGTGTCATCAGCAGCTTGCTGAGGGTGCGCTCTGTCCCCTCATCCAGGTCACTGATGAATGAGTTGAACAGGGCTGGACCCAGCACTGACCCCTGGGGAACACCACGAGCTACAGGCCCCCAGCCAGGCTCTGTGCTGCTGGTCACAGCCCCCTGAGCTCTGCCATTCAGCCAGTTCTCAATCCGCCGCCCTGTCCACTCACCCAGCCCACACTGCTGGAGCTTACCTATGAGGGTGTACCTATATGGGAGGCAGTGTCAGAAGCCTTGCTGAGGTCAAGGTAGACAACATCCACTGCTCTCCCCTCGTCTACCCAGCTGGTCCTTCCATCATAGAATGATATCAGGTTGGTCAGGCATGATTTCCCCTTGGTGAATCCATGGTGACTACTCCTGATAACCTTCTTTTGCTCCCCATGCTTTGAGATGACCTCCAGGGTGAGCCGTTCCATCACCTTTCCAGGGATGGAGGTGAGGCAGACCAGCCTGCAGTTTTCTGGGTCCTCCTTGAACTTTTTGAAGACTGGAGTTACATTGGCTTTCCTCCAGTCCTCAGGCACCACTCCTGACCTCCATGACCTTTCAAAGGTGATGGAGAGTGGCTCAGTAATAACACCTGCCAGCTCCTTCAGCACTTGAGGTTGCATCCCATTGGGGCCCATGGAGCTGTGAGTGTCACGTTTACTTAAGTGATCTTGAACGTGATCCTTCTTGACCAAAGGAAAGTATGCCTTTCTCCAGACTTCCTCTTTTGCCTCTGGGGTCTAGGAAACCTGAGGGCTGGCCTTGGCAGTAAAGACTGAAGCAAAGAGGCCATTCAGTAACTCCACCTTCTCTGTGTCCTTTGTCATCAGGGCACCCACCTCGTTCAGCAGTGGGCCCACATTTTCCCTAGTCATCCTTTTCCTGCTAATGTACTTGAAGAAGCCCTTCTTGTTGTCCTTGACCTCCTCTGTCAGATTTAATTCCAAATGGACGTTAGCCTTCCTTGTCGCTTCCCTGCATGTTCTGACAACAACTCTATATTCCTCCCAAGTCACCTGTCCCTTTTCCATATCCGCTAAACACCCTTCTTCTGTTTGAGCTTTGCCAGAAGCTTCTTGCTCATCCATGCAGGTCTCCTCCTGCCCCCTTTGCTTGATTTCTTACTTATAGGGATGCACTGATCTTCAGCTTGAAGGAAGTGATGCTTGGATATTAGCCAGCTCTCTTGGACCCCAATACCATCCAGAGCCCTAATCCATGGAAGTCCTCCAAGCAGATCCTTGAAGAGGCTAAAGGTAGCTCTCCTGAAGCCCAGGGTTACAATCCTACTTATTCTCCTGCTTCCTCCACACAAGATCCTGAACTCCACTATCTCGTGGTCACTGCAGCCAGGACTGCCCCCAACTTTCACATCTTCAACCGGTCCTTCTTTGTTTACGAGTACAAGGCCCAGAAGGACACCTCGCCTCATTTATTCCTCCACTACATGAGTCAAAAAGCTGTCATCTATGCTCTGCAGGAACCTCCTGGACTGTGTGTCCCTAGCTGTGGTGTTTTACTAGCAGATATCAGGGTGGTTGAAGACTTCCATGAGACCCAGGGCCTATGATGGTGAGGCTACCTCCAATTGTCTGTAGGAGGCCTCAGGTACTTCCCCTTCCTGATCAGGTGATTTGAGGTAAACACCCACAACAGTGTCACCCATGTTGGCCTGCCCATTAGTCTTCACCCATAAGCTCTTGACTCATTCTGCATCCGTCCCCAGGGAGAACTCCATACATTCCAGTTGCTCCTTCACATAAAAAGCAACTGCACCACCTCTCTTTGCTGGCCTGTTTTTCCTAAAAAGGACACAGCCTGACTTATTTTGACCTTTGGAAGTAGAATTTATATATTAAGGGAAATTAAGTCTCAGTTAGAAAGCTATTTTAAATTACTGCTTTGTATGTGCAGTTACATAATGCAAGAATGAGAGCTGTGGAAATCTGCAACTTTTAGAATACATATTAAAGTTTTTTTTTAGAAAGGTGATAGAAGTTCCAAATGCATCTGCAGTATGTAGAGGACATGGCAAAGGAAAAAGCTCAACAGCTAGGTTGTAACGATGATGGAACGGCCATCTGGAAAATGAACAGAAATGCTGGAAAAAACCCACCAGATTGTGAAACAATGTAAAAAAAAAGGAAAACTAAAGGAAAAAAAAAAGAAATGAAAGAAATTAAGAGAATTTTGAGAAAGGGGGAGTAAGAAACAAGGGAAAAGAGGGTAAGGACACAAAATATTGGTAAGGTGTTAACTTTCTAGTGAAAGCAGATTCTAACAGTTGTGCTAATGCTGTTAACATATAGCCATAGGAGTGACAGAAAAAATCATGACCTCAAAGGGATGTATCTAACTACTCTGTTTTCAAACAACCAAAAGATGTTTATTCTAGATAAGCAGAGATATTAATATAAACTAAAAAAAAGTTCATGAAAAGTCTACTATTTTTATTAATTAAGAACTAAAAGTTAGATATTTTTTCAAGTCTTGACAATGTTTTTAATGTCAGCAATGAAATGCCTGTATACTGTATAGGTAGCTGGCATTTTGCCTTAGCTAGAGGGCAAGCAAATGTGCCCTATTCAAGAATGCTTTTAACATGATATTTAGGGAGAAAATTCATTTCAATTGTCTGTTGAGTGTTAATGTAACAGAAACAGGGATTATTCTGGCTCTGCCTGAAATGATACAACATGTGGATGGTGTAGGATAGGCTTTGTATTACCTGTCTCTGTTTTGGATTTCTTTTTCTTTTTAGTCAGGGTGTTCTTTACTGTATTTTTAAAACAAAATCCCAACATACCATTTTACATATGAAGTGTAAAAGCAAGAAGTGTTTGAATGAATGAGGTGAATGAGGACTAAGTAACATTGTACTTCATACTAGTATATACTCTGATTTTTTCTTTTTAAAATCTAACATCCATGTAGTGTAATACAGCAATGAGATTTTAGTTGACTTTGCCCTAGCAAAGCTTTTTTACCTTGGGGAGGCAGGGAGTGGGTGGTGGGGGTGTTTGGTTTTTTTTTTGGTTGTTTGTTTGTTTTTTTGATTGTTTGTTTTGTTTTTGACAAATATGTGAATAAGAAATGGGTTTTTTAGCTTTAAAGAATAGGGTTTCTTGGTTAATTGATTTGATAAACTATAACTGTTTGTTATAGTAATCCTGATACTATCTAAACTTAAATTCAGAAAAATCAGCCTGGCTTTGAGTTGCAGTAAAATATTGTGGTGTAGTGTTATTACCCTAAATGTAGTTTCATTCTGAGCAAGCTGATGATAGCAGCTCAATAATGGTTATTAGTTGCTGTGACAGCATATCTCAGTAATGCCAACATTTCAAAGTCCTGTATGACATAATGATTCTTTGGAAGTGAAAAATGTTGTTCAGCAGGTCTCTGCTAGGTTGCTTCTCTTTCTAGGCTTTGCAGACCCCTGAAACTATTATTTAAATATCAGGATACATGAGAACTTTAATTGCATTTGGGTTTTTTTATGATGTGCAGTTGTCTACAATGAACTGTGAGACCTGTCCTGAATTTTACAACTGTGACCCTTCTCTCTTTGATTTACTTACTGTGGCACATTTTGGGAAGGTTTTATTATTGTTATTTTTACATCTATACCAATTTTAGCCCTGCTTGCTTTGTATTCAAAGGCCTGTGATAATTTTCGAGAATAATGTTCTTGAGGGTTTCGTGGTTTTTTGGAATATTTGTGTACCTATATCTGTTGTAACCATAGTAGACAAGAACAGCACCACTTGATTTCTGACAAGAATTGACTTTTTTTCAGCAGTATTTAACAGATATATTCGTCATTACTTTTATGCACAAGAAACCTAAAGCACGAGTGCTTACTTGTTTTATAAACTTCACTCTTTCATACTTTCACTTGTTTTATAAACTTCACTCTTTCATACTTTCACTTGTTTTATAAACTTCACTCTTTCATACTTTCAGCGGTATCAGTGTTCTACTATCCACATTTCTCCATTTTCTTGGAAAAAATGAGCTTTCAGCAGTCAGACTTTCTCACATTTTGCAGTGCTTTAAGCTTTCAAGATTTCCCAAGGGAAGTCCTCAAAAAACAAATCACTTCCCTTCAAAAATGTCTAAAAAAGCTTTAGTTTGACATATATGATTCCAGATATTTGAATTACTTTACTATTTCTAAAACTCAGGCATGTGTAAAAAAATTAATCTGCATATTTTCTGTATTAGTCATGTCAATGTGTATTTATTTCATTTTTGCCAGTTTGCCATATTCCTTCCTAACTCTTTTTATAGTCTCCAACATGTTGCCTTCATCTCTCTGTTTTAACTTGTTAAAACTTTAAACTTCTAGCTCGTGTTTTCCATTAGAAATTAGATTTTTCCCTCTCCAGCTCTGAGTCTTGTGACCAAACCACACGTATTTACAGGTTTGGGGTTTTTTCATTCAGCTTCGAGATATTAATGGAAACAATTTTAAAATATCAGACTAAAATTCATGGGAATTATTTGTACTGCGAGTTTTATCTATATTGATACTTAACACTAAAACCCCACTCTTCAATGGAAAAGTGATTGTGATCTTGATTACAGGTTAGTTGGAAAAGTTTCAACACAAATTTTTATAGTTCAAAAAATCCCATACTTACTCTATTGTTAGGATAGCCTACAAAAATTAAACTGAAAACATACTCATAATCTCTTTTAAATATGATCCCTGACAGTACTTAGTTGCCAGACAGTACTCCAGTACTCCAGCCAGTAGCAGCCACCTCCAAATTTATTAGTTTGCTCAGGGGACTTTCCGTCTTCTAGATAGATGCTGCATGGCACAGGCCATGGTTATTTTATTTTCTTATACAGTGTTTCAGTCCTTTGCCCCACTACTCGTGCTCCAAAATTTTTAGATACTTAAGCTAAAATAATTTCTAGGTTATAAAATAGATGTTGAAAATAACAAGTGATTCCACTCTGTTCAGAAATGCTTATTCACCATCTTTATTCCCCAAATCCTATGATGTCTGACTCATTCATTTCATCAGTCCCTCGCGGAGAAGAATCAGATCATAAACCGTACAATTATTTCAAACAGAATTTGCTGGAGAATGTGGTTGTAATATCAGACCTAGATGAAGAGAAAGTTCTTCAGCATCAGTTAAGTAAGTGGTAAAGAAGCCTTTACCTCCTCCAGCACAGAAGTTAGCTATTAGAGTTACATTCTTAAAGAGAATAGTTAAAACAACATACTTATTCATGCCAATGTAATTTCTTCATTACAGAGACACTATTGAAGAGTTTCCTATGTATTTATTCCAAGTGGTTATTTGCTTGATACGTCTACTCAGTGTCACTCTGAAAGGTGAACTCCCCATATAAGTGAATTTTTATAAAAGTTCCCTCTGCTTTTACTCCATTATGTTATTTGTATTCTTGTTTTCATATCATTAACATTGGTGTGTAAACCACTATGCCCTAGTTCAGTATTGCAGGTTGTTTTTTTTTTTAATGTGAGGAAGTTGTACTGTAAAAGATAATAAGCCAAAGCCTTGTAATGTACTGTTTCAGTAGAGGATTTGGTGAGAGGTGTCCTGGTAGAAATTTCAGATAGTTTTAGATCAAACTGATCAAGGATATTGTATAAAAGCAGTTTTTCAATCAGAATACACATTTGGGATGTAGGAGATTTCAGCTCACAGAATTTGACACTTTTGTAGACAATGTATATTTTAGATGGTCAGACAGGGATGCAGTTTGTATTTAGACACTCAGCTGAAGTGTGTACCTGTCTGACCAAATGATGATTGACTTCTCTAGAGCTGTGGCTTTCTAGTTTCATCAGAAATATTTCTGGAAAGGTCCTGCTTGCATTTTGCTTTGAATTCCTGCTTTTCTGGTCAGACATTGTTTCATGCACTTCGGTGTGGGAAAATCACCTTGAGTAGGGGGAATTAGAGAAAACTGGGTCTTAACAGAAGTGTAGTATTACGGAAAGCTTTTTAAGGGTAAAATACAGTTATCACCTTCAGGATGGTTGGCATGCACAGAATCTACATCAACACAGTTCCGTAAGCAACACATTGTGCCATCTCAGCAGATGCTGATAGGAGTGGCAGAGGATGGAGCGGGGTGGAGACACCATGGCCAGGCTCTGTTGTGCTTCCTGCAGGAATGGGAACTCAGTGGCAACACACAGCTGATAACCTGCATACCAGTTGTCGCATGAAGAATCCATGAGATGTCCGTGGCCGAGCCAACCATTGTGGTGACATTACTTTCCTCAGATGAAACAATCTCATCGTAATAGTAATGCACGCTTCCATCTCATAGTTACCTGCCTCCGAAGTACTATTACACTTTACTGGGCAGACAATACAAGTTATTTACAACAACATGTATGACTAGAGTCACTCAAGCTCCACCTAAATGTGATGGCAATGGACTAGTCCTGGACTGAAATAAGTCCAAAGCGGGGGGATTGTTGTCTAAACTGCCAGATTACTGAACTCTGATTCAGTGCTCACAAAGTTAGGTCAAGCGGATTCACCTTTAACGTTCTTATGAAGGGACATCTAGTCAAGGGAGTCAGCCCTGGGGAGGATGAGAATCAAAGAACAGATAGTGAAAACAACACCATTACCTAAGTTACACAGAAAGAAGCCTTCAAGTGAGGAAAGTTCTGGCTATGAGAGGAATCAGGATGATAAGGTGTGCCAATCCTCTGACATCAACAGAAAATTAGTTGAAAATATGACAATGATAATTGTGGATGTGGGAGATCATGACCTCCAAAACCAATAGAACCCCTGAAAGAGGGCAAAACCCTACTTGAAGAGGGTGCGTAGTTAGAGAACTGAAGCAGTGCTGTCGGAGGATGCGTACTAATTTGCATTAGAAGTGAGAAACTTGTAACCAATCTTGTGTATGATGATGAACACGCAATGTACTATGAAGTATAAAGAGTGGACAGAGGAGGGGAGAAGTTAGGGAAGACTTCTTCATAACTTCTGGGATCAGTTGATGGGCCGAACCTATCTTGTCCCCCATAGGGACGCCTACTGGTAAGAACTTTGTCTTATGCATGCTAAATAACTAACTCATGCTAGCCATTATTAGTGATTATAATTTAGTTGTATGTAGTTTGGTTGTATATTGTTTCAAGCTTGTTTTTGCAGACAGTCTCTACTACCAGCAATCACGAAACTTAATTTGTCATGATTTTATATTAATAAAGAGCGTCATTCTGTAAGTTGTTAGTGTGAATCCTTTGTGGGTGCTAGCCGTTGCCCCCAGTGGGTAACACATTCAAATGAAGTGGGAAGACCTGCTGAGGGGTCCCCGTGATGCTGTTGGCATGTTTCCCTGAACCAGGCAGTCAAATTGCCCTCAATCCAGTGGGGCTGTTCAGTGAAGGGTCCCCGTAATGGGACCCTGACAGGCTGGTTGGACACAAGGGTCTTAGCTTTCCTGTGGTGCTAATAGACAGATCAAACACCTGGGCTGAGAGAATTTCCCTACCCACCCCCGTCTTTCACATGACACTTGAGCATCACCGGTGTTTGAGTTTAATGGCTTTTCAGCTGTTTGCCACAGGGTCTGAAAATGAAGTCTGGAAAGAAGGGATTTCAATGTTCTAGGTTAAACGGAAGGAAAAGAACTATTCTTTTTAATTGTTGGTTATGTAAGCCAGTGATGTCATGTGGTAGCCTATATTTCTGTTTGATCCCATATTACTGTCAATATTACTGTAACAGACATTTAATTTCCTCTCTACAATTATATGCCAGTTAAACTAGATCATACCAACATGAATTTTTTAGACTGCTAGGAAAGATTAGGTGTTACTGAAGTTGGTTGCCTATTACTTATGGATTTTTTCCCCTCTGAAAACTTAAAACAGGACCTGTGTACATTAATGACAAATAACTTATTCAATTAATTTTTTGTTAAGTTTGTGAACTCCATGGATACAAGAACTACCAGTTATGTCAGCAGTGTTATGAGAGCAGAGACTATGATCACATTTCTGTAAGCTTAAGTTTACAGCATCTCACTTTTTTAAGTACTGACTAGTTTCTGGTTCTACTGGTAAGTTTGTGGAACATTTCTAATACTTTTCTCTTTCCTGAAAGTGTTACTTCTGAGAGCACAATTAACATTTTTTCCATTTAGATATTGTTTTATAGTAACAAAAAATTTTAATTAATTCATGTAAATATGTGGTGCAATGCCAGAACTCCACTAATGAGTGCTGGAGTTCTGTGTCACCTCTCCCTTACTCAGTAGCATATGAATGTTTAATGGAACAGCTTGCTTTGCCATATGCAGAAATAAATTTCTTATACTATCCTTATAATAGTGTTTATTGAACAGCAGCTAATGAAGTAAGTTTCATATTTTTCACTTGCAGATTTGGGGTGGTGGATGGGGGCTGGGCACAGAAAACCTGTTTGACAATCAGGACTTTACCTCCAAAAATTCCACAGATATCCCAAATGTGGGCTGAGTAGCTGAAATATTCTTTAAAATAACCTTTAGGAGAACGTTATTAATGATTTTGGGTTCATCCATGAATGTACCTCAAGAAATAGGGAGAACATTCTTGAGTTTGGTGTTCCAACTTCAGGCAATGGTATATGAGTTTGTTTTAATGAAAATTTGCTAATGCTTCAGAAAACTTTGAGCAATGGTGTCTGTGAATTGTCAATTATACCATTATAATTTTAAATGCTATGAAAAACTTGAAGGTTTTCATGTATGTACAAACCACCTGTATTACACTGATGGTCTTCAATTTGCTACTTTAACACAGTGACCTTGATTTGAGCTTGTTATGATCCATATACAATGGAAGTAACATCTGTTAATCATTTTGCACCTTCAAAATTGAACAGTTTGGGATATTTTTTCATTTGCTTTAAGGATATAATTAGGAGTTTGTATGTGTTTTAGACAACAAATATATGTCTCCTCACCAGTTGTGAGAGTCCTATTTGGGCAGGAGTAATTGTTATTTGTGGAAGGCAAAGGAATGCTTTGTCCAAAATAATGTCTGCAGTAGTGGGGGCAGCATGGTCACTTGGATGCAGTTCCATCAGGTCCATTGTCATAAGGTGCCTGCTCAACCCTGGCACAGGGTGGAATATATATGCAATCAGGAATCCTTAGATATCATTCCCCAAAACTCTTAAACAGTTGCATGATGTGTCTTTTATTCTTATCTCACTGCTTTTCACACTGGAACTTCAAATCAGGGGCAGAATATGCCCTTCCAAGCTGATGAAAGTGAAATAATAATTCTTTCTGACCCTTGCCCCATATACCCTCTGGACTTGAGACTTCTTTCTAGACATAGCTGTATGGTGATTACCATACACTATTGAAAAGCTGTCCTCATTTTGGGCAGATGTTTACAAGTACCTAAAGAGAAGATGCTAAATATCTCCTTCAGGGACATGTATATATTTTACTCTAGACTTTCAGCTTATAGCTAATATTGTATGAGCTATTTAAGTGGATGAGATTTTAATAATGATATGTAATTATTTAGAAGAAAACTTTTACAAAGAAACCTACATTTTTACCATGTGTATCTTTCACCTTCAAGAATGGAGACATTTTACTGACGGAAGAAATATGTCATTTTGTAAGGAAGAGCTAGATTTTAGGAATTTGTAGAAGAAATTATGTGCTTCACCTCGAAACTCAACTGGAATGTTTGTCTCCAAAGTATTCAGAAGAATTGAGGTATTCAATATTCTTTAGAGTCACATGTCCTGTTGATTGAAGATACCATACTCATCGGGATGGGCTTGCTCTTTAGAGCAGACGAAATCGTAAGCTATACTTACATGTCTATTAAAGCTGTTAGTCTGACCTTATATGGACTACACTATAGGTGATTGTTTCACAAAAGTGCTTTTAAGCTGGTCATTACTCCTAAAGCTCCAAAAGGACTTCAGTATCTAAACCCCAAACCCATATCTTTCAAATCACTATTCATTTACCCTCTCGTTCCCGCTGGCACACAAGTTACTGAAAACGCTATCCACAAGGTTTCCTGTTTTCTTCAGCCCAGTATGGATGCATGCAAGCTCTCTCCAGCCTGACAGCAGCAAGCTCCTCATTTCTGAGGCATGGGATGTATTCTTAAACTGGGAATGGTAGCAGACCTTTTCTCTGAAGGACCTTACTCTGTAGGGTATTTCAAGATTTAACAAGGCTATACCTTAAAACAATCACAGATAAGCAGTTAAGATGACTCTCACATCAGTCATCTTGGATATGAGATCCCTTTCTTTTTCTGGGTGATTTGGGTAGGATTTCAGTTAACTGCTGATTAGGAGAGTAGTTAAAACAGTGAGCTATGGGGTATTTAGAAAGAAATGAGAAATGGCAATTATTACACGGCAACAATGATTTACTCTTCCCTTGAAGTGAAACACCTTCAATATTGAGAAAATAACTAGGACTTGAAGATGCTCTCCACAGAATTTCCTACCAGCTAATTTAGATGTGTCTTTACCGATTGCTCAAGCTTCTGCATATGTCATCCTCATGCTTAGGACATCTGGTTAAGGAAGCTTTCAGAGTCCATGTCCACCAGCTGTAAAATGGTTACGTTTCAGTGCTGCCTGCACACAATTTTGTAAGGGCTTTTTGAAGTCAGGCTACAAATGCTAACAGATCTGATGTGTTTTCGAAGGTCCTCCCGTGGGTGGGAGAGGCCCAGATTTCTTGTACCTTAATGTCTTTAAGATGAAGACTTCATGTTCAAGCATTATATATGGTTCTAAGACAAGATTAGGCTCAAGTATGGAGTCAGGCACAGAATCTGAAATACTTTATCTTGCTCCCTGGCCTGTGTGACTAGGTAAAAACATAGGCTCTGACACACCTCTATTCCTGAAGTGCTGTATAAAGTTCTCAGATACTTAACTGAGTATCTAAGTCCCTTTGTAAGTGTAGCTCTAAGTTCCTCCATTTGAATTTATATCTTTCTATCTTGAGAGCCAGAGGCATCTTTTATCTATTTGCATTAAAAATAGGATTTGAATTTTATTCACTCTAGCCTGCCATCCTGATACAGCTACTTTTGGCAAACACACACTTGCGAAGCAGCATTTATTTTTTCTTCTGGATATGATTTCCTTTGTACTAAGGGATTACATGTCATTTGATTGTCACTCTTATTATCTAGGCAGTTTATTTACTACTAAACTTTATGTAGTGAACAGGTTGACACCAAAGCCTTACAAATGACTTTACGTGGCCAGCTACAATTTTTATGGAGAATTCTAGAAGAAATACAGGAATCAAATAATGTATCTCCAAGTGAATAACAAAACGTTGATGTTGTTTTTCAAATGAGCAACAGCTACAGAAGACAAAGGAGGCTAGCACATAAGAGCATTGAATCAAGGGCAAGATTACATGAAATAGTGTTTTAAAGACTTTTATTCTGGGGAAAAATAGCACCTGCTGATTTTTGATGCACTATGCAGACATATTAGAGCAGTTATATTTTTTCAGAACTGACTTTTTTGACTTCAGTAGGATTGCAATATTACCTCTCCACTTCTGAAATATTAGTATATATAGAAAATGACATGAAATTTAGTTACAGCCTCTTTGGATATACAGTATAATTTATTTTAGGTACCACGTTTTGAGTATGGTAACCAGCCATCAAAAATTCAGGAAAACTTGCTAGTTTTTTTGGTGTTTTTTGGGTTTTTTTTTTTTGTTTGTTTGTTTTTTTAATAGGGAGTTAAAGGCTATAACCTCTGATTAAGGATGGAAAGAATAGGAGTCAAAGTCTTACCCATCGTTTATCTTTATCTGGGTTTTTGGAGCATTGGAGCAGACCTTGTGACCACTTATCCAACGGCAGACATATAACTAGGTAGCCTGCAAATCATATGAGCTGAGAAAAGTAACAGTACATTGTGTTCTGGTAGAACAGTTGCATACACCTAAGATTTGATCTGCAAACCAGTGAGCAGACATATCTTTATATAGGAAATTAATTTCTGGCATCAGGTACCAAGCATTGAGTTAGGCTAATAAAAAAAGCTAAGGTGCTTTCATGTTGCTACTCTTCACCAGTAAATTCATAACTACTTCTGGTCTGCAGAATATTGGCTTCTTTTATCTGTGTGCTTGGAGGTAAGGGAGAGAGTTGCTTGCTTGGTCTTATTTTTAAGACTGCAATGCATAATAAGAATTGTATTTGTTTGTAGCAGATATATTTGTTTCTACCTACAGAGTTGATCACAAGTTGAGAGCTCGGATGAGTATACCTGTGTGGTGATTTTGGCTAGGACAGAGTTAATTGTTTTCATAGCAGCTGGTATTGGGCTATGTTTTGTATTTGTGCTGGAAACAGTATTGATAATTCAGGGATGTTTCAGTTATTGCTGAGCAATGCCTTTTCTGACCTTTTCTGTTTCTCAACTCACCCCATCAGCAAGTGGGCTGGGGGTGCACAAGAAGCTGGGAGGGAACACAGGCAGGACAGCTGACCACAACTAACTAAAAAGGTATTCCATACCGTATGATGTCATGGTCAGCCTACAAAGCTGGGGGAAGAAGAAGGAAGTGGGGGATGATGTTCAGAGTTACGGTGTTTTGTCTTCCCAAGTAATCATTACACGTGATGAAGCCCTGCTTTCCTGCCTGCCCATGGGAAGCAGTGAATGAATTCTTTGGGTTGCTTTGCTTGCATGTGTGCCTTTTGCTTTACCTATTAAACTCTTTTTATCTTAGGCCATCAGTTTTCTCACTTTTACTCTTCCAATTCTCTCTCCTATCCCACTCTGGGAGGGAGTGAGTGATCAGCTGTGTGGGGTTTAGTTGCCAGCTGGGGTTAAAGCACAACAGGTTAGGGAGAAGAGTGTTATGACAGATAAACAAATTTTCCTCTGTAGTGTAATATTTTGACTGATCTTGGGAAAGGGATGGCATTTTTCTTCTGATCTAGGACACACTGAACTTTGCAAACATCCAAACTCAGACAGAAATCTGCCTCTTGCAATTATTTCTCTGCTGTGTGATTTCAGACATAAAAACAGTGAATCATAGGCTTCCTGTTAAGATCTTTATAATCCTGTTTCCACAGCTGACAGAAGGCTAGGCCATAACAGCGGCTGATAAGAGATCAGCCTAATAATGTTCTTAGCTTTCTTTGAGAAAATATATTAGATTAAAAGGATTATTGGATACATGTTTGTTAGCATCCTTGGTGTCTCAGTCTAAGAGTTTATCATTTGCATGCTAATCACAGTGGGACTAGAAATACATGTGACAACAGAAATCAAAATTTACATGTATGAGAAAACAACAGTTTCACAAGTAAATACAATATGTATTTATGATAAGTAAATACAATAACTGATGTTACTGCCAGAAAGTTTGGAAAGACAAATGGAAGAAGGGTCCTTTGAAGTACAGAATGCTGATAGGATTCACATTTTTATTTTTTATTTTTTAAGATGTAGTTCTTAATGATTTTTTTTTCTGTCCTTACTCCTAAGCCTTCCCAACATGTGAGTTTCTCCTAGACTTTTACCACTCCCTGGACTTTATTGAAGGAGCCAGAGCCATGCAAAGAAACCTTAAAATTTGGGACTGGGTGGGAGCAAATTCTTTGGTGTAAGGATTAGGAAAACTAGTTTCCATCTGTCTGACAGCAGCCTTCTCTGTAACACTGCACAATAGGGTCTGCCAGAACTAAGTTTCTTGAGGAGCAGTGGCTGCTCAGAGGCTAAAGGCTCAAACAGTACAGTGAATGAAAGAGTGCTTCCCCACTTTATTCCTGAGACTGGTTAGTTATCAGAGAAACCTTGAAATCATGAGGACAGCTTTGCATTCATTTTAGCACATCATGTCTTCCTGTATTGTTATTTCTCTACTGTCTTTGTGATAAAGATGAGTTTAGAAAAAAAAACAGTTTGTGAGAATTAGAAGGAATGCTGGACTGGGTGATGGCTGAATCCTCTAAATACAGTGGGTCAAATAAAATTGTCAGTGCTGTGGTTATAGCTCAGTCTTATGTCACAAGTAGTGACATATGTCAGTCAGTCAGTGCTATTTATTGCCTGTGACACCTCAGAAAACAAAGCCTAGTTTCAATAGAGTACAGAGGCTTATGTATGGTTTTAAACACAGCAATAATCCCATTGACTTCAGAAAGAGTAACTGAAAGTTCCTATGCATTAAGATTTTCATTTTGATTAGGAATGCACCTCTGAAAATAGTTTTCTGATAGTTCTTATATACTTTGGTGTACATTTTAAAGCAGCCTTGAGTGCATGAACTAGGTCCCTTTCAGATGAAATGGAACAGGAAGACAGACTTTAAAGGTATACTTTAATATAAAACCAACAGTCCTTCTACTGAAGTTTTGCAGAAAATATTGTTCATTTTCATTTCAATTTTAGCTTATATTGACCTAATTTCCCTTTCTCTCCCAAGCTGATCTTTATGACATATTTTTCTTTTCACTTGTTTTTATTTCAAGAATTGAATTTTCATCAGATGAGCCATAAAAATAATGGTTTCCTCACCTAAACTTTGAAGAAACTCAGGGGAAAATTAGTCTGATGAGAAAAAAAGTAAATAATAATAATAATTAAGCTTTCATTTGAATGAAACTAAACAGAGTAGCAGGCTGTTTCTGTTAAGTAATGTGCTTTCTTTTCTACTGAAATTAATACAAGTAATAGTTAAGGATAAATAACATCTTTGCATCTTGTCTGTCAACAAGCTGAAGTATTTTAACTATGTTTATATAGAATGGTTACTACTTCTCTAAGTATGCCTGGGACAGAGAGGGTTAAACAATTGAGTACAGTTTTAATCACTACACAACCACAGCAGGTATTTATCCTATTTCAGTGATTTTTAAACAAATTTATGTGTATCAAAGCAAAACTATGACAAGGTACACTTAACAGAGGATAGCCTGACAAAATGCAGTAAACAACTTTATCCCTCCTTTATTTTCTTCAGCTGTCATTTATTACTTAACTATATAATTGAAATCAATTAGATTCAGTAAGAATTGATAAAATAATCAAATTTGGAAGAAGTAGTTAGATGCTTCCAAAATGGGGGAAAATAAGAGCTCTGTGTGTGCATAAAACAAAAGGACTAAATAAAATGAGTCTATTATCTAGTTGTTATTTAAATGGAACATTAAACTGTTTGGAAAAGGCAAAACTTTTAAAATACTTCAGTAATTTATTGGTTTCAAGTGACCTTTCAGGTACACACAAAAAGCACCTTTCTCAGTTGCTTTTCAATCACCAGACTCAACCTTGAATATTTTGTGCAACTCTCATGATGTAATACACACAAGAAGAACTTTTTCTATTCATAACTCTCTTTAGGCTGAACTGGTCTGGACCCTCCAGTATCTCCTCACAGGGCCAATGTTCCAGCCCTGACCACCTCGGTGCATGAGAGAGTGTAGGGCCATACCTTTTACAATATACATGTTGATCTTATACAGCTTTCCAACAATGTTTCTGCTCAAAATTAGAAATATTTCTCTCTTCTTTCCTAACTTCATCCATCATCAGTAATGTTGGCTGGTTTTAAAAGTTACTGTATGGAATCTAAACATATTGCCACATGCCTGTGAAAAATGTAGTGCCTTAACTGCTTGGCAGTGCATATTACAATTTCTATTGTATTTTAAGATCTCTGAAAAACTTACTTATTTATGAGGTTGCCATGGGCAGACTGAGTGCTTTATTATTTCAGCTTGGCACAGTTTGGTTCAAATACAAGTAGCCTGGGAATGAAATATATTTTTATATAAAAATTACTAGCTGCCTAGAGATCGCTAACTCAGATGTTTTATATTTTCTATAAAGTAGGTACTACTAGTAGTGAACTAATTAGACACCTCATTTTACTAAAATCAGCTCTGTAATATATGTGCCATCTGCTCACTTCAGTCTAAGAAAAACAGATTGTAATTCAGCTCTGTAATTATTCTACTAACATTTCAGTTAGTTCATAGTTGTCTTTTCTCTGCAAAAGTGCATAAAAATAAAAAAGACATAGTTAAGTTTATTTGAGCAAAAAGTGCTGCTGATGTTGTCACATGAAAAGTCCTGTGCTCATGGATATCCTTCCCATATATTCTTCAAGCCACAATAATCTATATTCTCTAAGCTAGTCTGGAAATATGCCTTAATGGCTGTTTCTTAGTGCCTCATTATCCAGGATACTGATCTCATAGCATGAGGAGAACAGGTTACTTGTATACTGTACCAATTACAGGTCCAGTCAAGGAATCAAATCCAGAGTCAACAATTCATTAAAAGCATCTTAGAAACTATGCCAAAAAAATTATTAAAAAAATCATTGGAAGCATAGGGAGGTATCTACTGAAATAATAAATTCATACAACTATCTGAGACCCATCAGTGATTACAGGCAACCAGTTAATTCAGTTTATAAATCTTTAACCACCTCAAAACCTTCCCCCCCCCCCCCCCCCCATATTCCTATTCCAAAGATATTCTGAATTTTCAGAATTTGAGATGTTTTTCTTACCTTTATCTGATTTATTTTTAGTTAAGGTTATACATGCCTTTGTTCTTTTGACAAGTTTGTTTAAACAATTCTCCCACCTTCCTGGTGATTATCTCTTTGCATTTATGGAAAGTAATAGTAAACGTGCTATAGCTATCTCGTGGTTTTCTGCAGTAGACCATGATCCTTTAGGCAGCCTAGAAGATCGGTAGTCATATGTAGTCACATATTGTAGGACAAGTTCTTCCTTTTTTTGTCATTGTAACACAAGTCACATGGACTGATTACAGCTTGAATGTTTTTTTGTGTGTGGGGGTTTTTTTTGTTTATTTTATTTTTTTATATTTAATAAAACATCCAGGGGTGAAATGAAGGTAAATAAAGCTTCAAAGGGATATGACCTGAATTTTGTGCAATATGGAAGTGACTGTTAGTGGTAAGTGATAGAAAAGAGAAGAAAAACCATGTTTATCTAGGAAGTTGGTCTGGTACTTAGTTTGCATTGCTTTTGCATGAAACACAACAGTAAAGTATTACTAGCTGTTTCAACAATGTAACACATGTGAAGAGAGACTTCAGTTAACAGAACTCTTCCAAAAAGTGGTTAGTTTTTCGGTTGTGTGGTTGGGGGTTTTTTTTGGTTGGTTGGGTTGGGTTTTTTGTTGTGTTTTGTTGTTTTGTTTTTTTTTTAAAGGCAGGAAATTTGGGTTTTTTTCAGTTTCATAGCATCTGGAAACTTCTCCTTGGATTTAGACCAAATCCTATGATGACAATTTTATTACTCTTTCCAAAAATACGGTCATGTATTCTTCTTCTACTCTTAAAAAATCTCTGCCCTTACAGAAAAGTTACTTGCATGGGATAGAGGTTCCATCACTTGATTTACATAACAGCATTTAGAGAGCTGACATTTTGTTCTTGAATCTCAGCTTTATGCAGAAGAATGTGGGTTAGTAAATAAATAAAGCAACTTGTATGGTTTAATTTGTGTCCTAACTCTATGATTGTTGCAGTTATTAAAGCCAGGCAAATAATTTATTGAATTGCTTCATTAATCTTTCAGTTTATGTAATATCTCTGAAGAGACAGAGTCTCAAATTTTATGAAATATTCAGCTTTATTTCAGTAATCTCTTATAAAATGTATTACACTGCCATTTTTATGAATATTCAAAATTAAAACTTAATTGCTTGGTAGAATAGATCAGACATATTGGATAAGATGTTTCTCTTTATTTGCATAATATAGGAATTCTTTCTGGAATTTGCCAGCATAAAATTTGGCTGCTACAAATCATTGCAGATAATCAGTTTGAAAGTTTTGCTTGCAGTGTATATTTTGGTCAGCAAAGTTTATCTGAATTGAAACAGTAAGGTGGCGAAAGTACAGTTATAATAAATTTGTCTTAGGCCAGGCTGGTATTGATGGGTATCAGTGGTAGCTACATATGATGCATACAGTTATTTATTTTCATGGAGCTGATTCTCATTTACATCAGCTGATGCCAGCTGTAGCTCTTTATTGCATTTTCCCTCACTACCTATTGATTTTGAATTAATATTCTGGTTGAAGGAAAGCTTTTGCCTTTTGTTAGGACACTTTTACTTTAAATCATAGATGTGCATGGGCATGTACACTCACATGCACATGTGCACACACACATGTGCCTGCACACACACATACACACAATACATATGTATTAGAAATATTTTGTCCTTATTTTTTTATTTAAACATTTCAATCCTTATTTATTCTAGATCATCCCTGCCCTCTTCTTTCACTGGTAACTCTTAAAGCATACTTCTCTTCTGTGGAATGATCTTGGGTAACATGTCCCTTCAAAAGCTTCTACTACAATGTTAATAAAAGCTTTGGTAATATGCAAAGGAAAATAAAGTATTTCAAATACATTAGCAAATAATAAAGAAGTAAGAATAATAACTAAGACTTAAGTCTAGCATACTCCAACAAACTCAAAAGATTGTAGAAGAGGCAGCATCTAGCCTGTATCAGGCAATTCAGGAGTTATATGCAACTTAAAAACAGATACTTTACTGAAGCAGGACAGTTACTTCTAGTTGGAAAAACAGAGCAGTGCTAAGAAAGTATACACAAAATCAAAGCAAAATGTCTCATGAATTTTTCCATTAAGAAAAAGAGGTTACTATCTTTCTTTTCCAAGTTTTAGTCAAAACTGTTTTCAGTATTTAATGAAGGAGGTTAAAACTATGTCCTTTATTTAGAATGTGGCACAAGGAAATATCTTCTAATTTTTATTTGTTTTATTATTTGCCATTTTGTGACAGAGAATTATTTTTTTTAAAGAGCTACTCTAGACAAAACCTTGACACTGGGCACTAACATAATACTCAGGCATCTAACGACTACAGAATAATCAATAGCAAATGCGTGTGCCACCAGCATGAAGTTTTGTAGAATGTGGTAGACCAAGTGCTGTGCAGACATTTACCTCTGGACCTTTAGTCTAACACTTGCCATTTTAAGAAGAATGATGGTATAGAAGATTGGTCTTTAACAATTGTTTTGCAGTTATTGAAGATTCATAAGAGCTTGTGCTTCTTGTGAAGGGTGTGTGTAATTGCCCTTAGTTTTATTGAATCTGTAATCCCATTCAACATTATCTGGTATTAGATAAGAAGAAAGGACAAATACCTTTGATCGCAGTGGCATTTTTATATAAAAAGAACAGCTGATGAGTATTCCATACTTAAAGAAAACAGCTTGAATATAAAAAAATAATTGAATGTATTACTTTAACCTACTACATTTTGGAATGTCCCGAATTATTGATCTTAGATCAATGAGTCCACCATGCACATCACATGTGCTCAAGACCTCATTAAGTATGAATTTTGAAAATTTGCATCAACCAGTGCAGTAAGAACAAAACTGCTTTGGCAAAGTAAAAGCAAATCAGTCTTAATTTGCCAGTTAGCTAAAAGCCCAACTGATGTTTATAGACAATGCATCTCAAGGACAGAGTTCTACCTCAGAGAGATTCCCTGATATCTTTCAGACCCAAAAAACATGTAAGGCTAAGCGATGTAGTTTTACTGTTTACCTGAAGTAAACTTCAGCAGGTAGGGAACTAAAATACATATTTCAATTTTTTTTTTTCTCCCCAGAAAAAGGCAGAGAAGAACAAAAAAGTAAACATACTGTATTTTGTCGTAAATTCTCTTGGTTTTTTGCTGTCATAATACAGTTCCAGTCCCATTGCATACACTGTCAACTGTTTTCTGCCCTCTCTTATTTAGAAACAAGGGAACAAAGTGCAAATGGTTGTCCAGGGCAAACAGGTGACATGGGTTACATTTGTTGTTGTGGTAGATGTTTGCATCTCAGGGGCTTTGGTTTTCCTAAGTTGAACAGTGATTTTGAGAACATGACCTTTTTGCTCCAGGACACTTCTCCAGGATACTAGAGATTTAGTAGAAAATCTAGAAAAGATATATATAACTCATTTTTTTGTTGTTGTTTTACAATGACAAAACATAACTTAAGTACCTCGTACAAGCAAGTGTTCACAGTAACTCTTTGATTCATCTGGACAGAAATGCTGTCACACCTTGATTTTTCTTTGTACCCTGTTGTGCTGAAAACTTGTGAAGTGCATATCCTTGTGAATAAAACATGTCCATCCTCTTTCACAAAAAAAGAATTAATTCCAATCACCCATCATTATATACAGTTGAATAAAGAAAGGGTATGAGACTGCTATTTCATGTTGGTATCATGTAAGAGTTGAATGAATATGACGTATCAAATAAACATTATTACCAAAGGTAACTATTATTTATTTAAGCTCCAATTCTGCATATGATTCAAGTTGCCACCACCATGGTTCTTATTCTGACTTTTTGTCACATCAGTAAGAAAAAAAATCTAGTAAGTTAGCAAGCAAATGCTTGTATAAATTGCATGTGAAAGAATCTTACAAGAGCCAAGATTTGATCTCTTATTTGAGAGTCTTTCTGAATCTATTTCTGCAGGAGGTATAACTCTGCTAGTAATTCCTCATACCTGACAGAAATGCTCTCATTCTTACCTTTCCCCTTCATTTCTCTCTCATTTGTCCCATCTGTCTTCAGACAGTATCTCTATTAGCAAATTTTTCAGATTCCAATAGTACTGTTGTCCTACTGTGTCCTGCTGTGCTAAACTCACTTGTCTCACATTTTATTGCTGTATTTCTGCAGCATGCTTTATGCTTCTGAAGCCCCCTGCTTAGCTCGTACTGTCTCACTGAAGATCTGGCAGTAGTGGGATGGAAGGAAAAGTAGAAACTGAGAACTAAACCAGATACAGTGTTAAGAGTATTCACAATGTTAATATTCAAAAAAGTTAATTCAAAAGCTTTCTTTGCATCTTCTAACACACATTACATCTGTTAAAGGGCAATTTCCATGTACACAGAGTCTGTTACCACTCAAGACTGATGTGCTGGAGTACTTGTTCCAAGGAGTTCTATGTAGTGTTGGTTGCATTAAACTTTCAGGATTATGTGGACTTTCCTGTAGGAGGCAGGTTAAATAATTGTAATAATTACTGAAAAAAAAGTCAGAATTTCAGACTGCACATGACAGCTCCTTATACTATTTTTTTTTTTAGTAGAAGTTTTATTTGCAGTTGGATAATATTTAGGAACATTTACCATTTGCAGTATGGCTGGTTTTTCTTAATAAAATAATCTGTAAATTAGTGAGAAATTACCAAGGAAATAAGTATTGTTTCCAAGCTGGTACACTTAAGTGTGGAAGAAGCTTAGTTTAATGACTGAAGTCTTCGGATAAAAATTATTTGCCCCCTCCCACAGCTCCCATTTCTAATTCATGTAGCATAAGATGAATGTATTTTGCTTTTTGACAATTATTTAGAATAATTTAACAACCTCACTGCATTTTGAAAGTGAGAATCAGCAACACATAAATATCGTTTAAAGTAAAAACATACATTGAAAGGAAACTAGGAAAAGAGCCTTTAAATTTGATCTCACTGATTCAGAAATCATTAACATAGGCTGATAATTTCAGATTACGTGTGTCAACCCTACTACAGTCAAAATAAAAATTCTCATTGTCATCAAAGGGAGAAGAATGGGGATCATTGTAAAGTCTAGAATAAGATCAAAACTCACAAAAATAAAAAGTGGATGTCAGCTAATGCACACCCCTTTATATTCACTGTGTTAATCATAGGTATTACACCCAAGAATATCATCAAAGACTGTTAAGGCTCAGTCAGTGATTAAGAAAAGCAGAACTTAGCTTTGCTTATCTAACCTTTATGAAGCTCCAAGACAGCAAGTTATGGTACATTCTTTTAATTACATGGTTACAGAAGTCATGTGCCCTGAAACACTGCCTCACCCTGTGTCTATGTTCCTACAGTGTTATATATACATATATCTATCTATCTATCTATCTATCTATATATCAGCTACCTGTGCCTTGGCTTCCTTCCAGAGGGTCACACTGTCAGAGGGTGAGTTGCAAAACAGTTCAACAGCTGTGAATGATGAGGAGATTAAAACTTTAGGTCACAAATTGGAGTGCATTATATCAAAAAACAGATGCATACATTATTGGATCTTTTATGTGAGCTGCATTGTAGACATGCAATGCATACTGCTCAGTTAACCAATGCTCTGTCTTTCCCTTATGGTTCAAAAGGCAGATTAAAGCATAGTGTTCGGACCTTAATTGAATATATATTAATTTTTTTCATGTACTTCTCTGATGCATCATGATTAGTATTTGTGATGTGAGGGAATGATACAGTCCCTGCATTGCAGATGAGGATTTCAGTAGCCAAATGGAAACCTGAAGCACAAACTAAAAAGTTTGGAAGTTTTCTACCTGATTGGTGACTGTATTTGAAACACAAACAGCAGTTTTCTTTTATAGTGTTGGTTTTATTTTAATCAGAGAATTCAACATTGTGAAATTATTTGAATTATGAAAGCACAACTCCTGATGACTTCAGTAACAAAGGTGAATGAATCAACACTTCTCTAATTTATATCACAAGAGAACAAACTACATTGCCAGAAGAAGAGACATGCATTTATTGACCACATGTGAAGTGTGGTACTTGTTGTAAGAGACTGCATCGGTGAGAGCCACTATTGCCATGGCAGGTGTTTGTCTCAACATTGCTATGGCAGGTAAATCACACCATCGCCACAGAGAATGTTTATCTCAACATTGTTAAGGCAGGAAGCCAACACCACTGCCACAGCAGAGGTTTATCTCGACACTGTTAAGGCAGGAAACCCACTGACTGACACCATGGAGCAATGTGGGGGGAAAAAATCCTGAGAAACTCAACCAACCCTCTGTGCATGTGCCCAGACCCGGGATCGGGGGGATCCTGGGGTCTGAAGACGTCTGAGGACCATCTGATGGCATTGGGCATGCACACCAGTACCGGGTGGAAGGTATGGTTAAACAGAACAGCTCATGACAACCCTATAAAAGAACGCAACCAACCAACACTGGATGGAACATTCCCCCACTGGACTTAGAAATGAATCAGACTGTTGGGATGCCACAACTCCAGGGTGGTAGCTATTGCTGGGAACTATTTCATTCTTTCTTCCTTTCTTCCTTCCTTCCTTCCTTCCTTCCTTCCTTTCTTTCTTTCTTTCTTTCTTTCTTCCTTTCTTTCTTTCTTTCTTTCTTTCTTTCTTTCTTTCTTTCTTTCTTTCTTTCTTTCTTTCTTTCTTTCTTTCTTTCTTTCTTTCTGTCTTTCTTTTCTGTCTTTCTGTCTTTCTGTCTTTCTGTCTTTCTCTGTCTTTCTGTCTTTCTGTCTTTCTTTTTTTCATGCCTTTCTCTATCTCTCACTCTCTCCTTTGCATTTGCAAACCTGTTGTCAGGCAAATTAAGTTCCTTGGCTCTTAACTCCATTTTGAGTCTTAATTCTGTTCCTGAGAATACAAGCAGAACCTTACTCTAGTCTTGCACCTGTATGCGACAGCTGTGAAGCAAAAAGCTTGTGCTATATATGTAAAATCATACAAATGTTCCGTGTGGATTTCCATTGAATCCAGTCATTCAAGCAGCATTTAGTCATCTCAGTTATGAAGCTTCCTTCTCTCTTTTGTGTTACATTAGCTTACTACAAAATCTCCACCTTCTGCAAAAAACAAGAGATTTTATTGTATTTTCTTCTGATGTATTTTGGTATTGACTTATTTAAGCTAATAGTGATACTAAATCCTCCATGATATATTTCCAGAATGACTACATCTGTTAATAGAACCAGAGCTTTTAGTTGTCTGTTTTTTTGAACTAGGAGAGGAAATTATACTGGTATCTGACAGTCATCCACTGTTCCTTTCTTTTTCTTTTTCTTTTTCTTTTTCTTTTTCTTTTTCTTTTTCTTTTTCTTTAATGAAAATTACTTTTTCCTTTATACATGTTGTACATAACCAAGGTGGTAATGGTTGAAGTAATGAGAGTACATGAAAAATACATTGCCTGCTGTGAAGTTTAATGTCATCTGCTAGTCCAAAGCAAATGGGAAACAAACATTATATGGATTGTTCAGTTTAGTCAGCTGTTAGTAATATAAGAAAATGTCCCAGGTGTTCTGTAGCAAAAATGTTTTTACGTATATAGTCCAGGCAATTAGAGAAGCTATGAAAGACTGAAATATAGTTGGTTTTGCTGTGTGCACTGGATTTATGCAAGGTGGTTATCACTAGCTTTCATGAGAGACTTCAGCAAACACAACAGAGTAAGCTCACCTATTTTAGGAGGTCACCTACATTTAGCTAAGTGCAAACTGTGATAACATTTTATAGACTTGTTGTCAGGCAAGTGTCAAGCAGATTTTTCATTAGGGCAGCAAAAGACACTAAAAGAAATAAAACAAATGTATTTCTTGCAGACGAACGGAGGACTTTGTGCATGAAATGAGGTGTTGGATATTGCCTTTTCCTTGTCACTTTATCTAGTTTCAATTCTAATTCTATTCTGTTTCTATTATACAAATAGACTCCCATTAGTTGTACTTCATTCTAACTACATTATCCTTTCCATGCTTCATTGTGTTTCTTTTAGGTAAAATGGAAATAGTCTGGTTCAAACCCCAACTAAATGTAACATTAGGGAGTCTTTGCAGCAGCTTCAAAGGTCAGCTTGGAATAGTACCTTGCAAATTCAAATATATTCTGTTTTATAAAAACAATTGAAATTTTAGATTTCAATCTATCCTGAAATTATTTGGCTTCCTTTTTTTTTTTCTTAGTATTTTCTGTTTTATCTCACATTTTATTTGTTTGTTAAAGTAATTACCATTTAAAAGAGTACTGGAGAAAAAGCATAGAAGAACATCCTAAAGTGAAGTTCACTATTTCCTTCAGAAAATTAGCAGTTAAACTGTGTCATACTCTGCAAGAATCTTCAGTGATTGTTCTGGGATTTATGTGGAGTATTTCTGTTTATATTGGTAGAATTTAGATTCTGAATAGTCACTTCCTTTGTGCTGATTTATACTGATCGTTAAAACCCAACCAAAGCAGATAGAAAAACTACATGTATAGTGGTTTGCCTCCTGGCAGCCAAGTTGAATAGACAAAACCTATTTTTAAAAAAGTATACGTCAGATCATTATTTCTACTGCTGAGGATATCCTTATCACTCCCTTTTAAAAAACAGACATCATAGAATCAGTTAGGTTGGAAAAGACCTCTGAGATCATCAAGTCCAGCCTATTAAAGACTAATCATAGATTAATAGCAGTGTTGTGTAGATTAAAATAGTAAGATTAATTGATTGTTAGCAGCAGTGAAAACACAGGTGCAGCAGTAACAATATAGCCGAGTTACAAGATAAACCTAGCTGCTCATTTGTCCCTTGTTTTGCCCTTTCAATGGTTGGTTTAGCCCCCCAGCCAAGTTAATCAGTAGATGAAAATAAATGTATATGTTAAACAGTAAGTAATAAACAAATAGGCCTGTTAAATGATTATAATAAGATATAAATATAAGACAAGAATTAGTAGGTAGGCTTAAGTGCCTAAAGGGAAGGTTAAATAGGTTAAATTCTTAAAATTGAGATATAAAATGTAGAACACTAGCAGATCAAAGAAGAAGGATGGATGGAAATAATGACATTTAGTATTTCAAGCCAAGAAGAGAAACAGCATGATCTACATGGTTGACAATTGGATTGAATGATAAGAATCAGCTGAATATATGAGAATTCTAAGTGCTTTTTAGCTAACCAATAAGAACAGAAGAATCAAGAGAGATGATGAAACTTTAGGCGGACTCTTGTGATTGGAATTTAGGGATTATGCATTGTTTTAAGAAACCTATATAAGATGTAAAACTAAGAACTCACTGAGGTGGTGGCCAGCTCTGAGTTGTGATTAAAGCAAACCTAGAGAAACCCATTCAGCTTGTGGTAATTCTTTAACACAGCTGTTAACCCAGCACCACCAAGTCCATCATTAAACCATGTCCCTAAGCACCATATCAGTGTACTTTTTAAACACCTCCAGGGATGGTGATTCCACCATCTCCCTGTGCAGCCTGTTCCAATGCTGCAACACCTTTTCAGTGAAGAAATATTTTCTGAGTATCCAATCTAAACCTCTCCTGGAGCAGCTTGAGGCCATTTCCTCTTGTCCTGTCCCTAGTTATCTGGGAGAAGAGACTGACCCCCACCTGCCTACAGCCTCCTGACAGGCAGCTGTAGGGAGCAATAAGATCACCCCTGAGTCTCCTTTTCTCTAGGATAAACAACCCCAGTTCCCTCAGCCGCTCCTCATCAGACTTGTGCCCCAGCCCCTTCCCCAGCCCCGCTGCCCATCTCTGGACACGCTGCAGCCCCTCAATGTCCCCCTTGCAGAGAGGGGCCCAGACCTGAACACAGGGTTCGAGGGGCGGCCTCAGCAGTGCCCAGGGCAGGGGGACGGTCACTGCCCTGGTCCTGCTGGCCACACTGCTGGGGACACCAGCCAGGGTGCTGCTGGCCGCCTGGGCCCCCTGGGCACACTGCTGGCTCCTGCCCAGCCGGCCATCACCCAGCACCCCTGGGCCCTTAATTTAGTCAAATGTATTAATTTAAATTATTCTATTGACAACATGTGTCAGCTCAGGGAAGGCTGCTCTTGCACTTGACTGTTGTTATCAAAATAATTCATATTCACACAAGACAACTTCAGTGAAAACAAAATCCAGCCACACCTTATAAGAATCAAGTTTTTTATTTCACTTCTACCATCTGTGCTGAAGGAAGAATATATGGACTATTCTGTCATGAAAAGGCCAACACTTAAAATTTATATTTATAACTAAGAAAGGAAGCAGAGGTTGGTATTCGGGGATGTGTATGAATTAGAGAAGAATTTTAAATTAATCTTCAGATGTATGTATCCTAAGGGTCTGGTAAAATTTCTGTTATTTTGAAGCTTATCACTTTAACCGTGCTGTTAAGCTAGGCCAATGATACTCTTCTGTCAGACACGTTGCCATGCACCAAGCCCTTTTTCTGATTATCTGCACTGTTTACTTTAGTAACTAATGCTGTAGCAAACAGAAAATTACTGTTTTAACAAATATTTATTATTGAGCTCCATATGAAAGTAATGTGGTGAAATTAAATTGTGTATGATCTACAGGAGATCAGGCTTAAAAAAATGTGTGAACCTTTTAAATGTGTTTTGATTCAATTATTAACTTGTGCCTGAATAAGTCTTATGGAGAAGAACAGGACTTCCAAGATATCCATACAAGCCAATATATTAAAGATTGATTTCACCTCTGTTTCCTTGTGTTGTGGTTCAATTCACATTCTTTTCATGTCTGGATATGCTATCTACTTATAAATTTTGTTATAATTTTTATTTATGGCAGTGAAAATTTTTTGATGTTATTTGCTGGTGGCAGTGTCACAGACTGGAAACATTACCTTGCTGAAAACTCACTTGCTGCTTCATCACAAATGTCATGAGATATAGTGTGAGTTTTCTTTGTGTTTTTTATAGTAATAGTTGATGGAGCAACTAATCCTGGAAACCATTTCCAAACATGGGAAGGACAGTGACTGGAGGTATCAGTGTCGATTTGCAGTGGGGATATCATGCTTTACCAACAACAGCTTTTTACAATTAGGTGACTGGCTTGGTGGGTGAGGGGATAGGAGTTCGTTTACCTTGACTTTAGTAAAGCATTTGACACAGTATCCCACAGAATCCTCATAAACAAGCTGACAAAGTGCAGGCTAGGTAAGTGAACAGAAAGGTGGCTTGAAAACTGGCTGAATAGCTGGGCCCAAGGGGGTTATGATGGGTGATACAAAGTCCTATTAGTGGTAAGTCAGTAAAGGTTTACCTCAGGGCCATTATGCAGCCTATCCTGTTTGACCTCATTGTTAATGACCTGAACAATGGGCTTAGCAAGTCTGCAGATCACACATAACTAGAAGGAGTGGAGGGTACACCAGATGGTTGTGCTGGCATTCTGAGGGATCTGGATAGGCTGGAGAACTGGACAGAGAGGAATCACACAAGTTCAACAAAGGGAAATCCAAAGTCCTGCATCTGTGGAGAAATAACCCCAAATATCTGTACACACTGGGAGCCAAATGGCTGGAAAGTGGCTTTACAGGCAGGGACTTGGGGGTCCCAGTGGACATGAAGCTGACTATGAGCCAGCAATGTACCTTTGTGGCCAATACAACAAGCAGACAGTTGGGCTGCATTAATAAAAGCATGGCCAGCATGTTGAGGAAGTGGATCCTTCCCGTCTGCTCAGTGTTGGTGAGACCAAACTTGCAATCCTGGCTCCAGTTCTGGGCTCCACATCACAAGACAGTTATAGACTTCCTTGAACAAGTCCATGCCAGAGACGCAAAGATGATTAAGGGGCTGGAATGTCTATCAAATGAACAGAGACTGAGAGAACCGGGGCTGTTCAGCCTGGAGAAGAAAAGGGTCAGGAGGATCTTGTCTATGTGTATGAACACCCAATGGAAGGGAATGGGATGAAGAAGCCAGACTCTTCAGTGGAAATAAAAAAAAATATTTTTCAGTTACACAAAGCCAACAAACGGTCCACAGAGAAGGAAAGACCTATGCAGATTCTGAAAACGTCAAAAGAAAGCAGAAGCAATATATAAATAATCTGGAAAATATTGACAACGTGTTTTGTCCATGTAGCATTGATCACTAACACATTTCATTAATCTTCTAGTATTAATAAAATATACATATCGTTATATCTATCTATCTATCTATCTATCTATCTCTGTAAACTGCAGCATAAAGGCATTTGAAGAACACCATTGACATCCAAAGACTTATCTGTCCATTTCTTTTTAAAGATATTTTTAACAAATGTAATCAAGTACAAATATTATTGTTTGGTTAGTACCAAAACCCAAATAACTGTAAAATAAGACATAAGGTTGAAGCTAAAAGTAAGTGTTACATCCTGACAAATGACACAGTTCACACTGCAGTGGTTATGAATCAGATGGTTTATTTCAGGTATCTGCATTTTATGGTGATTGAGAACTATTTCAGTGCTTTAAGATCAGGGTGTCTAAGGTGATTCAATCAGTGGTGACATAACTCATAAAAATTAGAGCAATTCGGAGAATATACAGCAAATTCTTGGAGCTTATCCAGGAAGGCTACTAAGTGTGTTGCACTTAGAATTTCCCTTTCCAGAAATGTGAAAAGATTAGTGATATAAAATAAAAAAACCCATAATTTTTGAAACAAAAAAGGAAATGCACTGCATTTGTTTAAAAAGGAGACTAAAGGTAAAAGTAATTTTCATTTCACAAGCAGACAGTATTGTAGTGGGTTTGCATGGCAAGGTTTTAGTAGTGGGGTGACTGCAGGGGTGGCTTCTGTGAGAAGCTGCTAGAAGCTTCCTTTATGCCTGACAGAGCCAATGCCAGCTGGCTCCAAGGGGGACCCACCATTGCCAAGGCCAAGCCCATCAGCGATGGTGGTAGCAGCACCTCTGGGATAGTGTATTTAAGAAGGGGAAAAAAATATCTGTGCAACAGTATTGCAGTGGAAGAGAGGAGTGAGAACGTATGGGAGAAACAGCCCTGCAACCCCCAGGTCACTGTCGCAGGAGGGGCAGGGGGTGCTCCAGGCACCAGAGCAGAGATTTCTCCCCCAGTCTGTGGTGAAACCCATGGGGAGCCAGAATGTGCCCCTCAGCACATGGAGGTCCACAGTGGAGCAGAAATCCACCTGCAGACTGTGGAAGACCCTGCACTAGAGCAGGGGGATGCCCCAAGGAGGCTGTGACACTGTGGGAGGCCCGTGCTGGAGCAGGTTTGCCAGCAGGACTTGTGGCCCCATGGAGAGAGGAGCCAAGGCTGAAACAGTCTATTCTTGAAGGGCTGCAGCCCGTGGAAGGGACACATGCTGTAGCAGTGTGTGAAGAATTGCACCCTGTGGGAAGGACTCATGCTGGGAGGGACCCCATGCCGGAGCAGGGGAAGTGTGTGAGGAGGAAGGAGCAACAGAGACAGTGTGTGATGAACTGGCCACAGCCCCCATTCTTGTACCCCTGTGCCACTCAGGGGGAGGAGGAAGAGAAACTGGGAGTGAAATTGAGCCCAGAAAGAAGGGAGGGGAGTGGGGAAGGTGTTTTTAAGCTTTGATTTTTAGTTCTCATTATCCTAAAATTATTTGAATGGTAAAACATAAAACTGATTTCCTCAAGTCGAGTCTGTTTTGCCCATGACAGTAACTGCTGAGTGATCTCCCTGTCCTTATCTTTACTTGTGAGTCTTTCATTATATTTTCTCTCCCCTATCCAGTTTGGGAAAGCAGCGATAGAATAGCTTTGGTGGGCACCTAGCATCCAGCCAAGGTCAACACACTGCAAGTATATATAAAAATAATTTGCTTCTTTCACCTTTGTGAGCACAAATTTTCTTTCAAGGAGAAAGGACTCATGGGTTGAAAAAGCTGCAGTATATAATAAATGTTGGTATATAAAAAATAAACTGAGCTGTTCCCTAAACAATTAATAGTATATTCAGTTTATGATGAATAATGTTCCATGCTTTAGGACCCTAGTGTGGGGACAGTACCCCCAGAAATAGAATATTTAATCCACAGTGGTTGATTTAGTGTAATTTTCTTGAATTTGAGACTACTTTTGTAAACCATCTTAGGTTGCACAGACTTAATTTTTTATGAAATCAGTTCACCTGACACAAATGTCTATATATTTACAAATGGTGCAGTTTACCTATGTTTCATGAACAATACAACATTTGAGCCACCAAGTGCATTATTGAATAATCAAAAAGTTCAGATTCCATCTTAATGACAATTTTAGTCCTTGTATAGAAGGATATGGGTGAAAGGAAGCTCAAGATACAACAAAAAATGCCAGCTTAGTACTTTTGCTTTCATAGCTCATGTACACTAAAAGCAAGTAAATTATTTATATTCTTTTATATATTTTAGATTCCCTATTGCTCGCATAATTACCTTAATTTAAAGTTCTACATAGCGTGCTCTTTCCCAAACCATTGTCCAAACTTTCATTAGAACACCTCTTTGCATAATCACATCAATAACATTAGCTGATAGGGTTTGTTTTCAGTCAAAAGACTGATTGTAGAGTCATGGCAGACCACAGTTCATTCTGTGGAATGGTAGGAGTCATTGATCTGAAATAATTGACTTAGCTTAAATTTAAATATTACTGAATATTTACTATGGAGTATCAGTCTCATCTGACTTTTGTGCAATTAATTGAGTACACAGAGTATGAACTTCTTATTCTTCACTTCATGTATTAAGAACATCAGTCTTTCTATAGTACACAATAAGACAGGATTGCTCTATAACCTCTCAGTTTAGTGCTTTTATTTGATTAACTGTATAAAAAAATGTAGCCTCCACATTGGTGTACCATTTCCTACCCAGTAAGAAAGATCATATGTACTACTCATAAGAAAAAGAAAAAGAAAATAAATCAAAAACCAAACAGCTGCCAAGAAAAATAACTAACCTAGATTTGACTTTATTAATACAGAGGCTTTTGTTTGGACTAGTTTTGGATATATAGAAAATCTTTTGGAAAGCAGGATTTGTTCCTTCATTCCCACAATTTCATTCTGAAAAGAATTTTCAGAGTTATCAAAGGTAGTCTTATTCCAAAACTAGTTAGAAAATAAGTGTATGGGATTGAAAACAAAACCACAAATTCCTAATTGTTCTTAGAATAATCATATCATTCTGAAGTTTGATAATGGGAAATCAATGAAGTCGCACTAGGAGAATATGACTGGTTTTTTAATACTGACAAAAAGATATTATCTGAAAGTCTACCATCACTTTGATCTTTTAAGGGAAGTGTAAAATCATGATATTAATTATGTTTAATTTTTGAGGAATAGAGCCTTACCATGCAAAAGGTGTGTAATAGATACTTCTAGGAAATCCTACTGTGCTTATGCTCCTTGATTGGTACCCTTTTCACTCTTTCAACAGTTAAAAAAAAAGTGTTTTGAATAGCCTGAATACGTTCCATTTCATTAATGAACCATTAAAATAAGCAATTAAAAATCCTGTGTTAGAAAAATGATACTCATTCAATGTACATTATATTCCTGTTAAAAACATGGACCATGTGATTTATTATTTTAGATATGTGATACTGTCACTTTGCAGAGGCAGCCTTCATCTTTATTTAGATATACTTTGTCATATGTGCTATGAGCATGTGTATTTTCTATAAACGGAGATTTTTGCATTTGACTTTTATGAAAAAGTAATTTACATCCTTTTTTTCCTGCATAGATCATTCTTCTCTTTCAGAAGTGTCTTTGAACTTAACATTTACACTGTTATAATCTCCAAGGTGTTAAACTTTCTCAATAACACGTATGATGACAAATTACTTTACGGTTGCTAAAGTATTCCTCCCAGTAGAGAATGCAAATCCTTTAGTTTAAATCTGCCAAGAAGTCTTTACATTTAAATGATGCGACATGTAATAATTCTGTTTTACCCAGACACTGGTGAAAACACAGGATAAATTAATTGGTAGGATGCTAATAAATTTTTAATGAAATATGTGTTCATTAGTATGTCTGCTGTTCAGTACCAGTTCTAACCTGTATCTCTGGTGGGAGACGCTACAGCCTTCAGTGAAGAATGAAGAGCTCTCACTCTTTCAAACCTACTTCTTTTCAAGTGGCTTTTAACCCTAGAAAGGCAGTGTTAAAGCATGACAGATTTGAGCCTGAAACCAAGCTTCTAAATTGGTGGGTGTTTTAAATTAGTGCCCTTGAGTCATAGCAAGTCAATTATTTGTGATATTATGAATAAAATAAAAAATATTTTCTGACATAAACTGGTATGTACCTCCCACAAAAGCTACTTTTTGAAAGCTTTGATGTTCAGATATCTCATAGAAAGTAGTGGGTCACATCTCTGCTCCCCAAACTGGGCTGAGCACATGCAGCTTGGATCATAGTTTTACACTTCTTGGGTCTCAACAAACTGGTGCCCACAGCAGATGGTTAAGCTTGCACTTAAAAGATGTTTAGGCAAAGAGGCAATCAAGTACTGCTTTGTAAATCAACTCCATAAATCAGATCACTAAAAAAAATGGGAGTGACTCCACCTAAGGCCATACAGTCATACAGTCTCTACTTCCCATCTGATTCTCAGGTAAAGACATCATCGCCATTCTCCTCTCTTATCTGCTATCATCTTTGTATTTTTCTCTAGCCTGCTTCTGATCTCCTAACACCAGTTTCATGCATGTTCTGAGAATTACCCTAGTGGAATTCATCTGCAGGCCTCAAATCTGTCACTCTTCCATAGTTCTCTGGATTTGAGTGGACATGTCTCACTCATACTTAGTGGAGGTACTTGAAGGTCTTCTGTTACAGCCTTACAGGAAGACCCTAAAGATCTCCATTGTGAACAAACCTCTTCAGTTTTATCAGAACAAGAAAGAAGGTGGGAATGGAAACCAGTAGAGGCAAATTCTAATATGTTTGAACGGGTAAACTTTGCTTATCGCCGGGAGTGGATGTTTGATGCCTGACAATCCTGAATATCCATGCTGAGCAGAGTCAGGAAACAATTTTCCTATGCATCTTGATTATTGATTACTCATCCCTGTAACAAAACCTGGCTAGCACACAGGCAAAATAAAACCAATCCTGCTTTGTGATTCTGGCAGATTATCAACTTTATGTAGGAACAGATGATTCATAGTGTCTTGTGCCTATGAGACAGTGGGAAGCAGGCACTGAAATATTCCCGATGTACAGTGAATCAGACTGTTTTGCACAGGACCATATTGGTATCTAGTCCCTTCACTCAGCAGTTCCTGGCTCCCTGTTGAGCATTAGTGTCAGCTTGCTGCTGTGCAGTGTCTCTTCAATGGGAGCCCAGAGCCAGGAGCCACTGTATTTGTGCAGTTTCAATAATTGCCCATGCATTAAAAATGCATATAGCTGCTTTTTCCACTCATTCATGGCAGTGAAAACCTTCAAACTAGTTTTGGCTAGAGCTATTGTGGTCTTAAAATGTGAATTATTTCTGCTGTACAGGTAAATACAATCTTTTCAAGCAGAATGACTACAGATGACAGTTAATAGCTTGTAGGAGTCACAAGCATTTGGATAGCCCATTTAAAATTCTATTGTATTAAAAGACTCACAGGCTGATACAGATTGCTTCTGACTGCAAACTAAATTATCATCTATCTTCTTGAATTGATTCAAGGATCAGCATGTTTTGTTGTGTTTTTTTCTTTCTTTTTTTTTTAATATCACATTGACTCTACTTTTCTGATAAGATTAGATTTGAGAAATTTCTACTGTTGTTTTACCGCTACCCTTGAAAAATCGATGTTCAAACTTCCAATGACTGAGCTGGAATATAATCCATATATTTCTGCTTTGAAAAAGGAGAAATTAACTAACATCATAAAAGGAACATAAACAAGAAAATGTTTTAAAATCCACTTTTCTGTCCTAACTCTTGCTATTCATGTACCACATTTTTAATGTAATCAAGTATTTTAAATGAAGCATAAGAAGCCTGAAAGGATGGCTTATGTTCTAGGGACAGAATTACATATGAAAATATTTCACAAGACATAAACAATGCTGTGAAAAAAAAATATTCTAATGCAGGCAGGTGATAAACTCATATTTAACACTATGTCTAGGGTTTATAGTGCTTGAAGCAGTTTTCCAAAAAAGCTCTTCTCAAATTATAATTAAGTGTAGTTTACAATAACAATTATGTTTGATGCTATAATCACTCTACACTTGTTACTTGCATTTGAAAGGGTTTCAGAACAGGGATTATGGGGATTTAGTTAGTCTGATATATTGAGGACACTGTAGTATTTTACTTGGGGAGAACTGAATTATTACATGTTCCATAAGAAGATAAACCAGTGTAATTATTTATTACACATCTAGCTGAATTTTTAAGGAGACATCATACATTTGTGGTGATCTTTTATTAATTTCCACACAGCAATAATGAAAATCCAAAAAGACAAGAAGAAGACTTCTTACTTTTCTAATACTTTTTCATTTTTAAACCAATAATGAAGATGCACGCTCATAGACTGGCAATCCTTGCACTTAATAAAGTGCAGCTGTATCCAGAATTTTCCTTATGTAAAGACACAGAAAACAACGAAAAGAGAATATAAATTGTTTTCTTTATTAATTGTAAGGATTATGGTTTACATAAAACTTCATTGGTGAGAGTCACTTTATTATACAGCTAAGCCCATGCTCTTAAACAACATAATTTTTCTGTACCTGTGTTGGCCTACCAAAATTAAATATAAGTAGATAGCCCTATTATACTAACTCATCTAATAGATAATTGCTTCTTGCATGCAACAGCAGTATAGAATACAAGTTAAGTTTTCAGTTTGGCTTATGGACATGCATTCAGCAGGAAACAGAAGAGGGAAGAAGATGTGAACTTGATTTCCAGGTATAATAAAAATGTTCAAAGTGAAGTGTAAACACATGTTCTACTGTTTACATAGGTAAAGCTGATGGTTTTGTGGGGAATCAAGCTCCAACAAACAAAGATTATTTAGAAATCTTTACCTCTAAATTTGAAAAATAGTATTCACAAAAAATGTTTGTATTCTATATTAAAACTACAGGCTAGACCTTTCCAGTGTGTGCAGGCAGGACAATGAAATCAACATTTGCTCTACTGAATGTGTAAGTCTGTGAGGAGTTGAAAATGAAACAGGTAAAAATATATAAGTAAAGACTTTAAGCCTTTTTGTTTTACTTTAGCTACTAAAGGAAGGTTCAGTTACATTCTTTGAGCTATTAAAAATTACACAGGTCAATAATAGTGGATGGTTTCTTACCAGACTGAAGTAATAAATCAGGGTGGCTGTGACTTGCATATTAATGCAATCGTTGTACCAAGAACCGTTGCTTTTCTTTTTGTAGACCCGAATTTTTAAAATGTCCATTTTTAAGGGAAAAACACTACATCCTAATCTGAGAAAACTTCTGATCTTCTTGTTTTCTTGGAAAATAGTAAAGTTTTACAAAAGGCCTTGTTTAAAAGCATGTGGTAGCATTTTTTACATGAAAGGTAAATTGCTGACAGTAACAGCACCAAACTTTCACCATTAAACATTTTAATTATACATTATCTCTGTTGCTAAATTGACAGTGGCACAGTGTATTGTAAAATGAGTTATATGCTGACAGTTTAAGAGGACTTGAAAGAAAAGAAAGGCTTTGCTTATAGTACAACTATTAAAGTTCACAGCAGTAGTGAAATTTGTAAGCATACTTTATTCTAGGTTCAGCACATAGTTTTCAAATACAGCAGATGACCCTCCTCTCTTCTCTTCCATGCATTCATATAGCCTTTCATTTAATATGTATATTTCAGTGACATATTTTCCCAGCAACAACATGAGAACAGCCATCCTTTTTCATGCTGAGTTCTACAGGCTAAATGAGTGAACAGAAAGCAATAATGTATTTAGTCATTGTTCATTAAGTTCCATGAAAAAATTTAGCAGAGGCTACATTAAGATACAAGCATATGAAGAAGTTATTGCATGGTAGATTAGAGTATGAGTTTATTAGATACCAACTCTTTCATACCCATCAGCTATTCACATATCATAGCCAACTACAAATGCAGATGAGTCACCCATCTGTCATTAAAAAAGCCAGAGCAATATGCCTCACTTTGCAGGAAATACAAACAGCTATGCATCATGGAATAGTTAACTGGTAAAAACTTGTTTGACTTCTTTTTCTTTTTTTTTTTTTCTAACTTCAAAAGGAAAAATGACTACTTACTTCCTGTCCTGTTTCTGGACCAATTAAACCCACTTTTTTTTCAAGAAAATTTATTACTTTTCCCAATGTGTTTCTGCTGTGGCGTGTTCTGCTCCTTGGCTTTTACCTGATCTTCAATGAAGAGTTTTATTTCTAATCGCGGCACTATTAAGTATGTTTAGTTTTATCTGTGAGAATCAGATACATCTTCACATGAAATTTACACAAAATTCAGATTATATTGCTCTCCCTTTTCAGGAGTGGGTAGTTGTACAGGGTTCTAAAAATTACATTTCAAAAGCTAAATACAATATAAATGCATACAGTAATCATGCTTTCTAGTTAGTCAGTATGAACTACCTGTAACTGAACATGGTACAATTTGAATATTAATTACATTTCTTTCAGTTATAAAGTTTTATAGTATTAATGAGAAAGCAATTTACATAATAAGTGCACAAAGGGAATGTAAGTTAACAAAAGTGTGTATACTGAACATTTCTAAGTCCCTAATGCTTGGCAAAATGTAAATTAATATTGAAATAATAGCTTCCAGCCATCATATGCTGACTAATACAGACTACATTCAGGGACTTAAACCTTAATTTTTTATGTCCCTTGAACGAGAAGAGTGGGTACATCTGAGGGTGAGAATTATAAATAAAGATACTTGAAAAATTATTCTAATGTAACAAGATTGCTGGTGTTTAGGGGTTTGATTTCTTTTTCTTTAATGAAACTTTTTTATAGTGGAAAGACAAGTAAAACTGTATGTAACATTTGAGTAATTGAGAGCTATACAGTTTCAGGCACTCTTAAAGGCACTCTTAAAAAGTGAAAAAACACTTACTGTGTTTTTATTTTAGAGTGAATTGCTTTTCTGTAGTCTTAATTTGACTATTTCAGTAATAACTTTCCATTCCCTTCCCTCTAATTTTCCATTGCTCTCATACTCTGCAGTAGGTGGCTTTACCTAGAACCTCTCTGAGAGATGCAGTGAATTGGTCTAATGCAAACTGAAAGATTACAAAGCAAATGATGCAGCTGGGAGTTTAGCGTCAGTGCAGAAAGGGGTGATACAATAAGACATCTCATCATTTATTTACCTTTGCAAATAGAAGGATGATGTAATTTAGGGCATGAGTTAAAAATGGAGGGAAGTAAATGTTAAGGATAAATCAAAAAAACTTTTGGGGTGGACGTGCAAATAATCGATGCACAGAGAAAAGCTGAACTTGTTCAGCTGTGCAAGTGCATGTCCAACCAAACGTTTCCTGTGTTTCTGAACCAGACTTCACTTCCATCAACTGTCAACCTAACTGCTTTTGACTGTAAATCTACAGGTGACAATAAAACAGCAGAATCACACTGAAATATAGAGAGCTAATGATTTTTTTATCTGGAACAGGAATTATAAGGGAAGTAGGAGAGGTTTAGAATAGAAAGCCTCATATAGCTCTTAGAAAAAGTAATTATAAATAGCCTTGGCAGCAAAAATATAGTAGATTCATCTTGCATGGTCCATTCTGCAAACTAGACATTTCATTCTCTTTTCTGAAGTTTCCTGTATATTCTGCACCAAACAATCCTTATCGGGGGCTTCCATTTCAGCAGCAGCAGATATTACATAAAGACAGAAAGACCGGGATTCGATTTAGTGCCATCTGTCATGCTTCTAGGATCAATGTTTGTGTTTAATAGCACTGAGGCTTGTGCCACTTTGTTGCCCTAGATTTGTGCAATTTCTACATATACATACCTGTATCTAGCTGGCTATGAGTATACACACCAGTTTCCAACCAGCTTCAGTAGTGCTGTCCCAAATTACCTGGATATTATGAAGAGAATCCCATACTCATAGAGAGGAAAGCACTGGGGGTATTAAGGAGAATGCGTTTTCCTCTGAAGTGGGGGACCATGTACCAAATGGAAATTGAATATGGTCAAATGTCACATGCTGTTGTAGCATCTTGAATACTTTTTTAGTAGAATGCATGCTTTAATAACCATAATGCATTCCTTCTGCATTGCTTTAGATGTACTAAAAAGTTTTTTCCAGCATGGAACTCCTGTTTTCTAATACCTTAGTTGTGACTCATCTCACTACAATCTCCAAAAAACAACCCCAAATGCCAATGCCTTTATAAATCCCAAGCCCTCCCACCAGCTGAGACTAAGTTCCATTTAATTTTCACAGAAGGACCTAAAATGAACCTTTAAATAATATTTTGTGGTTAACAAAAACCAATTTTTAGTCAACTAAATCATCTGAACTACTATATGTAGTTACAGAAGTGCAAAACTATGAGAGGATAACTTGTCAGAGCCTCACTGAGGACAGAGGGACTTCAGCATTTTGGTGCCCTTAGGAAGGATGAGCAGGGGTTCTGTAGTGTTTACCTGTCTTAAAAGATTACCACTACTTTTTACTGAGAAGGAAATTTAGAAATTAGTGAGGAACTGTCATTAAAAACTATATGTTGTGTTAGTCTTCCTGCAATAACAGCATCTACTATTCTGTTGTTTATTCAGTTTTGAAAAAAAATATGTTCAGAAGCTCTACTACACCTTCTACAAACTCTGCATTCAGGGCTTGTTTTTTTTTAAATTTTATTATTATTATTTAATTTTTTAAAATTATTATTTTTCAACATTTCATACAATACAATGAAAGGTAAGATTTACTGGTACAGGGTTTACCGTATTTCTAAATAATAGTGTTAAATATTCATCCACACTATTCTAGGGGTTTAATCAGAAAAAAAAAATAAAATATTACTTAGACATCCTAAATAGCATATGGCTTCAACTTCAGTGTTTAGACATCTGCAGAAGAAAGTTATTTTAACAATAGCTAATGTATTTTAATTTCACTTAACTATATAAGGTATACCTTTACTTTGTACTCAGTATTCTTTTATAGGAATTGTTTTGTTTCAGAAAAATAAAGTGGAAGGTTGAGTTGTCATAGTTTGATACTTACTATCTGTAGTTTAGTGACATGCTACTACAGCCTGGATTCATTTCACAGAAACTGTTGGTTTTGTTTGTTTCTGAAAAGTGTCAAACATGTATTAGTCATGCTGCTTTAAGTTCTACTTATTTTTGTCTGTTCATTTTTAAACCATGTTCTGTTCTCTGTATTGGCTTTTATGCTAAGCATTTCTACTTTTGTGTACTATAGACATGATATAACAATGTAGTACACAATACGGAAAGAATAGTCACTGGGGAAGGTCTGAGGCTTTTATACTCAAAAAATTACTGTAGTTAGAAAGCTAGTCAACTATACTAAAGCTCATAGGTCTATGTATAATTTTTAATTTTTTAGGTTTTGTTTCTGTTTACAAAAATATCCAAGTTATTTTACTAAAGATAGGAACTGAGACAAGTTTCAGATCCCCCTTTTTTAATTATTATTTTGGTTTTCCAGCAAAACAAGGATTTTAAGGTCATGGTTATTTGAGTGCTGGCTATTGATCTCTGTCAGTATCACTCAAAACACTTTCAAATCCTTTTTCAGCAGATCAAGACAGAGGAATGAATGTTCCAAATATATGTTGTTAGTGTAACTTGGAGAAACCATCATACAGATTGGGAGTGAAACCCAAATGTGTGGCTGGTGATAGACACGTTGAAACTCGATTTTTTTCTCAGGTAACATTTCTTCTGTTTGACCTACTGGCTAATTATCATGATGTTATGAGAGTCACTGCCTTTCACTTGGGTAATAGATAATTTGTGGACAATGGATGAATCCTGAGGTGCTGCAAAGGGTCATTGCAGGATTTTTGCCATAACTGTAGTAATACCAGTGGTCAGGCTAGCTAGTTAAAAATAGCTTCGTGCTATAAGGCATTTACTTTGCCATTGATTTGCAGACACACTTCCTATGCCACTTCTCTGTCCAAGGTGGTGTGGTGCATTAGCCAGTCTTTGTGCCTTGGAAACTGATACAACCACAGCTGAGTTATTAATTCATGTTTGTCAAAAGGATGTGCATAAACAATTTAATAGTTTTAAGCATCCTTTGTTTATCTGTCTAGAAATGAATAATTACCATGGAGAACTCTTTAAAGCTTTTATGCCTTGAATAAATAACAGTTACAAATAGCTGAGATTCTCTTGTCAGTAACTGACGTCCTTAGTTGTGAAGCCTTTCATATGTTACACGTTTTTAAGCCCAACCTACTTTTAATAGTATTTCAGTAAGTATAACAATCCTGTAATGTTGTGTCAATGAGAAATACTTCTGTCACTGAACAGGAGTTTTCAATTTAATGAGCAGATCGGATCCCTACATGACCATAGACATGCAGTTTACATTTAATTTTAAAACTCATATATTACTTCGTATAACTTAAAGTTCATATACTGGAAGATTAAACTGGACTCAGTTAAAAATATACAGGAATTGAGTTAAAGTACTCAGTAAGTTATTGCTTTTCCTTTTTTCCTGTCATGCTTTCATCTAACTTCTTTGGAAACTTCATTGGGAAACATTGGCTTTTGCTTTTGTTTTCTAAAGTAAAAAATATAGGAAAGGCCTGAAAACATAAAACTTTATGCATCATGAACCGACATTTTGAAAAGCTCTTACAGTGCACGACTGTCTCCTGGAAGATAGAACTTTATTGTTAGACTTTCATTATTATGTCTGATAAGTAATACTTGAAGTTTGTTCCTTGAGTTCTGATGTATTAAATCTTTTGATTGGTAAGGAAAGCCAGATGTTTGTAATTTTTACAGGAAGTGTTTTTAGATGCTTTGCCTTGGATGGAAACTGTCTGCGCAAAGAAAGCAGCAGCTATTAACTACATTCCATTCCTCATCATTGTTTTTACATCAGCCTCCTGATGCAGTCATTTTATGATGCTATGCATGAATAATTCTTATTTAATTTTAAAATGTTAATTAGGAAAAACAAGCCTTCCTGTCATTTATTTTGCAGGTAAATTTATTCTAATTATGTGAAAAGAAAATGGTAATTGCCAGGAATAAATGTGCTGTTCTCGTTCTGAGGCAGTACGGCTTTTCAGGCAGGTGAATGAAGCAGAGAGAAACATACTGGCTTTCAGAAATTGAAATAAGTAGGTTTTGCCTATATCCATGTTACTTCATATCTGAAAGCAAAAATATATACATTGTGATTGCAGTTTAGATGTGAAAACAATCTGAAAATATAAGGTTTTGTATCAGGTGCCAAATGTCCCATGGAAGTATCTCTTCCATGAATTTTTCATAATTTCAACTTGAAATCAATGAAATAATTGAGACAATCACATGATTTGGATACATGATTTGATTCAGCCACAGGCTAAAAAGCTGATATAAACTAATTTGATCTTAGTTATAAACTGTTACTTTATCTCAGTGTGTTTTCAGACAAGGGCAGTAGTCACAATTTTTACCGATCAGTGCATAAGCAGTAATACATTTCTTTTATATATTTATGTGTGTGTGTATATATATAGAATATCATAGTATAACATACCATGGAATAGAATCAAATCGAATTGAATAGAATTAAGTAGAATAGAATTGGGTAGAACAGAACAGAATTGAATTTCAGTTGGAAGTGACCTACAAAGATCACCTAGTCCAACTGCCTGACCACTTCAGAGCTGACTGTAAGTTAAAGCATGTTATTAAGGGCATTGCCCAAGTGTCTCTCAAACACTGACAGTTTTGGGGCATTGACCGCCTTTCCAGGAAATCTGTTCCAGTCTGTGACCACCCTCTCAGTACAGAAAAGTTTCCTGATGTCTTCTATTCTAAACGTTTTCTGACACAGCTTTGGGCCATTCCCACACATCCTGTCATTGGACCCCAGGGAGAAGAGCTCAGCAGCTCCTTCTCCACTTCCCCATCCTCAGGGAGTTGTAGAGAGCAATAAGGTTGCCCCTCAGACTCCTTTTCTTCAAACTAGACAAACCCAGAGTGCTTAGCTGCTTCTCACAGGACATTCCTTCTGGCTCTTCCACCAGCTTTGCTGCCTTCTTGTGGATGCATTCAAGTAAATTCACACCCTTCTTATACTGTGGGGCCCAGAACTGCAGGCAATACTCAGGGTGAGGCTACGCCAATGCTAGTATGACTTTTTATGCTGAGGACCTATACTACAGCCAAAGAAAATGTGTAAGAAATGTGATTCAAGATTCACAAATTTCCATCACAGCAACTAACCTTTAAACACAATGAAAAAAACCCCACCCAAAACCAATATGGCAATGCTTATTTCCTATATTAACTTTATTTGCTTAAGAGAAGCTCTCTTAATTATTGAGCATTTTCCATATTCATCTTTTTCTGGAAAACAAAGAAATGCATACATTTTGCTATTCCCAAGAAGCTATAGAGTTGGGGATTGTTGATTTTTTTTTTTTTAACTTCTATTTGCATTCCTTTTTTTTTTTTCTTTTTTGTTTCTTTTGCATTTTTGAATATAGAGACATTACTGCCCTCAGTAACCCCAGCACAAACTTTATTTGGATTATAGTAACATAGTATTGTAACTGAGAAGAGAATCTGGTGTGAAGTCTCCAAACATATCCTATGATTCTATTTGTTTCTGTCTGCTCACTGGATAACAAAACAGACTCACAGTGGGTCCACATAATTTATTTTCAGTACCTTTTTTCTTTTAGGGTATTGTGCAGAATATTTTTTAGAGGTAGGTTAAGCATCTGTTTACCAAAGACAACACTGAAATTAGACATGAGCTGTGTGAGGGGACAGTGAGCATTCATAAAACAATGAAGAAGCAACACAGTGAGCAGCACAGCAAACTGTCTGGGAAGGGAAGTGTGCTTCCTTTTTTTTCATGGAGATCAGCTGACCACAGGAAACGCAAAAACATACTGTAGCAACAGGTGGTTTTGTACGTACCTGGTTGAAGATCCAGGTGAATAACAGTGGGAAGGTACAGGAGGAAAGAGGAAAACAGAAGCAAGAAAGGACTGTGAAAGATGTCAAAATATACTTAGGGATTTTGAGTACTTTTGGCATGTCGTGTCTTGTAAGTTATGTCAAGTAGGAGGATAAGGTATACGCAAAACCGTACAACTATACAAGGCAGCTGCTGCAAATACAGACATTTCACTTCTACTTTTTCCAGTTGTTCAGACTCTCAGTAGATGTTTCTTGTAAGCATTGGTGGCTGATATTATATCAGGGATTATCAGTGTCCTCATATAAAATTTGTTACATTACTTGGAATTTCCACTGGTAGCCTAATGTATTTAAAAAAAATACTCAGTCTTCAAGTAAAGATTTTGATAATTTACTTGGACAGGCAAATAGGTAGAAACAATGCTTTGCTGACAAGATGGAAAGAAAAAAGTTTTGAATAATGGACATGTCATTAGTGATCTAAAATTTTCTTCATATTTACAAATTAAAATCTTACATTACATCTCTTTAAAAGTCTCTTTTTTAGCTTCATCTGCTATTTTTTATTGTGGGGAACATATACACAAGCCTTCTTTAGCTACACCTAAGCTGACAAATTTCATATTGCAAAATTAACTAAATTAAAAGAAAAGTGAAGTTCTAGGGGTAGACAAAAGGAAAAGTCTGTAATAGAGTGGAGAAAAATATCAGATTTTAAATATAATTATTTCTTATATTAGTATTCCGTCAAAGTAAAAAAAAAAAAAAAAATCACTGAAAATATTAAAAAACTCATTTCTTTGGCATTTTGTCTCAAATTTGCCCCCCTTTTCTTTTCATCATTTTTGCTATGTTGCTTGCTTTCATGTTAATGACACTGCTGCGCACCGTGAATTGCGTGAATTGTTTTTCTTCTTGTAATAGCAGCATTAAAATAATCAAGAATAATGGGTTGCCAGGGCATAAGTAGCACTATATTTACCTTATGCTTAGGTTGTTGATAAATGGTTGCATCACATTAATTTAACATTTTATTTAATTTTTCTTGATTTATTCCTAATTGGTTTACTACATCAGAAGTTAGTCATAACAGAATAATTGATCAGTTTCCCCTCCTTACCAGAAATATGCTGGGTTCATATGGTTTGTTCCTGAAATCTGTTCAGAATTATTAGCCCAGCTGGCAAAAAAGAATGGGAGTATGTACAGTTTCTTTAAGGCCAGCCTTTAATTTGACAGGAAAATTCTGGGACTGGCACATAAAAGGTTTAATTCTCATCACCAGGACAGGAGAAAAAAAGGAAAAAAAAAGCCAACTCACTTCTCTCTGTCTATGAAATACTGTGGGATTCCTTCCTAGAACAAGCTGTGCATTCTTGGGTCGTGAAAGAGCAGAGGTCATTGCAGTTTCTCTGCTTAGAGCCTGGTGGTTTATTGCATAGCGCAGTCTTGTAGTCACCTGTTTCAGCAGCTGTTCTTCTGAGGAGCTTTTCTTACTACATAGCTGTTCATAAGAGTATTCCCTTCACCTTAACTAAAATATCTTACCTCTGAAGCATAAGGCTGTGAAATAGGTACAAGTAAGAAGGTAGGTGATATTACAACTCAGAGACTGTATCTTATCAAACAGTAAAAAAATACTTACATAACTTAAATCTTAAGTAACATAACAGCAACATTTATGTTTTAATACTAAGTACAGAAATAAGGACTTATAATTAAAGAAGGTTCCTACCATCTATTCACTTAGTCTCATAAACACGGCATGTATCTCTAAGACCAGATTTGGAGCTGGTATTGTTGGAAACTGGGGGCTGCTGTGGTGGAAGTTTTCTGAGAGACTGAGACAACAGGCAACTCCTATGGCTACAAACATACGCTTACTTCTCCTCAGATATTAAACATTTTATCTGCTAACGATTAAAACTCGAGTATTAAACAAACATACCAGTCAGGCCTTAGATTTATGATAGCTCCAGTCTTACACCATACTGTGGCTTCTGACAGACACTGTGGGATGGTTCTTAGTCTCCAAGTCAAGATGTAGCCTTGAAAGCTCTTCAACATGGGGACGCAAGACCAAAGTGAAAATCTCTCTTCACCATACCCCACTATGTTGGAGCTGGTCTCTATATATACTGTTTCCGTGGAGGAAGACTGGTTGGATCCAAAGCTGTTGGTCTTTGCACAGGCCAGACCACCTTGTCAGTGCTGGTCTATTCTTGCACCTCCATGTCATTATTACCACTTTGCAGGTCGGGTATCCGACTGCATGTTAGAACACCTGATTCCTTCAAATAGTTGCAGGTTGTTATCTAAGTATTACTGTTTTTACATAACTATGCCAAAAAGGCAGGTAATACAAAATATTTCACTTCCTACCTGAAATTGGGTAGTCTTATGATATGTGTGCAAAGCAAACAGGATGATTTGTATTTCTTCTTCAAGTCAAGCAGGTTTGTAGTAATTTGGGTGCAAGGCAAGTAAGATATGTTTCTCAAATATGTTTCTTATACAGGTCTGTTATTTGATATTTTGAGACAAACTCAAAATCTCCCCTTTTCCAATATCAACAGAAGCTCTTGTGGGTAAAGCATCCACACTAAATGAACAAAGAATTTTCTTCAGGTAGTCAACATCTAAAGCATAAGAAGTATCCAGAGGAGGAGGAGCAGATGGTTTTGAGGGAATATAGTTTTAATTAACAGATCTGTTATCCAAACAATTATTTGGGTCCAGAACCAAACCACGTCCTTCAATTTAAAAAGGATTCAGTACAAGATCATTATCAAACTTTTCTCTGTAATGGGGAGTGCACCATTTTAAATATTTCATAGTTTATACTCCTTCTCAGACTCTGGCTTACATCATATATACATAACTTATAGTGACTTATACTGGCAGGGAGATGGTGGTTCTTTGACCTTGTGTAGTAATCACTATGCAATTCTGTTACTTACTACACTCTTTAGTAGACTATTAAAAAATATACAACATAACTACCATAAATGTGATGTCAGAAACACTGATGCCTCCATTTCCTCTCAAAGTAAATCATCTTGCTTCAACTTCATTTTACAGCAGAGCATGTGGTGTTTAAGGTAAACCACTCTACACAAGACTAGCTATGTAGATCTGTACTGGTAAGACAACTACATGCAGACAGTTGATGAGTGTCATGTGCATTTGTGTAACATGTACACACAGACCTGATGCTGCTGCATGTCCCAGTGGTTTTGGTCTCTTTCCTGTGTGGGTATTTCTGTGATTAGAAGGGGCAGGAGGAGAAGCATTTCATCAGTTTGGGGCATAGGCGGGAGGCCGTTATGGAAACTTGTTTGGAACAGTGTCTCCAATCAGGCTGAGCAATATCTTGCTAATTCTGAACGCACAAGTGATATTGTATGGTCAGTCTGCCATGCACAATGATGTTCTGCGCAGGGACAGCAAGCCTTGACACAACGATGTGACATTAAAATCACAAAGTGTGTGCTGTAGCAGTCCACTCAGCCTTTCTGAGTGGAAAGGTGAGATCCTTGTCTGAGTCTCAGGATGGTTAGGACTTTAAATCAGGATCTGGTACACTTGGCCAGCAGTTTGACCCAGAAAATAAAAAGGAACAGAAAAAACCAAGAACACAAATTTGGAATGACACCTGCAGTACCACCATCAGTGCAATGCATTTATGTGACATTTAGGGAGCTATTAAACAGATGGATTGCATATGGATTGTTGCAATCAGTTTGAAAAGAAGCAACATAATAAGACAAATCCAGTGTGTAACTATAATAGTAAACATTTACATAATGTTTCATTTATTAGGCTCTGTTTGAAGAGTATGCAGAGCATGGAGAATACAAGCACTAAAATAGCATGATACAAATACGTGTTCTGGGAAGTGTTTAGTACTTAAAATTAATGTGCATATTTTTCACCTGTTTAATTCCTGTTTTTCTGTTTGAAGTGAACTACTCACAATAATGAGAGCTGATCAAATCATTAGATTTAGGCTAGGAATTGAGAAAACGTGTTTATTGATTTCAGCTTCATTTGTACAAGTCCAGTTTTCAGTTAAAACAACGCAAGAACCACTTGAAATTTAGTTGAACTAAAAATACAATAGGAGAATAACTTAAAAATCTATCATTGAAGATAGTAGCATTAGATGCATTTTACTATCATAAACGGATAAAAAGGGCTAAATCTATTTTCTCAATATTCACATTGTTTAGAAATTGCCATCTTCAAAACACTTTGAAACCCAGATATGTTAAATTTTAATTCAAGGAAAAAAATAATCTTAAATTTTAACATCTCCCAGAGATTAATATGGTCAGATAATAATTTTAGCTAATCTTTCCTAGTTTGAAGAAATTTATGAACTAATATTTTTTGGAATATGATTAATATAAGATGTTTCCTGTAATATTTTCTGCTTTGCTTAGCTGAGTGTTTTCATCAATTTTAATGCAGAAACTGTTAATTTTGGAAGAAGTTAAAACAAATGTGTTGTGAAAATATTTTTCATACTGTTAAGGTTAGACAGTAAAATTGATAATGCATTATATAAAGAGGTTAAGGTAAACCAGAAAGTATTGACAAATGTCTTTGTTACTACATAATATATGAGAATTGAATTCAATTAAAAAAATGATGCTGGCATAAAAGCCTTTAGTCAGCAAAGAAAATTAAAAAAATCAATACTGATAAAGAATAAGTTTTATCAGTATTGTTTCTTTTTAGTTTCTTCCCTTTTTAACAAACAAACAAACAAACGAATTATTTTTATTTTCTTTCCTTTTGTTTGTCTAAATAAAATAAACCAGCATGACAGAAATTCTACTTTTAGGAAAAGCTGTGTCCCCATTCCTATAGAGCTGTTTTTATACTATACGGCAATGCCTATTTATGTGTTACTAAGACTGTCCATTTATTATTTACCTGTACTAATTGTTTTTTTCGCTACAGGTCATATGTCATCCTTACCCAACCACAGACTGCTGATACTTGGGGTTTCATTACTTTTTTGCACCTGTCTGTTGGGGGGCAGTAGGGCAGGAGTTGCACAGGCATCTATCTCTTAGTGCCTGGTGCAGACCTGGATGTGGCTAGCTGTGTAGATCCTGTTTGGTGGGAAGGGAATCCGTGCGATCAGCACTGGCAGGCTCTGTTGTTGAGCCCTAGGGATGCACACAACCAGTAAAGCTGGTGGAGTTTAGGTTAGTGGAAGAAGGAACTGACAAAACCTGAATGCTTGCTGTTGGACTGGCGTAAGGAATTGCAACAAAATTCAGCATCTCCAAACAGCAAACATGAGAAAAGGCAAGTATTTTGGAATTATGGTTGGTTTGGGGAGAGACCACAGTGTACATTTGCAGCACATGAAGTGTCACAACATACACTGTGAGCAAGAGCACAGCTCACCTGGGCAGGTGGCAATGCTGGACATGCGGGCAGGTGGTGGCTTTGGTGTCAAATCAGCCATGGGGGAGTCCTTGATTATCAGAAGTGTGGGTTGGCAGAAAAGCCAGCATCATCCTAGAGGCTCATACCGGAACAGCTTGGATCGTTAGTCAGAGGACACAGCATGTTGTTAATTACTGTGTTAAAAAGAGACATTGGTTCACTGTTTAAAAAGATGAGGCAAGTTTCTCTTCCTGCTAACTTCGAAACTATCTTTGTTGGCAGATTAATTAATGTAACAGATAGCTGAACCAAATGTTCATAAATCCTAATCAGTTTAAAAGTTTCAGTGAGAATTATTTTCGTTCTCTTGGCTGCTATATTCTTCTTTCAAACTCCATAAATCAGGGATAAATGTGTAAGAAGTCCTAACTAGCTTTTATTTTCTTAGTACCTCTAAGAAGGAGTTACCCACCTATGATAAGTAATTTTTCTCACTCTACATCTAGAATATTTTTTGTAGTTACCTGATGTCAAGTGTTTCAGTTTCTAAGTATCAATGCCTTTTCTGTGTATTCTGATGTCTTTCATCCTCATTACCAAAATGGTAACTGAGAAACTGGTGGGATTTTTCTGCTCTGGTAAATACTTTTTTTTTTTTTTTTTTTACTGTTCAGCTACTGCTAGTTAAATGCAGAAAAGCACATATAATTCTTTTATTTAAACTAGGATAATAATTTTATTTTTCATCTTATCAAAGTATTAACATTGAGTGGGGGAAGACATATTATAGTATCAGGATTCCATATCGAATAGTAAATTAATGTTGGTTCAAATTAATTGACAAGATTTACCTTTTAAGTATTATACCTTATGTAAAAGGACTGAAGCATTTGCTGAACATTAAGCGACAAGACACTTGCATGATGTAAACTGGTGAGATCAATTTACTGAAATGCCAAGAAATGCCAGCTGATAAGCAGGCATAGAAAGCTTTCATGCTGAGTGCTAGAAAAGGAAAATAAATGTACCTTTGATTAAGAAAGGCTAATAGAAAAGGAAGAAAATGTTTCATTTAGAACAGAAATGCAGATTTCAGAATACAAATAACATTTTCATTATTCTCAAACTTCCAGTACAAATATTAATCACTTCTAATATTAAGTATTAATAATGTTCATTTTAACCTGGTTTTCATCACCCATAAAGTCCGCAGGAGAAGAAGCACTTGGCAAAACGTTATCTGCTGAATCATAGAGTCATTTAGGTTGGAAAAGACCTTTGAGATCATCAAGTCCAACTGTTAACCCAGGGCAGCCAAATCCAGCACTAAACCATGTCCCTAAGCACCACATCTATGACAACTATGCATTTTTTAAACACCTCCAGGGATGGCGATTCCACCATCTCCCTGTGCAGCCTGTTCCAATGCTGCAACACCTTTTCAGTGAAGAAATATTTTCTGAGTATCCAATCTAAACCTCTCCTGGAGCAGCTTGAGGCTGTTTCCTCTTGTCCTGTCCCTAGTTATCTGGGAGAAGAGACTGACCCCCACCTGCCTACAGCCTCCTGACAGGCAGCTGTAGGGAGCGATAAGGTCACCCCTGAGTCTCCTTTTCTCTAGGATAAACAACCCCAGTTCCCTCAGCCGCTCCTCATCAGACTTGTGCCCCAGCCCCTTCCCCAGCCCCGCTGCCCGTCTCTGGACACGCTGCAGCCCCTCTACGTCCCTCTTGCAGAGAGGGGCCCAGACCTGAACACAGGGTTCGAGGAGCGGCCTCAGCAGTGCCCAGTGCAGGGGGACGGTCACTGCCCTGGTCCTGCTGGCCACACTGCTGGGGACACCAGCCAGGGTGCTGCTGGCCGCCTGGGCCCCCTGGGCACACTGCTGGCTCCTGCCCAGCCGGCCGTCACCCAGCACCCCCAGGCCCTTTCCCACCAGGCCCTTTCCAGCCGCTCTGCCCCAGCCTGTAGCGCTGCGTGGGGCTGGTGTGACCCAAGGGCAGGACCCGGCACTGAGCCCTGCTGAACCTCATAAAAAAGTTAAGTTTAAGAGAAACTTAACTTTTCTTTTAAAAGATACATTACTTGTGAGATTTGAGATAAATTTAAAGCTTTTCCAGACAGCTGAAAGTCACGGATTTGATTGATCTATTTTTCCATAAGAACTTTTTTACTTCCATAATTTCTGTTTAATGTGGAGTATAAGAACACCTTTTGATCACTTTCATTAACTGTGAGCCTTCTGGAGAAATTTTAGTTTTGATAACTAGCAATCAGTTACAACAAGGGGATTCACATAGCTAGGCCATAAGTGTGTATGCTTAGTGGCTACGACTGAAGAATAGTTTTGGCATTATGTGAATTTTGGCATAGGAGAAATAAAACCCCTAGATAATAAAAAAGAAGCTTCAGAGCAGGCTGGTTGTGTACTTTTTTTGACGTTGAGCAGCAAAAACACATTTCTATCTGAATTGAAGCATAGACTAGCATATTTGTAATGAAATTGTTAATAAATTGAAAGTGTTTACTTCTTTAAATCTACTTAGCTAATTGTGATCTATTTATGATAAAACTGCTTATGATATATGCAGAGAAAAGGCATTTCTGAGGATGTTTTACTGAAGCAGTGAAATATCCTTGACTTACAAAACCATAATTTTGTCACAGAAATTACAAGATCAATTAAAAATCACTTTATTTTAGTAGGGCATCTGCTCAGAAAGGGTCTATAAGCGTTTGAGTCAGTAAGACACACTTTTCAATAAAGCATGTCATCTTTATTTACTGATTACTTTTGCACTGGACCTTTAAGGAGTCATACTTTTATGGTCTGTCCTTGAAGAGAAAACCAGAAAATTCCTGCCATTGCATATATTTCATGTCATCTGTTATTTTGTAACTTAAATTATAAATGAGGAACAAATGAAACAATGAAGGGAGACACATATGCCTGACATCTTGTGGTAAAGGAAGCGAGAGAAAGAAACAGTAATTAAAACTTTATTAGTAATAGTCTAGATACTAACATGCTCTGGGCAGTAGGCATACTGCTATACAAATATCTGTGTAGTAATTTATTTGTTAGACTTATGTAGACATTAAAAACTTTGGAATTGGATTATGAAGATATACAAAATTAAAAGTTCCCAATTAAAACCATAAAATATTATATTATTACTGGGCTACTAAACCTGCTCCAGTAAATTAATTTCCATTTCCTTTGTTATATTAAAATTTAATGTGTTAACATTTTCTGTTATGGGATCAGGGTAGCGGTTCTTTTTTTAGAAAGAGTATCAAAATGCTAAAATTTTTCAACCTGCATAAAATTTTAATGTATTTGCTTTTTTTTTTTTTTTTTTTTTTTTGTAATTGATACAGGTAGCATTCAAAGATGCACCACATGGCTGAGTTATCAGAAATTAACAAATAATTCTACACACTTATTTTAACAATGATGGCTTGTCTTTAACTCTTCCTGGATGAAATAATAGTTATAAAAGAATGAGAAGGAGAACTGTCACATAAAGTATTGTTTGACTCTAAATAAACTTTCTTGCCTACCAGTCTTGTGGGTTCAGTTCATCAGCTGGTCCAACTGCACAATTCCTGGGGAATCAAACAAATGCATTATAACAAGGGGTTTAATATGTCAGCAATCTCAGAGTGTGGAATGACAGCATCAACAGCAAAAGTTCTTACAGGTTTTAACACTTAAGATGAAAAAGAGGAAAAGATGGTGCAATATTTATTTTTTTCTTTCATAAGTGGATTGAAAATGGAAAATTAAATATCCTTGAGAGAGTTTTTATAATAAAGCTTCTTTTTTTTTTCAGGTGTGTAATCTAACTTTTTCTTTTAATCTATCACAGTGGATGTGACTTTAGATTTAAAGGTATTTTAAGGAGGGACTTGGATAATGCTAGCTGCTTTAGAAGCAATAATAGCTCTTCCCACCCTTTTTTTGTGTGCCATTCGCCAATATACAGAAGAGTGTCTCTGAGTACATGGCCAAGGAGAAACAACAGCTCTCCTGCTTTTGCTAGGTGAATGTTATTATGATGTAAGTTAGTTCATTGTATAGGTAACCAAACATTTTGCAGGACGGAGGATCATAGATATCAGTGCTTAATCGCTTATTTAAGGAAAAAATATACCAGTATAAGTCAAATATATATATAGATAGATAGGTATAGATATAGATATAGATAAAGTGATTCTTAAGTATTTTCTCTCTAACTTTTGTTCTGGGGAAGGGGAGAAGAAGTAGCTTAGCTTAAACAGGAAGCAGTATGATCCTCACTATCTTAAATTGAACTCAAATTCTTTTTGTTTTCTAAAATAGAATATTGGTTTATTTCTTCTTTCAGAGGCTTGCAGAGTTTGTCTTTCAGAGTAACTTCTGTGCAGTGTCTCAAAGTGTCACTTCTCAGCAGTCTTGTATGCCTACTATCTATTAAAATATTGTTTCTGGCAAGACAGGCAACTGTGCTAATATAAAGTTCTCCATGAAGGCAGGAATGGGGAGACAAAAAGCAAGGACAAAAGATTTTTCAATGTTCACCACTTTCTCCCTGTTATTATTTCTTAGAAAGTAGCAAATGTCTTCTTAAGGATCTAGTCCCTGTTATTTTTTTAAACTAGGCTCTGGCTCTGAAAATCCTTCTAAATCAGGATATGTTACTTAAACGTTGTCACTGTAAAGCATCTTCCTGCAGGGCTTCAGTAAAAGTCTTGGGGACATTCTCTAATCCTGTAGAGATTTTGTTGTTGTTACCACCTCACAATGACTCTAGCTACCTTTTCCTCCTGCTGCTTCAACACTTAGTCTGTTTTGCATTCTTCTATGACTCTTTTCCTTTGTCTCTGATAATGTGTAACCTCATTAGGTTTTAGCTTTCCTCTTTCCATGTTGAAAGAAATAAAATCTGTCACATATTTGATACCCGTTTTGTTTGGGAAGAAATGAGAAGAAACACTCACAGAGGAACTGTGAACAAAAATGACAGTATCTTGTGACCGCCTGAATTTTATATAAAAGATAGGACCACAATGATCTTTTAGAGACAGTCCAAGATATGGTCAAATATAGTTATGTAATTCCTGGTATTAATTTGGTAAATTATTTTTTACAGTGAAGACTGCATAGTCTTCTGGAGCAATGATTTTGTATGCCCTATTATGGACATAGTCTTCCAAAGAGCTCAAAGAACTGGCCATCTTTCTGGTTACTCAAATATATACTTGTGAATACTTCTGAATGGTTTTGTCTTTTGCCAGGTGAATCATGTAATGATTCACATGCAATACATTTCACACATGCAATATTTTGCTTCAGTGTCAGAATCACATGAGAACACAGAATATTAGTTTGAAAGCTGAAGGCAGTTTAAAAGCAGAGAAAACTTTGTGAAATGGGTGCTCAGAAAAATGTTGCGTAATTAACATTCTGCTTATTTGTAGAGATAACTAATAATTAGCTATTTTGCATGAAAAATATGCAAGTCAGATGGTAATTTATCAAAAGAATAAAATTAATATTTACCGCAGCAAACAGTGAACTGTATGAAAAATACTGTTTGATAATACCTGGGAGGAAGAACACTCATAAGAAACACTGTTCACTGGTACATATTGTTCTCAGTTCTGGGAAATTCACAAAGTGTATATTTTTGAACACATATTATACTCTTTTTCATCCTAGTAATGTTTTCATAGCTGGTGAATAAGCAAGATGTTTGTGTTGTGGGAATGAAACACAAACCAGAATTGGTTCTGAATTATTAAATACTAATACTTCTACATAGTATTTGTTATTAATTTATTACTGTTTTATAAACAGTCAAATTTTAGCACTAAATTTAGTCAAATTTAGGAGAAGTGTCTGGAGAATACTGGCCTGTGGTTTTCCCTTTCCCCCTTCCCCTTCCCCTTCCCTTCCCTTCCCCTCCCCTTCCCCTCTCTCCTTCCCCCCACCCCTTCCTCTTCCCCGTCTTCCAAGTGCATTACCCCTTCTAACTTATGGTTTTTTTCTACATATGTTCCATAATTCACTCTTGTTCCAAGGTACCCCTTTATACAAAGTGACTGCAAGACCTTTCACAGATAACTGGCAAACAGTGTACACAAAAAATGGAGGAAGTTAAAAAAAATGCAGTTTTACAGTGTCTCTTTTACAGTGACACTTGTATAAAGGGGAGTAAAACAAGAGGACTCAACTTGCGTCTTACCGACTGGAAAATGAAAGACATGTGATGCACAAAGGGTGGAGTGCCCCTCTTAGTGCTTGGCTGTCGTACCTCCTCACTGTGGTCTGTGGGATACAGAGAGCAGGAACAGGGGTCAAAACAGGAGACTTGAGATCTCTACCAAAGTTAGCCAAGCCCAGAACAAGGAAAGTATGAAGGACACATCAAGATGCTTTGGTTAACTGATCAGGTCCCCTGCCAAGAAAGGATTGGGGTGAATCATGTTTTAGCATGTTTGCTATGTCTCAGCATCCAGTAGTTGAGGTGCTGAAGTGCCTGATAATGGGAAAATGAAAATGAATACCAGCTTGCATTATTTTAGGATGAAATCCCCTGCTAGGTACCAGGCAATCATAATCACCTTGTGTTACTTAACTCCCACTTTACTTACTTAAGAAGTGATTATTGAGTTTCATGCTGATGCTGTCTAATATCATGTCTTTATTTTGTAACTTACTTCTGATAAAGTGAAACATGGCTACCTGCAGAAACACCACTGCTCCATAAATACTGCAGAACTGGACGATATATGAAAACAATCATAATATGATTGATTCTTTTCAAACAATCAATTGAACAAAAACCCAAGAATAATCAGTTAAAGAACTAGGTCCATAAAAAATAATTACATAGTAGAAGTCCTATAGTGAATGGCTCACCCTTCAACCAAGACAGTAAATGTAGATGGAAACAGAGGCCACAATTAAATGCATATAGACATAAAGCCCACACTAGCTGTAAAATGCAGAGGAGAAAAGCAAGTCCACACTGCTCAAAGACAACTTGGTAATGGTGTGAATGCCTTTCACTTGCTATACATTTTTTCTACCCAGTAGACTATCCTGCCTTGAAAATCTGTCCTTGCTGTCTTCTGGATGTTTGCTTATAATAAAAACAGGAGAAAAAACATGTTTTAGGAGATACTTTATCAGGTCTTTGGTGTAAATTAGATCTCTCAACAATGTTTGCTTATAATAAAAACAGGAGAAAAACCATGTTTTAGGAGATACTTTATCAGGTCTTTGGTGTAAATTAGATCTCTCAACAATTAAATTTTATTCCACTGCTGATTAATTTTAAAATTCTGACCCATATAACTTACTCACTATTTGCCCTTTGTTCTTGGTATGTGCAATAAATTACATCAGATCATCTTTTGCCAGCTTCACATTCAATGTTAGGTCACTTGTAATGGCTCTTCTGTTGAGCAGATGTTGAATCAATCAGTGATTTCAGCCCTTTTCTACACTTACCAGCAAGGGAACTTTAAAGTAGTAGAAATATCTTTTACTATTCCATATTAAAGACTAGTACAGGTCACAATCTGATCTTTATTAATAAGGCCATATAGACATATTAATTCACCACTTGACAATATCAGATATAATTTTGCTGTATTTTCCTGTATTTGTAAATGCAATTACTGGTCGACTCCATCACATTTCCTTTCAATCACTCATTTACTAATGCTAAGAAAGATCATCACAGTTCAGAACTAGATTATTCATTTGGTTTGCTTTTTACATAGGAAGGACACATGCATTTTCAGCATAAAATGAAATGTTTACTTTTTTTTTTTTTTTCAAGTTTAATGTGCAGTGTAAGTTAATTTATCACCTAAATCATCTCTAGTATCCTACTATATGACTTAAGGACTCGGAGTATTCAGCAGTATTAGCAAACTTTAGGCAAGGAATTGACCCATTAGTAGACTAATTCTACTAAACACAGCAGTGCTGAACACATTGATATTTTACCACCCATTTTCTATTTGAGTTCAGCTATTTTGTATAGGTCTGAGGGACAATGGATAATAGTATTCCGGAGAATAATGATGCCTTGTGGGATAACAATCAAGTCAAGACCCCTGTATAACATGTAGATTAGATTTAGTGTTCCGCAATTTTTTCTTCATGAGAACCTATTGGTACTTAAAAGCTTAAATTAAGCCAATAAATGAAACAGAAGGTTGTCTGCAAATGTGTTTGCAATGTATTCAGCAGTATGCCCTTATAACAAACATGTAAATGAAGCTGTGTGTAAGGCTCTGTAAGACGAGTTATTGGTGGCATAGAGGGTGAGAGAACATGCTTTGCTCCTACAGAGACTAACGGAAGCAATGAAGTTAACTGGAACTTAACATACAATGGCTATCCTGGGTCAGAACAAGCATTCACGGAACAAAGTGCATATCCTAACAGTAGCCTAAAGGAGCTGCAATAACAGGTAACACTGCAAGCAACAATACAAGTAGAGTGTGGCTTTAGTAGTCAAAGGAAGGGCTATTTACTTTTGGAAGTCATCTCTAACTTCATTTTGTGGTTAGAAAGTTCTTCAGGCAAATGCTTCCTTGGCAATTCTGTATATATTGTATACCACAGATTTCAGTTAAATGCCAAGAGAAGTTTGGGGATTATGTGCCAGTAGTGATCAAAGTAGATCTTGATTCTTCTATAGTAGTTGAGTGACATAATTTTTGACCAGCTACATTTCACAACTTTCCAGGAGTTCCTGAGCAGTCATAAATGAAGGCATGGTTATGTTGGTGTGCTAAAAAGCAGAAGCTAGAATGAACCAATCTATGAAATCATGACAGTTTCTTCTGTAGGTACCAAGTGTTAAATACTAAAAAGGACTTGAGTATGACCTGCATTCACAGACCTGGCAGTCAGGTCTTGGAAGTACTGAGAAATATTTTTTTCTCTTCATAGGGATAAATAAATAGTTAAGTAACTGTATAATAAGTTAGTATACTGAGTGGAAAGTGCCAGTATTTGCTAGAAGAGATTGTTTTTGCTAAAACTGAACATTCAGCATGTTTTCTGAATGCCCATATATGCTTTTTGACTTTGAAGGAAGTGAAAGCAATTACTTGAAATATATGCTAAAAGAACAAATGAACTCAGAGTGAAAGCATATGGCAGAAGATTGATAAAAGTGTTTTTATGTTAAATTTCCAGGTGCCAAACTATTCCATGTCAAAATGAACCAACCAACCAAAAATCAACTGAATGGAACTGCTCTTTTAATATCTGCCATGGGAAAAATACAATTACTTTTACGTGTTCCTGTAGGAGAGCTGTGAGTGTGGGAAACTGGTGTAGTATTGCATCACTTAACTGTTAACAGTATTTCCCCAAAATCTATGGAAAAATGGGCATCATAAAATTGGGCTACTATAAGTTAAATGAAAGGAAGATAAAGCAGCTTGAATTTGCAATCATATGGAAAAGTAGAAGTAATAACATTGTCTAGAAAAATGAGCAAGTTTCTTTTTTGGAAAATAGCCTTTCTGAATATAATATGGTTTAAGTGGGTGAGAGCTCAGATACAAATACAGCCAGAGGTTGCTGAAATATCTTTGACACATAGGAATGTGCCATTTTCAAATAATATTCCTAAAGTATTTTTCAAATATTTTGCTAAATTTACTAGGGAAAAAAACAAAACAACAGATAATGACTTTTAAAATTATATTTTGATACTGTCTTTTGTCTTTGATTTTGAAAAAAACACTACTTTAAAAACCATAATTTTGCTGTACTCTGAAGTTATAAAAAAAGGCAGTTCAAAATGTATTCATTTTTTCCACCTAGCAAAAGGAAATTTGGTTTTGCTATTTTTTTTTTAACCTAAGCAAAACATAAAAGCTACCTTTTTCCTGCAACACCCAATCAGAGAATACTGTAGAATATCCAGTTTGTCAGAAACAAAGACAACCAAACCACTTTGGTTTTCTTCTTTTAAACTATTCTAAAGTGAAATAAGTCACCTAAAAGTATCTGTGCTCTATCCTTGCCATATGAGTGATCTGTGAAAATTTTATTGGGTTAAATTAATATTCTCTAAAAAAATCTAGAATACTTGTCTTTAACAAATTTGAAGAAAATACGGAGCAATTCATTATGACTAATGAAGTCATATTTACCAAAATTTTCTTTTCTGTTCCACAGCACAGAATAGTTTATATACAATGAACCAGTGCAGTTCCTTTATAAAATGCCTAACTAGAAGGCTCAGACTGAGAGGCTTCACATCCTCCTTTACACCTTACTGTTTTGTGCAAAAATCTGCATTCCAGTTTACTCTGTAGAGTAAGTTAACATAGTAGATTGCTGTTTCCAATACTAAAAGCATCCATAGTTCATACAGCATGAGAAATGAAGCAGAATCTTCCTTACAGCAGGGATTACCAATTCGTAATTCACTGTTGGTCTGTATGGTCACTGTTACAAATTGTTCCCATAAAGTTATTTATTTTTTTACCTCATCACATGTAACTTGCTAATGTAATTTTGGACTAGAGAAGTTTTTGCTCTATTTTTCGGCTAAGGAGTTGAGTTCCAAAGAAAATAAGTAATTCAGTCTCTACTAGGAAGTAAATCAGTTTTGATAGAATTTCTTTCACTAGGACAGAGAGGTATTTGCCAGAAATGCTACAAATCTCTCAGTTCTCTCTATGGGATGTTAAATTATACACATCACAGTTTCTTTGTTAAGAAAATGTTAAAAACCCTTAAGTGTAAATGAAAATCAGACCTCAATAGCTCATCGTTGGAAAATGTGAATATAATTTATTTCTGGAACATCTGGGCCATCTAACTTTTGTTATTGATCATCTTTTAATCTGACTTAGAACTTCAAAATAAGCAAATTTTTTTAAAAATAGTCTCACAGATGTCATTAAGGATAAGCAAAGGGAACCAGCTTATCAACTTCTCCTTAAGGCAGTACAGAGTTTACTGACTTTTGTATTTATCCCTGCATTATTGACTGGTGAGGACAAAATGGAGTTGCATGTATTTTAGTATTTTAGGCTGAGCAGAAATGCCTTTGGCGTCAAGATTTCTCTGTATCATATGTAAAACCAGAAAGAAATTGTATTTCTTGCATTTTTCCAAAAAATTATTTCCCGTTAACCTGTGCTGCTCTCGCCTCTTCAATGAGCAATTTCAACTGGGAAAAAAAAAAAAAAAGAAAGTATGCTTTATCTGAGAAACTTACTAGCAGTCAATAAGAAGATAGTAAAGGGGTGTCAATATACATTTCAGATTTAATCATGGATTTAATGATGGATCAGGCCACAGTTGTGGGACATGTTCAGTATTTCTTTCGGTATAGCTCCTGTATATTCAGCTTAAGCAAGTATCTTGGCTTACAAAACATAAGATGTACCAGCAGTTTCATGATTATTAGGTACCTATTGTCGTTTCAATTGTTAAAATATTTTTATGAGGAAATTTTGAAACACAGTGTACGGTTAGACAAATCACTAATATTTTGGCTAAGAGTTTGTTGCTATGAATAAAAAAAGTCTTTGGTATTTAAAAAAAATATTGCAAATAGACAGTCTTCTTTTAATGCTTTTTGAATTACTCAACCTATATTTGGAATAGAACACTCCATCAGCATCAAACAGAGAAACATCTCAGTGACCCAGTGAAATCAACAGTCCAGCTCTCCGGTAGGACATACAATCCACATCCTACTGACTGTCTTTTTATGTGCTATCTATATAATCTTCAATCTTTAGGATTTATAATTTTTATTTCCAATATTGCAGAGTGTTTTCCATGTAATTCAGTAGCAATAGCAAAAAATGGGCATTATTCTCAGAGGTTCATTGATTCTTACCTGTTTTTGCAAATGGTAAAACTGGCCCACAAGTTTGGATGTGTGTGGTGGGTTGACCGTGGCAGGCCGTCAGGTACTTTCTCTCACTCTTTCTCCTCAGTAGGACAGGTGAGAAAATATGATGAAGCATCTTATGGGCTGAGATGAGGACCAGAAGACTGCCTATGAATTACCATTATGGGCAAATCAGCCTTGACTTGGGCAAAATTAATTTAATTTATTACCAATTAATAGCAGAGCAGAATAATGAGTGAGAAAAAACAAACTAAAAACACTTTTGCCACACTGCTGCTTCTTCTGAGGCTTAGCTTTCACTCCCAACTCCCATACTTCCTCCCACCCTGATTGCTGCAGGGAGATCAGAAATGGAGGTAGGTTGTGGTCAGTTCATACCTCTCTTTTTCCCATTTTGTTTCCTTCTCATGCTGTTCCCCTGCTCCTCTCCCATGGGATACAGTTCATGGGATACAAACTGCTTTAACATGAATGGGTCCTGTCCAGGGGGTGCTATCCTTCAGGAACAGACTGCCCTCCTGTGGGTACGCCACGGGCCACAGCTCCTGCCAGGAACCCGCTGCTTCTGCATGGGCTCTCCATGGGCTGCAGCTTCCTTCAGGGCACATCTACCTGCTGTGGCATTGGGACCACCATGGGCTGCAGGGGGCAATCTGCATCACCATGGTCTTCTCCAGGGGCTGCAGGGGAATATCTGCTTCAGCACCTGGAGCCCCTCCTGCCCCTCCTTCTGCATGGACCTGGGTGTCTGCAGGGCTGTTGCTCTTACATTTTCTCACTGCTCCCTTCCAGCTGCTGTTGTACAGCTGTTTCTACCCTTTCTTAAATATGTTATCACAGAGACACCACCAGCACAGGGCTCAGCTTTGGCCAGTGGAAGGCACACCTTAGATCTGGCTGGAGCTGGCTTTGACATGGGAGAGCCTCTAGCCACACTCAGAAAGCCACTCTTGCAGCTCTGCCCCTCTCCCCAGTACCAAAACCTTGCCATGTAAACACAATACAGCATGTGAAGGCTTCCCCCTACCCACACCCCCCCAAGTTTCTAGGTGATTTTCTTCCATAGTGATTTTTAAAATCCCCACCAGTACCATAACCATCTGTTACGGTGGTTGTTAGAAACTTGTATTGATGTTGCATCAATCTGATGGTGGAAGAAGCTTTTCAAGAGGAAGGTTTTGTGGCTCTTATTTTCCTTGTGCTATAAATCCATGGAATGGAAGGTGATTTTTTTTTTTCCTCAGGAAAGCTTTCATCAATTTATTTCTTCAGACATTGGTAAAGGCTAGTGATTCATGGCTTAAAATTTGATCTTTGTTGTAAGTAAGGCTTAGTGCAATAATTGCTTTAAAGTTTAGGTCTGACGTTTCAAGCTTTAACCTGGCTCTAAGATGCTGTAGAAGATGCTGAGCACAACTTGGTGTGTGTATGGGAAATCTGTGCCAGGGAACAGGCAGGCAGCCACATTTAACTGGAGCAACTCAGCGAGAAATGACTCATTCAAGAATCACTACAATTGTTAAGGAGAAACAAAATGGGGGTAAAAAACCCCTTTCCTAACAAAATGGGGAAAAAATTATTTGCAAATATTGAAGTGACCAATTTTAATGAAAAAAACATTTCAGACACCTTAACTAAGACTTCAGGTTACTATCTGCTTTTATCTAGGACTCTGAAGTTTCACTCAGTTTTGATCAATCTAACCTTTATGACTTTGATGCAGAATATATGGAGTATATCCTTTCACACCTACTAGGTGCATTGCATCCAAAAGCTTTTTCTTGTAGACTTTCTGACATCTTAATTTTAATAGCTTTCCCTGAAAACAATAGGTATAGCTGGGCACCATCAGCAAACCATCAGCAGCTGAGATTGTGATGAGTCACCATTTTTTCCAATGACTATTGGACTATATTCCAATGACTTAAAAAACTCCAAAAGACAGCAGCTAGAAGCAAGCAACTGATGTTTTTAGAGGAGGACAAAGTATAGAAGTGTAGCCATCATCACTTCTGTAGCTTTAGCAGACCAAACTACTTGAAACCATTTAAATTCTATTCCATGTTAAATCCCATATATACATATGTCAGCAGTGCATTGTATATCACAGTTTCAGGGAGACCTGTGCACTGTCACAAGAGGAAAGAACTCTCAATACTTGAGCAGGTGCTGGCCTGGAGACTGGTGTGGATTCCAGTTGTGAAATGTTTGAGATAATAGTTCACATCAATTTTTTTTCATTAATCACACAGATTTGGCATTGGTTTGGTTGAGTATGGTGTGCCTGGGTTTGGGGTTTTTCTTGTTTGTTTATTTGTGTGTTTTTTCCCAAGCTTTGTACTAAGAAAATAGGAAGAAATTAGAAATGCAATTTTTTTCACTCCTAGTTAAATATATGCATGATTATAAGATGCATTGTACGTTTGGCTATCAGTTGTCCCTTCACATTGCATTCCCTGGTAAACCTCTTCTACATAATTGGTAGAGATTGCAGAGTCTGTAGATTCTACAGCTTTGTAGAGCAGCTTTGCTGTCTGGACTAAAGATGTCAATCTCAATCCAATTCACTGTCATCATTTGGAGGGACAGAGGTTTACGTTTTCTTACAATTCCTTTTAAAACAGATAAAAATGAAATAATAACAGATTGAAGTCCATCTGTCATAAAAAGATAAATACTTAACATTTCATAGTCAGAAATCTCTGTGTATCAAGTTCATTCCTACATGAATTTCTAAACATGAGAAAATTAGCAGCATCACATTACACCTGTAGTTTTAAAAACTATACTGAACATCATAGTTCATGCAATTCTGGGTGATTTTGTCATTCTGGCTACAGTTGTAGTGAGTGGTTAATAAAATATAGACAGACCTGTGAGCTCTAATAAAAGATACAAGAGGTTTGGGTTTTGGGGGGTTTTGGGGTATATTTCCTGCTTCTTTTTTTTTTTTTTTTTTTTTTTTTTTCTTCTTACGAAGAGCTAAAATCATTGCTGATTTTTATAGGCCAGATCTGGGTTTGAACTATTCAGACAAAACTGTGCAAAACGGCTGCACATATTTCATAATGAAAAACATATTTTCTCTGTTAGATACTAAACTAGTTAACTCCCTTGCAGTCTCTGGTGGGCTGTAAATAGACACTTTGGTAACTGAAACTCTCAGCAGGTCTGAGAATAGCCACTCCTATATAGTTTTGTCAGAAGTGCTTGTTGGTATTATAATTGTAATTATGATGCACATTAACAGTGCAGCTCTGTGATGACTCACTGTAGTCAGTCACCTACACACATTGTTTGAAATAGGCAGAGCTAGAAAAGTTTATGAACTTCCAGCATGCCATAGTTCCTTGTGAAATAATAAATCAGACTTTGTCAGCAGAATGGAGCAATTCAATAGTGTCTCAATTCAGTATCTGGAAGGTGGGGGCAATTCTACTGTTCAGTATACCTGGGACAGGAATGGTGGTAAGAATTAAGAGGGAAATAGTGACTGAAATGAAACATTAGGGAAAAATGCAATTAAGTTCTAGGAAAGAAAGCAATGGGAAACAAATAATCCTGTTTAATATGGTGTGTCAGATGTTTTATTGTGTTTGTAGTTTTAAGGATATAAGCACAGCAAAGACTGTATTTGGAAATCGTATCTTTCATTAACGCTTTCTTCCTACTATTAGCTGGCATATCTAGAAGAATTACATTATATTTCCTGGACCCAAAAGCCCTCCTTCAGGGCTGAACTGTTCACCTTAAAAACTAGATGAAGCTCGCTGAGTACTGCTGTCTGTGCACTGCCTGTTTACATTGGCTAGTTTCTTGTAGTTCATGATACAGTTAAAGCTGAGCTGAGGCATGACATCTTGTTCCTGTCAACCACTGTACCACGTAGCCTGGTTGATAAATGCTGACTTGGACATTTCAAAATCTATGTCTCAGTGGCATCTTAGAGGTTGGCTAATTTGACAGGTGCCATTTATTTATTTGTATCAGATGTCAGTGGAGTCTGGAGTAGGGTTGAATCACTACTACTTAACAGCCCTGCACCTATGCCTAGGTTTCTTATTCACAATTCCCAATCTGGTAACTTCCAAAATGCATATTCTCAATGTAATACAATCTGAATTCAGACAAATACTGCAAGTCTGATAGTGCACTTAAACAGCTGTTATTTCAGGCATAACTACGGTTTAAGACACAACTGTATTTCTGTCTCTTTGTGTGTTTTGTTTCTGTCTCACAGCTGTAAATGACCCTGCTTGAGCAAGGGAGCTGGACTAGATGAACCCAAGAGGTCCTTGCTAACCTCAGCTGTTCTGTGATTCTGTGTTCACAGTTGTGTGAATCAGACATGCTCAAGCACTTCTAATAAACTAGCACTTCCAATGACGTCTTCCCATCCTAGTAACCTCATCCTTTGTATAAGATTCATCTTAATAATGGACAATCTTGAATGAAATACTAGAACAGGAAAAATCTAGAAGACTAATTTGCAAGATAAACTGAACCTGTTTTACAGATCTTCAGTGAGCTGGCAATGCTGTACTTCATGAATGTAGATTTTGGCTGGATGTTCTAATTAACAGACATTGTTCAGGTTCTCAAGGTTTTAGTGGAATAATTAAATGCTTAGTTAATATTTCAGGTTACATGAATGCATACTTCTCAGAGCTCAAAAAACTTCTTTACATAAACACATAAACCACTTGTTTCAAGGGTACTATAGTTTTATCTGTGGATTGGAGGTTTATTTCCTTGAGCAAGGCAAGCTCGACAGACTTTGAAGTACGTGTGCAGAACCTGGAGCAATTACTGCAATATTTCATAAAAACTAGCCTCTTTGCAGTTGTGACAGGTAGTTACTCCTTTGCCAGCAACGCACTGAGTGTATAGCTGCAAAGGACTGTTTGGCTTAATGACAGGATTTAGCTGTGCTAAATGATAAAACAGGGCAAATGGTAAAATGCAAGTTTCAAGTGTAAAGTTCTTGTTAATAACACTATTAGAAAGCATGACAAATGTGAAATCAATAAAAGAAGAGCCACTCAGCAATTACATTGATATACAACTCACTTGTAAGGAATATTATAGCATTAGCATTTATTAGATGCTTATAGCATTAGCAATTATTAGATGCTTAATCATGGACAATAAGTACTTGGCAAAACAGTAAAGAATACTTCATAATTTCTTACTGTTAAAGAGTTGTCAAGTTAGCTATTTTGTTAGGTTTTGCATCCTTAATATTGTATTAAGTGAAACTTAAAATGTATTAATGCCCTATTCACTCAAGTGTTTTTGATAGTTAGATACATCTTAGTTCACAGTCTTCAGGAGTCTTGGACAGCTGCAATGAAAGACAGGAACATAAAACATAGCTAAAGAAACTATAACATAATGAGTGGATTTTTGCAATGTATTCAGCATCAGGCTCACTCTGCCCCAAATAATCTTAGTAAGATTTGTTTATAATTGATTTTCAGTAGACGTAGGCTTAAGCCACACGTCAGTCAATTTGGGATAATTCTATCAGATAATCACAGCAGTGTTGATAACAGGAATTACTGACACACAAGCACTCCCAAAATTTGAAGCCAGAAGTAGCTCAATATACAAAAATTCAATACAGTTGAAATACAGCTAACCAAATACCACTGATTATTTTCACTTTGCCTCCAAATGATACAGAAGTTTTGAGCGGTTCTACTTGGTTGTATTGGTTTTCCCTTGTGTTTTTCTTGCCATTCTAGGAGGGCTGGAACATAATGTTAATTAACTAAAGCTGACAATTAAATAAATCATCAAGATACCTGCTTTATTTTTTGATGTATTTGTAGGAAGAAATGATATCTCTTTCATTACACCACTGACCTAGGTGGAATAAAAATTAAAGATTTCAGGTAAATGGTTTCAAGCCTGTAAGAAAAGGATACAATTATTTAATATTTTGACTCTTACATATAGTTGTGGGGTTTTTTGTTTGTTTGTTTTTGTTTGATGGGGGGTTTTTTGGGAGGTGGAGGGATGACAGTGGTATTCAACATTAGGAAGAAGTATTATGCAAGTCAAAGATTGATGAGATTCATTTGGGTCACAAAAGGTCCTCCAGAGGTAGCCAGAGAAATTTTGAATGTTACAGCCTTAGCAGTATACCATAGTACCACTCAGGATGCAAGCTAATTCAAAAAGTTACACATTCTCATGATCTACTAACAAAGGTGAAAAGGGGTTGAAAGAATAACTTTAACATCTAGCTTCCACTGGATTGAACTGAAATAAATATTTTTGTAATGTATTGGCAACATCCTTAAAAGAACGAACAATTTGAACAGTACTTGAAATGGAAGACTGTACTTAATTTCTGATCCTTTTCTGTTCTATTTAAGCAGTAGTTACCTCCCCTGAATCTTATGTATACCTAACAGACACCAGATGCTTGGACTTTACAGCTTTAAAGGCAAGATTACTGGGTTTATAAGACTTTTCTGTTTTCCTCTCCTTGCTTATATCCATATCCATATTCTTATATCCATATCACATATATTCTATTCAAGTGGTTTCATACTACAGGAAAATCAGAATTAAGTTTATAGTCTTCATGTTTCTCCAGAGTAAACAATTTTGTAATTTTGGAAGTGTGTGCAATGGCCTGTTTATTATGGTGAAATCTCAGATTCTAGATTCTCTAGAAACTAAGAAGAAATATTTAAATTGTTATTGAATTAGCAAGGTTTTAGTTTGCTTTTTCTACTTTCATGAATACTCTAATATTATTAACTACTGAATATTTTGTATAAATAAAATATGGATTCAACTGCCCCACATATTAGTATCTAGTCAGTTGGTTTTTAGTAGTTTTAATAGAAGTCCATGCAAGGCTATAAAAATTAAACCACTTCACATTATAGGATTTAAGTAATAACAAAATATATAGTATATCCTCCTGTCTCTGCAACCCAAACCTCGTTACAAACTCTGGGGAATTCTTTATAAAAAATCAAGAGTACTTTAAATCATCATTAAACCTCCCAGAAGTCTTCTGAAAAAAATGAAGCAAAAAATCTGAAATTACTTTCTCAGATATAAGTTCAGTTTCCTCTATATTTTCTTCTTTTCCACCAGCTGAAAGAAAAACTTGTTGAAGTGCAGGTTTTAGTTTCAGCACAGAAAATATAAGGACAAATGTAATTTTTTTGAAAATCATCTGTAACTTACCTTTAAATTTAATACAACTTATCCCATCCTCCTAATACTAAACCAATGTTCAATTTTTTAAATATGTAGTTCCCATGTTTTCCTTATAATTCAATGAAGAAAGAGTAACAAAAGCTACTTCTAGCTGAGCAATTAAGAATTTTAATATAAATCTTCCAGCTATTGCTATCATGCACTTCAATAAAAATTAAGCCATGTAGTAGCATGAAAGTTAAACAATCACATTCTACTCACACAGATAATCCATCCTCTTTACAAATACTGAAAATATAGCAAACCTTTTGATAAAGGTTATCCCAAATTACAAAAATCCAGTGTTCAAAGTTCATACAGCAAATTATAGAGGGAAAAATGGTGTTGGTAATTGTCTGGCCTATCCCATAACTAATGATTACACTCCCTTTTTCTAACACAGAAATCCAGCAGCAGCAACCATGGTGCCCAAAGCCTGGCCCTGCAAACAGTTGAAAAATTTACCTGTCCAATAATAGCATTTAGTATTTCAGTCATATTATAATAATAATGATTGCTTGACATCTGTGTAAAGTTAATTATTATAGTCACATTATGAAATAACTAGTTTTGTAACTATGTGTGCTCATCTTGAATTCTTAATAATAACTGATGGTTCATTGGTTTAGGTTACGTTACCATTACAAACTTTGGGGGGAGAAAATAAAATAAATCTCCAAAACTTCCTGTTCTATTAATTTTTGCAACAAGAAATGTCAGAGCTGAGGATGGATTAATATTATCAGGGCAGTATTTTCTTTCATTTACCTTAAATTTACCATCGTTTAATTTAAATAAGTAATCAATGGTTTGTTTAGAAAGTTCATGAGTAAAGAAGAAAAATATTGTCTGTTTTCAATAGTTAAGGGTACAGTAAGGGTACAGACAACTCCTGAGAAACTTATTCTAAACCAATATGTTTCAGAATTGCTAAGTCTTACTGTGGCCATTGTTTTTTATTTCTTTCATAATAATTTTGACCTGTCAGTGTATATGGGAGCTTGCTGTATTTTCTATGTTAAGTAGTGTGTGTAACAAAAGAAGTTATGAAGAGAATAATAAAAAAAATAATAAAATGGAGACAGAAGGAGGGGAAAAGTATATTAATATCTGGTTTTTTTCATAATCTAGGTACAGCATGAGGGATTAAATCTTAAACTGCTTAAACTTAAACTGCTATGAAATGATTAATGTCACTTCTTTTAGAAAGTGATAGTTACGTGAATTGAAAAACTCTTAGAAGGTGGCTTTGGAGAAAGGAGGAATTAAAGACAAGCCTAGGACCCTGAGAGATCAGAGCATCTCTTATCTGCTCCCAGTCTAGCCTTGCATTTTTGTTACTTAGGTAAATAGGAAATACAGTGACAGCCTCTGCGGGTCTCTTTTGGAGTATATTAAGATGATACTTGGTTTTGTATTGTTAGTCTTTTGCAAAGCCAGAAAAGTCTTTCCAGCTGGGACTGAAATGTTGTGTATTTAAATTACTGCCCTTTGATTGAAAGAGATCTGACTAGAAAAAAATTGTTGTCTATTTTCTGCTGTTATGAAATACTTTCTCTGCTCTGTTGCACAAGATCACTGCGCATTACACTGCTATTTCTCAACCAAGGATGTTGAGAAAAACTGAAAAGTCAAAACTGTATTTTGAGATATTTCAAGATCTCTGGTAGTATTCTTGGTAATAATATGAAATGAGAGGCATTAAAAATATTTTGAGTGCTGTGCCTGGTGAACCATTTATATTTGTATACTGCTAGCAAATGCCTGTATTTGTTTTTTACACAAGAATGATAAAGAAATACAACCAGCTGTCAAAAATAACTGATAACAGCAATGGGTACTGAAAAGAAAATATAAAAAGCTTTATTACAAAGCTCATAGAGAAGGCGGTTCATTAGGATGTATACTCTGAGATGAGTTAAATCATCTGCTGATGAACACCATCTTGGTGCTGCAAGTGACTGAGAATACAGACTGTACAGAAGTTTAGCATTGAAATGATGGAAGGAGGACTAAGAAAACTATTACTAGAAGTGTGCAGCAAAGCTGGCTAACCATACTAACATTTGATTTTGCTGATTTATTTCTTTTCATCTTTATTATTTTCATTGTTACACTTATTGTGCTGTTGCTTGTGTGGGACATTCTGGTTTTTAAGAATACAGAAGAAAGGGACTGTGTTTTTCTGCACATTTATACTTAGACCAGCATGCTTGAATCCTCCTATGGTGTAAATAAATGATTAGTAGTGTACAAAAAATGAACAGTGATATCTGGTCATATGATATCTGGGGAAGAGGTGACAGATTATGACTGCTAAAATAATCTGGTTTGGTTGATGTCTTTCTGTTATGTGTTCTAAAAAGTGTTTTTTCTGGATTTGGAGTAGAAACACATAGGCCTTTGAATTTATCAAACAATCAGCCATGCATTTTAAAATATGAGGACCAGACTTTTTTAAGAGTATTAGGAATTAATTTTAAAAGTGTTACGTGGCAGCACTATTTCCAAAATGATTAACAAAACTGGCAGTTCCAATTCGGAAGTTTTAAAGTGTCAAAACACTGAGACTTAGAGTGCTTGATAAAAGTAAGCTTATATAGCTTCTGATAATTCTATTTCATGTTATTGGTTTAGCCAATATATCTGTACTCTATCTGAATGACAGACAGAATTCTATTAAAAATTTGTAATAGGTATATTGTTGATGTCAAAGGACTGCTTTGATATAACCTCCTCTTACCCCCACCTCAAATGCAAGTACAATAAATAGTTCTTTTTAAATAATTGGTGTTTAAGTCAGTCCAGAAATAAATCTGATTTATAAGATCACAATGCGAAGAACACCTGATTCTGACTTAAGCACGCAAGTTTCAGAATATTTGAAAGGAAGAACTGTATAATCACATACATTTTATCCATAAAAATGATTTTTGGTGCCCCTTTTATTTCAAAGCTTAAGTCAGTTGAATTGAGCATTTAAAACAGTTTAAGGAGTATTCTGCATAGTGAGGAAAGATTAACACTAGATATTAAATAGGTGTCTGGTTACTGAGGTGTCCATCTCCAGCCTTTATAAGTTGTGCTTGTTTTGTGCTAGAATAGGGTGGAAAGAAGGAGGCAGGAATTGGGTGAAGTCTACTGACTCTGTTATGTTAGTAGGTGGAAGCAGTCTAGGTTGTATATAGGTACTGATTGCAGTTTTGAGACCGAAGAAGATGAAACAATTTTAAGATGGTCTTTCACCACATTTTACATTGGATGGTGCTGCCTTGTAAGAGGAAATATACTTGGCTGACTGAAGAATAAACTCTTTTGGGCTAAGAAAAGGAAAAGAAATGATTCAATTCCTCCTCATCCACATCAGACTTTATTCAACAATTGATTATAAGGAAATATGTTCATTGTGTTTATTTTTATAAATCCATGTAGGATGTTGCAGTACTCAAAATATCTATGCCTTATCTTATTAAAAGATAATATTTTTAAACCACTTCAGCTTTTATAATGTAAAAGTTTCTCACTGTTTTCAGTCTGGTTGACTCCCACTCTTTAGAGCCATTCTCAGTGTTGCATTGGAAGCTTTTCTTCTGTATGAGAATATGATTCTTTCTAAGTGTTCTATGCTGCTCAAAATTGATAGCATACTACTTCTGAGTTTGTGGATTTATCACCCAATTTATCTTTCCTTTTACAATTCAAACAAAATGACTAAATGAAATGGGCTGATTAAAAAAAAAACAACCAACCGAAACCAAAAGCAAATTCCCAAGATGCAGTTCATCTATTATGAGATATTTAACCCAATGACATTATTTTTGTAAAATATCGTGCCATTAGATAGCATTAGTTAAAGCGAAGATTAATCCCATTTTTCAGGGTGGCAGCAAGTAGCAAAGAACCTTGCAAAACAAAAGCATGCAATTAAAATAACAAAAGCACACAATTAAAATAACCACTCTACGCTAGAGCACACAGAGTAAAATGTCTTTCTCTTTCAGGCTGAAATAGGCATTTATCATGTTGAGTAGTAGCAGTGAAAATAGAACAGCGTTCATTCGTGTCACAAATACAACATATCTCACTGATTGTTAAAGTGATCATTACTGTGGAAAAGGTATCAGTGTAAGGAAATACTATTTAGTCATACCACATCACAGAACAAGGTTGTCTGGACTTTGTCCTACAGCAAAGTATTTCATTAGTTTGCAGCTAGATAGGACTAAAACAGTACAAAGAAGTTACAGGAGATTTTAGAAGAGGAAAATTTTTGAACTCAGATTTTTGTACTCCTTTTTCTCACAATGAGGAATAGTGTGAAGAGAAAATGTAAAGGCAGTGTAAGTTGCTTGGAAACTGCAGCCCAATATGTAAAGTCATAAACAGTGAAGAACCTCTTTTAATTGCATTTTAGGAAATCATACTTAGTTTTCACTCGGCATTGCATATGAATCTTAATGATATTTACTGGCATGTATTACTTGTCATCTCTTGATACATCCCATTAAGTTTTTCTAATGAAACGCAAGCTGATGTCCAGTGGTCACGAGAATTACCTATGAACAATGTTACCCTTCTGCGTCCCTGTGCCCTTGTATGACTGGTGGCTAATCATTCACACTGTTGCTGATGAAAAGTAGAGTGACTGCTTTCACACTATTGCCATGTATGTATTACATGACAATACATGTAATGCAATGCATGACCTGTATTGCAAATCTCCTGAACTGAAATAAGTAAAGCTAACCAAGGAACCTTGGATGAAAGCCATCAGACAACAGTGAAATTATCTGTTCCGTGATATCACATTACGTCTGTGGATAATAAATATATATGTGTGCCAGAACATTCTTGAAGCCATAACAAAGGGGTGGAAAAATCTGTTGATAAATAAGGTTGGATAACTTCAAGGTTTTTTATTTTTTACAAAGATTTTTTAATTAGAAAGCTTGGCTTGTTCATTTAAATCAGTCCATCAGAAATACTGTTATATTCAGACACCATGTTTATTAGAATAAAACAGCAGGCCATTATTAGGCCACACATACTTTATACATGAACTGCAAATTAAAATCCTTCTTCTGAATAGTTTAAAAATTTAAATTTGGACTTTTCATAGCTAAGCCTATCACACAAAAGAGCACAGTAGGGATAAACCCAAAGTTGAAAAGTGTGCTTTCAAAGCTAATATATAGGCTACTTAAAACTTCAGATCAACACTCTGAAAAAAAGTATTTATTTGAAGCAAACACACATAACACCATAAAATACAGCCTGGTCTGGGAAGTAGACAGCAGCAGAATCTTTTTTAGGACTTCTGATGAAACTAACCGAAATATTACTAGCCAGCTGATTTGTACTCATATAACCAGGTAAAATAATTCTCAAATATTTTACAGGAAGTCAGCAGACAGAACCATTTCTGTAAGACACCTTGTGGATTCCAAATGTGGACTTTCCCACAGTTTAGGATTTAAGTATGATTATCAGAACCAGTATCACAGGGCGTACCAGGTCTTGCCTGATCATTATTAAGCATTCTGCAGACCATCATTTGAGAGGCAATGACACCTTGAAAAACTTGGACATTTAGTTCTACTAAATGCAGACACACATTGACTAGCCCAGAATGTAACAGTACAGTAAATTTCTAATGATAAACTACTGCAGTTTTCACAGACAGATGAATTTTTCCACCAAAGTTTGAATTTTAGGAAAGCAATTTCTGAAGGGCAAAACAGCAGCTTTTGGAGGAAAATAATTACAGTATCCATACCACTACTGGATATAACTGCTTTACATAGAGGAAAAAAAAGGATTTGCACATTTAAAAGGTCTAGAGAATAAAATATGTAATACATGACTACGTATTACTTATTCAAAATAGTTTTAGGTGTATAGGTCTTTTTCAAGTCCCCTGGGTTGAGAGATAGAACTTTATTTTCAACTAAAATATTCATAATAGCTTTTGTGATATGGGTATTTTTGAAACAATGTTTTTGAATGTTATGAATAAAGTACTGTGATATAAATAAAAGGTGTATCTATTCTTGTGTGACCTAAGAAGAAAAAGATACCAAATTTCTAGCACTTTCATATGTCTAATGACCACTTAAAGGCATTTAACAAAACTATGTAAGAGTAACTACTCCCATTTGGCAAATTTGGATGTTGCAGAATAGAAAAATGGAATAAATAGCCAGCAAAACCTAGGGTAAAACAAACAAACCCACCACCAGAAAACCTCCAGCAACAGATTCCCCCTTCTGTGCACACATTATGGAGAGTTTTGATTTCTCCCAGCTTCCATGAAATATTTATATCTCTGTATTGTTTTGAAATAATCTCAGACATTTAAGCATCCTCTACCATGTCCTATTACCGTATCAGTGCTGTCCCAGCTGTCAAAATGAAGTAATTTTGTAGAAATTATGTAAAATAGAACGTGTCCAATGATCTCATAGCTAGAAAGGCATGATTTGGCTGTGTTCATAAATTTACTCTGTGAGCAATACCTTGCTTTGATGACTACTTTGCAAAAGGCTTTGCTGCTTGTGGTGTTTTTTTTCTTTTCATTGTTCAAAGCACAGTTTTAATGCATTCCCTAATCTAATTCCTGCTATATACACAAATGTGGGTTTTTTTATTAAATCATGTTTTAAATGCAATTCTTCTAGTGTCTCAAGTAGCACAGACTAAAATTCAGTTGCTACTGACTTGTGACTTGGTATTTAGACTAGATTAGGTTATTTGCATAGTTTGTTTAGGGATACTCAGAAGTAACCATTCAGTTAAGCTTGACATTATGAATATGTATTGAAATAAAGCCTTTAGAAGTTTGTTTGATGAATGTTCTGCAACAACATTTTTGAAAGGAGCTGGTAGATGTTTAAATTCAAAATTATGTTTTGATATCATGCTAATTATAACAAAAAATAGTTTAAAATATACTTTTTTGATAGAGCGAATATATTCTAATTCAGAACATTTTTTCAAGACAATCCATTTGTGAAAAAGGAAGTTCATAAATATTTATTGCTAATAATGTAAGAACTCAGCTACGTGGTGCAGCTAATATAATAAATCTACTGCTCCACAAACAAACTGGGCTAACTTAAATGTTTTGAAGCTTGGCTGCTTTCCCTCAAGCTCAGCTAACCTCAGAGGCAAATTTCAGGGAAGATAGTTTAGAAACAGTTAGTGAAGGCACACCTTCGGAAGTTATTATCCTGCAAATTCCTTGCAGGTCTTGTTGTTCCTTTATAATGGACAATGGATTTGATCATATGGCTGTTCTGATTCAGTATTTGTATATATGTGAAAGATCTGCATGTCTGCTTGTAGTCTGCAGTCTACTGAAGAGCAGACTACGTAAGGTACTATGGTACTTCATAAGGTCATGCTTCTCTGGCTAAGGGAAGGTTATAATCAGGGGAAGCTGGTATACCTGCCCTAAGCAATACTCCCAGGAGCCTTAGCACTGGAGCAGCTAGAAAAATATCTCTATGACTTCTATATACACTTAACAAGGAAAACTCAACTGATTACATGGAGATTTCCCTCTAGAAGTTCCAATAGGTAATTATTTTACGGGGAAGTATTCTGAATTTTAAAAAAATATTTGTGAGTAATAAATTATTACACAACTATTTTCTGCTACTTCACTATAATAATAAATACAAATATAAATAATAATAAAAAATGTTCTAAAAATATGACAACACTAGCAATTGTGGAGAATTTCTGTGAGTATTAAAAGTAGCAATGTTCTGTAAGCTAGTATATCTAAGGATGAACTTGAACAAGAAACCTGAGATCCCACTGCCTGCATGCCACAGAATACTATTTAATCATTTGTTTGCCTAGTCTGTAAAAACCACCTCAACATATATTGTGCTGTAATTACCTTTTACATTTTGTTTTACTTAATCTTTCCTTTTCAAAATCTGACAGTCTTTGGGCGTTGCCTTTTACTTATGGTCAAAATTTAGTATTCCACTAGTGAACCAATATTTAAAAGCAAAATGTGTTTGTTTTATTGATCATTATTATTACATGAAAACTGAAAAAATAGCTGGTCATTTCTGTGAAAAATAATGAATGCTCATTCTAAATAAAATCTAATACCTTCCTTTGGTGGTACCTTTGTGAAAGATGCACAGTTCTATGTGCTGTAGGATCTATAGTCTGATGAGTTATACATCTACACTGAACGAGGCCATTCTCTCTGGTCTGCATAAATATGTGGCTTTGTTAGGGTCTCTTGTGATGTCAGCCTGTCTTAAAGAGCATTTTTGGAAAGGTAGGCTAATTCATAATGAAGAACTGGTATCTGAATTACAGTTCCCCACAAAATGCTATCACAACTCAAGAAGCAAATTTTTGTATTAAGAGAGCCAAAATAAAATGGGTTAGTTTATGTTTCATATTAGATTTACTTTAGGAGGCAAAGAAGTAACATAATGGAAAAAAAAAACAAAACCAGCCTGAGATGAGCATCTGTCATCTTCGGCTGGAATTGTGTTGATGCAGAAGATATATTCCTAGTTATTGTCTAAGAAGCCTTAATTTTCTATCTATTTTATAAAATGCTTGAGAAGTCACCTGCTTTAAAGTATTTCTGGACAAAGTGATGTTTTTCTCTCTAAAATGGACAGAGTACAGAATGGAAATTATAAAAGTTTAAATGTCAAGGAGTTTTAACTAGTCAGGTTATCTATAGTTTAACTAAAGCAGTTTATTCAGCTATAATTACAGACATTCAAAGACACTTTTTAATTAGAATTGAGCTACTGTAAGACTAAGCACTAGGAAAACTAGTTTGTTACACAGTCAGGTTTTCACTGTTCCTTTGAGGTATATGTTCTGAAGCAAGAAGGGATTTCAGGTCTGATTTTTGGGGTCCTGTTCTAATGCAATGCTTGAAACATAAATGTGAGAATTATAATGCAAGTGAAAGGCTTAAACCCTTAAGTTCCCATTGTGATCTTTTTCAGCCAAGAAAATGAAAACAACCAGGCGTTATTTTAAAATTATCTGTACTTTGTTTGTATTACCTCTAGATACTTTCACAGAAAGCTAATGTTATAGCAAAAGGAAACCTATAATTTTGTACAGAAAATGTGTAGAAAACTGGCTATCAAAATACTGTAATGAATAAGCCAAAACCAAAACACTTACTGAAGTTCAATGACACTGAAAGAAAGTAAAAAAAATGTCCTCACTTGGCCTCACCCGGCATTGTTGGATCATATTTAGCAGTCTGAACCTGCAGATCACTTTATTTTCTGTTAAGAAGGACACCCTTTCAGAAGTGAAAAACATGTTGCACTGAATGTTTAAAAGGACTGTGTGGAAGAAGCTTAACAGAAAGTGAAAGGTCTAGAGAATGTCACATTGTTATAGATTTGCTAATAAGTTAAGATTGATTGACTTTATTTGATTGATTATTTGATTTTATAAAAATTATTTTATAAAATAGAAATATAGAAGGATAAGAAATATATTTTAATGAAACTTATAGTTGCACAGTAAAAGCTGCTATGAGATCTTTTGTACATCCCGTACCAAGGCTAGAAGAATGGGCTAGAACCATTGTTAAAACTTAGGTAATAACTTTAGGGTTTGAAAGGTTTCTTTGTATTTGACCAGTCTTCTGTATGTAGAAGGTGTATTGAAATGTCAGAATATGAGATTAATGGAAACCGGGGACAGTCGACTGGAACAGCTTGTGGTTACCTGCCAAGAAACCGTGAACTTTAGTAAAAGGTAATTCCGGCAGGGGGAGATCGCGACCACCGACTCATATACCACCTACCCAAATCGTACCCCAGACCCATTTCTAGACCTTTCTAAGCTCTACTGCACAGAATAGGATATAGGAGGAGAATATGTTAATGATTTACGGGAAATATGATTATCCATGAATACTTAATGAATATGTATGAATAAGTTTTATATATGGTGTCTAATTTTGAGACTTGGTGTGCGTTGATCGTGAGAGGACTTGCTCACGCACCCAGCCGTTAATAAAGAAGTGTCTGCTTATCTACATCACATGGGTGTCAATAAGTTCTTCATTCCGAGATTTCGTTAACAACATTACAGAACAATATTTTAAGATTAGTTCAAGAAAACATATCTTACCTTTCTTCATATATCTATGACCACACTTCAGTGTCTGTCTGCTGTTTGAAGTGTCACTATTAGTAATGCTGAATGAATGTACACATGAATGACATGCAAGGTACCAAGGAACTTAATCATTAACATATTAAAATATTTGTGAAAATACTCAACTGATGTTTTATGTACAGAAAACACTAGATTTTCATTATAAAAGTGTTATATGTTGACATATGAGATCTATGTGACTCTTTGGAGAAAAATTATTTTGTTTTACAGTGGTAATGGGTATACATAATTTTTACTTGTTTATTCATTCAATAAAGGAACAAAAAAGCGATGCATAGATTACTCCTTTTGGGGAAATAAAAAAGCTATGTATTTGTCATAAAATGAGAATGGAATTTAAGCACAGCTGAAAAACTGTTTCAGTGCAACATCAGGTGAAGTTCAAGGATGATGAAGTAAATAAGATGTTCTGTCCAAATCGAACTAGACTTAGGAGACTCAGGAAAAATACGCCAAGATCAGGTGAGACAACACGATAACAAACAACCTTACAGTAAAAGACTGTGTACATTGCTCCTCTGTTAAAGTTTCACCATTGTTCTGCTATTTTTTCTATAGCATGTTGCACGCAAACGCAAGGTTTAGATGTTTATTGGCTTTTAATGATAACAACACCACTGATGAGTGTGTGAGGATAACAGTGATCAATTCAGTATGCTTAATTCTAAACAGTCGCACTCATGCAGATAGTAGGTTTTGTTGCAGTCTTGACATCTTGAAGACAGTTAAACTTAAGTTACTAGGTATAGAGCTTCTATAGGCTATTATACAACTTAGCATGCATAATTGATCATTCATATTTACAGTCTTGAGTCCTCTGCATTTGTACTCAAAGGGCTATATGCTATAATGGTTTACTCCATGTATCTTTATTCTAGTATCATCAATAGTCCATGTTAGATAACAAAAATTTCTTCATAGTGTGTATTATTTTGCTATGTGAAGAGTGTATATATGTGTATATATTTACATAATATGTAAGCTTTCTGAACTATGTATTGTTAATATCTAATGACAGTAATATTAATGTAGTTTTCAAATTTGCTTACTTAAATTTGTTCTGTTCTGCACAAGGTACAATAAGCAAGAGCTGAAATAGTCAATATTTAGAATGTCAGACTGACTTACTACACATAAATATATCTTTAAATTGCAATTTAGCCACAATATTGTACAGAACTAAATTTCACCATCATTTTTTCTTGGGATAAAAATGAGAGCATAAATTCATACAGGAGATTTAAAGAATATTTTTATTAAACTATATTAAAAAAATAATAGAGGGACTGCATGTTTAACATTTGCTCCAGAGTGGAATCTTCAGCTGTACCTGGCACCTCAGCTTCTATGCAGTCTGCAGAGAGCTTAAGAATAGCATGAAGAATTCCCACTTACTGAAAGAAATAACTAAGGTAGCTACTAGATGCGCAGTGTGCTTAAATTCAGTAAAGAAGGAATTTTCTAGCTGTAGTCATGGGTCACTGCCTTCCAGTTGACTTCAAGTGTAAGAAGAGAAACATAATCGAAGAGTACCTTAAAAATACCATCCTGCGTATTTGTTGAGTTTGCATGAATACTAGAAAACTTTTACTATTCACCTATGTTTCTGCTGTGTATCTGCTTAACCACACAGTAGACAGAGAAATATAGAAAAACATGGTTATTTCCCTGTAATTTTCTACCAGATGGAAATGCAAACCCAGATTTCAAGGGACAAGAAGCTACCTTTACTGTTAATGATGGAAGGAATAAGGAGATACCAAAGTTTGCTTCAATCTTTAAGTGGCTTTTTGGGCAAGTCTGTTTTTTTTCCACATCTGTAAAGGAGTTTTATAGAAAATGAACTCCCACTTTGGTTAGATACCTAGGCTTTGGATTACCCAAATATTTTTTTAAGATGGAAATGACAGTAAAACCAGAGAGATGAGTAACCTTACCATTAGTGATCATAAATATTTAATTATACCATAAACGTCCAAATAGCTTGAACACATCACAGAAAATCTTCTCATAGTCATTGACAGATGTTCCTGAGAGGCAGGAGTTTGTTCAAACACTGGTAGGCAAGGCAATACTTTTAACTTATCTTCTGCTCCCCATACAATCCCATTTAGCAGAAAAGCTGTTGGGCCCAGTACTTTCTCCCTTTGTGGCTTTCCAAAGCTCAAAGCTGCAGGCATTCAGAGAGAAAGCTTACTTAGTACCCTGCGAGCTTGAGGTGAGCATGGGAAGTAACGATTTCATGGCTTTCAAAGAACCTTGCACAAGACAGAGGCAGGCAATTCTTTTGTGCTGCCAAGTCAAGCAGTTTAGGGGATTCTGCTAGCCAAAACTTAGCTGGTGATTTGTGAGTTTAAAAGTTGTGCTAGTTTTGCCTGTGATAGATTTAATTTTCTCCATAGTAGCTGGTATGGGGCTATGTTTTGGAACTGTGCTGGAAACAATGTTGATAATACAGCCATGTTTTAGCTACTGCTGAGCAGTGCTCACACAGAGTCAAGGGCTTCTCTGGTTCTCACCCCACCCCACCAGCCAGTGAACTGGAGGGGCACAAGAAGCTGGGGGAGGACACAGCCAGGACAGCTGACCCCAACTAACCAAAGGGGTATTCCATACCATATGGCGTCATGCTCAGCATATAAACTGGAGGGATGAAGGAAGGGGAGAATAAGAGTGATGGTGTTTGTCTTCCCAAGTAATTGCTCTGCATGATGCAGCCCTGCTTTCCTGGGGCTGGCTGAACACCTGTCTGTCAATGAAAAATAGTGAATTATTTCCTTGTTTTGCTTTGCTTGGGAGCGCAGCTTTTGTTTTACCTACTAATCTGTCTTTATCTTAACTCATGAGTTTTCTCACTTTCTACTCTTCTGACTCTCTCCCCCACCCCTCTGTGGTGGGAGTGAGCGATCAGCTGGGTGGTGCTTATTGCCAGCTGGGGTTAAGGATGCAGACTGGGATCATGGCATCTAACTGCTTGTTTAGAACCATAAAGCCTACACACATTCTATTTCACTCAAGTAATCATGCTCACTGAGTCTCATAAGTGTATCTTGTTCAGTACTAAACCAACAACTGCATGTCTAACAAACTGGGAGAAACTAATATTGTACATATGATAAACTGTGAGAGAAAACAAGTACTACATAACTTACCCACAAGTTTAACAGAGGTGAGAAATACCAGATGTAGAAAGAGATATTAAAATCTGCTATTTACTTTTCCTCAAAGGCTTTGTGATTGATCTTCCTGGATTTGGAAAAATAAATTGTTGGCAAAATATTCAGGCTTTGATACATGAAGAGCTGCCAAAGTTGCTAAAAGCGTTTTGAGTCTCATGAAAGTACTGACAATTTTCTTGATAGGCTAAGTTTTTATTCAAGAATGCTATACACGTGAACAAAGTGGCACCTCTCATGGTGGTACCATACTTCAGGTTTTATTCTCTTCCATCAATCATAAGCAGTCAGTGATCTATTTGACACTGAAAATTTTGTAATGCTAAAAATAATTTTAGAGGGCTGCACATAAAATTCCTGTATGTCTGGATTAACCACATAATCAGCTCAAAAATGCCATAAGGAGAGTTTTGAAAGGTAACTGTAAAGCACAAATATCAGCTACACACAAAACAGAGCCTGGAAGATCCCTGTTTAATAATAATAGGTCAAGAGCAAAGCAGATAATTGTTATTATTAGAAGATAATGGAAGTTAATAGCCTTTTTTTGCAAGAGTCAGTTGGATGCTGAAAGTACTAAATTAGGTCCTATTGATTCCTTGTCTTCATCAGGACTGTGCTGTAACAGATAGGATCATTGATAATTATATCTAGGCTCAGTTGCTTCATCAATACTTTCCCTGCAGTCTTAATTAATGGCAGGAAGGTGAACAGCTCTAAGATTATCAGTGTTCTTTTAAACATTTCATTTACCTGCTTGTGGTGTGAAGAAATTTGATATTTCCAGTTTTATGGGTACATTTCTTACAGATCACATGACAACTAACCCTGCTGTTATTCAGGATAACATTCAATTAATTTCATTTCTGTTTAGTCTTGCTGAATGCTCTGCCCTGCAATTGGCAACCATTTGGTTCTTCTAAATGGCAAAGGTTGCTCTCTGCTTGAATTTTTTAAAGGTATGTTTATGTTGTCATTCTAAAGGTCTTGCTGTTCTGTCCAGGTCAGGCCTCTGAAACTAAGACAGCTGCTGAGATCACCTGCTTTCCAGGTCTGGTTCTAACTTGCTGCATTCTGTGCAGTAAAACAAGTAGCTTTTCCTCCAGCTGGTACATACCAGCAGACTTTAGTACTGGATGAACACCTTCTGTTGTCAGTGAAATGCAGCTTAAATGCAGTCAAAACTGTTTAACAGTACTCTATTCATCTGACTGCTTATACTGTATTCTCACGCCTATGTGTCTGAAGTACAGAGTTTGGAAGATCACTAGCCAAGCAATTGGGGTACCATACTCAATGATTAAAGCTGCTCAAAGTCTCAAGAAAATAAATACATTAAAATTACAGATTTTTCTCATGTACCAGTATAGCTGCACCTGATAATCTACATGTCATATTATGTTAGATTCCATGTCAGTAGCAGCTACAGAAGGGCTTTTTTTCTGCATCATCTTCAAAGCAGAAACATACCTACTTTTCATACAACAGCTGTTAAATACCCTTCTGTAATTTCAGAATTCGAGTACACCACTTGCTAAAAAAAATCAGTCCGGAAATTTCCAGTAATTTTGCAAATGAGGCTAATGTCAAGTAAATCAAGTCTTTTTCTGCCATGGAGTTAATGTCCTAGATAATTGTTTTTTAGACCTTCTGCCTAAGCACACTAATAGAAGGAACAGAAGCTGACAGAAGTGCAGAATTTTCAAACCAAAGTAAAACAAAGGAAGAAGACTATGTTATTCTATGAGGAAAGCTTATAATTCTCCTAGCACAAGACAGAAAATATTTATGATGCTGGAGTATATTTACTGTATAGGTGCTACTCACCGCACAGGTATGAAAATAAGTATAACAACACACTTTGCAGGATCACTCAGATTCTGATTAAGCCAATGAGAACCTGGTCATTAATTTCTGGGCTATACACATGTTAAACATGCTCAGTGTTTTAGTGAAATTAGCATAACTACTCAAGTCTTGTGCTCCATGCCCAGGTATTTAGTCACACACATTGCTAAATTCATTCTTTATTGAAGAAAATGTTCTTATGCATGGTTTTCCCTCCCACATGAGTACTAGCCTTTTAGGGATCTCCTAAATCACACCGTATTGGTGAGGGAAAATGCAGTGTCTAGCTGGGGTAGCAGTGTTTAGTAGCTGTTACAGTGACTGTGGAAAACACATCTGTTGGGCCCAAGTATTCAAAATACTTAGCTTCCACAGCTACTGTTTAGTTTGAGAGGAGATAGGACACTAAATAGCATTAAGACACTGGCTTTTAGTCTTTGTAATTCAGAGGAAAACTTAACTTGTAATAACTCATACTTTCAATATCGCTAAAATAACTGTATATAAGATCCAGTTTTGCAAGACAATACAGTTTTAATCCCAGTAAAACACAAAACCTTGTTGATTATTTCAATTGACACAATATTTACTGGGGTTATCAAACAACTAATAAAGGCAGAAATATATCTGAAGTGTTGGCAGGTATATATTACTACTCTGTGACTAATTTTAATGATATAAATTGGGTAGTGGTCTTGATCTGATATTTTTGGATTGCTAAGTTTCCTAGAGATGAAATCTGTCTGTGACATTTTTAAAAAAATAAATCTGTGCAATAAACGTAAAACCAGAACACGTTTACCACTGAGTGCAGTTCTAAAACTGACAAGACTCATATCTCCTGCTTTTCTGTATTATTGGCAGTGACTTAAAATCAGTAATCATTAAAAACAGATCATGAAAAAAATTTCAATGCATGTTTTTCCATGAATTTGACAAAACTTTTTCTCAAACAAATGAACTCACATTTGACACATTAAGAATGAGATCCAAAGACTTAGAATATGGGTGTTGATGTCTACATTTCCTCTCCCTGGTATTCCCTGCTCACTGACATTTTAACTTGGTAGGTAACTCCTTTGTAGGTGTAAAAGTGCCTGTGAGTATTCCGTTCTTTTTGCACCAGAACTGCTACCCAGGGTCCATAAATTTGGTGACACAGCATCTGACGTGGTCTCAGTTTGACAGGTCAGATTGCAATAAATTCAGTTCATGCCAGCAGAGTAAGTGCCTCATTAAATACTTCTAGATTTCTGTGGATTAAATATTGGCAACTTACATAAGTAGAAGCAGTTAGACCCTTTTGTATCATACCACGGTGGGTATATAAGGAGCAAACATGTTTCTCTAACAATGGTTTCTGCTTATTTTAGCTGGACAAGATATTTGCAAAACACCCATTCGACTTGTGAACTAACAGTTGAGCCATTTAGTTGCAACACCAGTTCAATTATAGTAGATATCATGGTTAACGTGATCAGGCTGGTTTAATTTGTTTGTAAAAGTCCTCAGTACCTCAGCAGGATAAGATAGTCCGGGTATTTAATAGTGTTGTCAGAAGGCAAATTACATATCATATAGATTTAACATATGACAAATCATGACTGGCATTGAACCCTACACTAAAGAACTTTTCAGTCATAGTCTAGTCTAAAAAGCTATATTTCACCTTTAGGTTTTACCTTTTCATATCAAGTACAGAGTGTTATAAGTGAGACATGTAAAATTTGTAGGTACGAAACAGAAATGCAGAAACTGAAAAAAACTCGAGTACTAAATAGTTCTTACGGTGTTACCATTTTAAGTATACATACATACTCAGAAGACACTTGTAGTCTTAATTATCATCAGTTCTAACTATGAAAACAGAGGGTTTACTATATTTGTGAATCAGACTACATTTCATCATGTTCCACAATAATAAAAATGGAGCTAATAATAATTTTAAAAGGTACCTGGAATTAATTTTCTTAACTTAAAATCAAATTAAAGTGACCCAGAATTGATTTTCAGAAAGCCTGCATTTTGTTACTACCATGGTTAAATGCATCAAAAAATCAACTTGATTTGAAGCTGTGATAAAGTTCCCTGCAGTGCTGCTATATTTATATTCATGAAGATGCCATTAGGAGCTAGAATTTATTCAAAGTGCCAGAAGACCTTTAAGAATGTCTTATGCTAAACATGCAATAATTAAGGAGGTCTCAGCTTTTCCACAAAGCTTCCTCATTTTCATTAGTTCAGGAAAGGATTTACAGGTCTTCACCAGAGATAAAAACCATAATCAAATAATAAAAATAGCTCAATGTAGCTGAAAACAATATTCATGGTGAAGTAAATTGAGAATTCATGGGCTGACCTAAATCCAGATTGCCTGAATTTAAGATTGTCATAGACATCTCTGTTACAGATCTGCCACTTGATTGCATCATTGTAAAGTTTTTTTTTCCATCCGTAAATGCTGTGAGGAGCTAGAACAGCAGGTCAGGTGAAACTTAAGGTCAAGGTAGGGAACTTTAAGGCCAGTAATGATGCTATTAGATCTTGATAATGCCTCATTCTGCTTTTCTCGCACCAGAGTAGGAATATTCCTACCATCTTCGGGTATAGTTTCTTTCTTTTACTTTCCCATTTTCCTAGTTTCTGTTGCTCCCTCAATTATTAGTTACAGTAGGTTTATTCTTTAAACTTCACAATCAACATAGTCCACATAACTCTCCATGGAACAGCCTGAATAGAAAACTGCCTGTGAATAAAGAAATCTATTTACAAAGTCATTAGTTGAACTGCCAGCAAACTGGCCTAAGTGACGACTGGCATGGTATCAGTTACAAAATTATCTAGCCTAAAGGTGTAGTCATTCCATAGCTAAGTATTTGTTTTCAAATGTTCTAGAAAAAGAAGGGCATCTTGGAAGGATCAGCAGCTTGCTCAAGCTGACCCTGCATGAACACAAGGGTTGGAACAAAAGATCTCAGGAGGTCCCTGCCAACCTCAGCCATTCTTTGAATCCATAATACAGGATTCTTATGGTACAGCAGTGGCTTAGCTTGTGTTCAGACACTAGTTCATGTGCAGTTTCAGTACACTTTCAGACATATTAGTAAGCATTTTCTAGTCAGTAGATTATAACAGTAATGCCAGGTCAACCCCCAAACATACAACAAAAAGAATTTTAAGTAATTTATGTGAAGTTTTATTTTTTAACTAGCTCCTCATAGCAAGAATGGAAATAAATATTATGCTGTGGAATGAAACATCCTGGGCTTTTTTGTTTAGTTCGTTTGGTTTGGGGTCTTTTGTGTCCTTTTTGTCTTTCCAGTGCAATGAATTCTCCCTTTCCTTCTACAGGACTCCTTCATATCTTATTGAATAAATGGGATGTATTAAATTGTTCTAAAGTCTTTTTAGAGCCATAGAGATCTCATTTCTAACTATTTTTTCCCAGCTCTGATGCATTTACAATGTGCACTCATAGCTTCTCAACAGGCAGGTTAACCACTGGGATTTTAATCTATTTATGAAATATGACATTTCAGGTACAATAATTTTAAATTACTCCCCGCCCCCCCCCCCATTCTGGAGCGGTGGTGAGATTTTGAATATATCCCAAAACTGTGCTCTGTGTAGATATTTAACAAAAATCATGTATAAAATAAGAAATTTAACACACCTGGCATAATAAGACCTTCCTGTGATCAGTTTCTTCTGTTGTATACCACTGCTTTGTCACTGGAGTTAATGCAAAGATGCCAGACTCACTGCAGTGGTACCTGAAGATTTCCCAATGTGAAGGTCTTAACCATGGAGAAATCATTTGATTTACTTCTGTAACAGAACCTGCTACTTACAAGATAGTTCTCTTGAGGCAAAACTGAATATATCTTTTCCCCAGATTTGACCTTTTTCCATGACCTTGTACTCTTAAAATCTCTGTGATTATTATTTTTTCTCTACACCTAGTTTGAATCTTTCCATTACTTATAGCTCCTGTAAAGAAACACATAAATATTTTAGTAAAGTGTAATCTTTTGTATAGCTTCAGCTTCATAATTTTATTTGATGCACGAACTCGTAATATGTATCTTGTATTAGTATCTAAGCTGTTACCCACTCTGCCAGATTTCCCAGCAAAGTGTTTGAATCAAATCAGAATTCTTATAAAAAACCACTTTAAAACAAACCTGTGAATTTTCTGTTCTCCACAGAGACCATTATGTCCAATTTAAATCTCTAGACCTTGTACATCATACTCATGTTTATGTATACGATATGTTACAAAAGTTGCATAAAACCACAATCACCTGTTTTCTTATTAATCTTTAGCAATTACCAGAGGGGAAACCATAACTCTTAATTCATTAAATGTTTTTAAATGCTTTCACAGATGAAGTCCTTTCTTGCTAAGGAGAAGCAGAAAAAAACCAGTAAGTCTTAAACATGCTTTTCTGCTGCTTATAGAAGTCTTTTTGTTGGATATGTACTAATTCAGATTAAGTAGGCTTATGGCACAGTATGAAACAATTCTTAGCCAAACCAGGACTAATAACTGTAGGGGACATGAGAGCTTGCCCATAGAAGAATTTCACACGTCAAGATACTGGAGCAGGCTGCTCAGAGAGGTTGTGGATGGCCCATCCCTGGAAGTGTTCAGGGCCAGGCTGGATGGGGCTTTGAGTAACCTGGTCCGGTGGAAGGTGTCCCTGCCCATGGCAGGGGGGTTGGGACTAGATGATCTTCTCCAACCCAAACCATTCTACAATTCTATGTTTTATTTTAGTGTGGAGATAAGTCAATGATTGGAGAACTTCCCTGGAGTGCTTACATACTGTTAAGGTAAACAAAGACCTGGATGTCATTCATCATGTTCCCAGTGATTGCTGTAACTATAACTGCAAGGTGTTTATCACAACATTTAGTGCTCTCTTTCCCTCCATCGTCGTGTATATCCTTCTCTCACCGGCGCACCTGGAGACAATACATATCTGCATGTCTTTCTCTTGCAGGAATGCTTGGTTCCCTGTTCTTCCCTTCTGTACTTACTGAACGAAGATTTCCAAACCATAATCACAAACTACCAGCAACAGAAAGGCTATAAACTGCTACAGACAGATTTTTTAAAAAGCATATATTGCACCACTCCACCTACAATTCAGATACAGGAAATCACTTTGTGCACCTGCAGCCATTGCCACTTTGATGAGCTTATCTTCTCAAATATTGATAGTAAACAAATGAACAAAAAACTTAAACTAGTGTGTTAGGCCAGTCATTTTATTAAAAAAGCATCTACTTTATGCAAAATGTATTAGAATAGTAAGTATTTTAAAAATACTTAGCAAAACCATCAGTGTTTATAGACGCCAGAGTTCCTGAAAGTATGAAAATGATCAAAAGTGTTTACATCTGGCTATAAACACTGGGTCTTTCCTTTTTAAACAAGATTCCAATATACCCATAAAAAAATACATCATAACGTAAATGTACCATAAAGTCCTCTGATATGTTGGACACTATCACTACTGCATAGTTGTCTAGCATATTGACAGCCTTGAATGCACACATATACAATGAATTATATTAGGACACAGTAGCTCATTGAGACAAGTTTCAAGAAAATTCAGCAATAGTAGATATTTAATATTATGTAGTAAATAGTAGATATTATGAAAGAAAAAATCTTAAGGTATCTTTGATTAAGTGGTCTTACAAACTCTGAGCCAGAAAGTTTGTTGACATTGAAGTTTATCAGTCTGTGAGAAATAAATTTTAAAGCAAGTGTCATATCAAGGGGAACTTCATGAGCTGCTGTTAATAAAAGTGAAACAAACCCTTCTCCCTTCAAAACAACAAACTAACCCATGGCTATCATTTTTTTCAGCAAGTCTGGGAAATTTATGGCAGTTACTATAATTGAGAATGCTTTGATAATTGAAAAAAAAAAAGGCAATAACATTAGGAAAACTTCTCACTAGACTTTTTTTCAGCCTTCAACTGCTTCATGGACTATTAAATAATATCAGTTAATTCACATCTGGAAAGATTAGTCTTTTAATTATATTCACAGTATTCCTTGGGAGAAAAACTCATCTTCATATATATTGAAAACAGTAACAATTATTTTAGCTTACATAACTTTTCTGCCAACAGCAAGATCCATTCATTCACTTCTAATCTTTTGCTTTATTGCAAGTTCCACTCAACTTTAAAAAGCTGGCCTTATTCAAGGACCTGGATTAGGATTTCTGTGTCCTCTATTGAATGCAGTACTCCTGTGCAATGCAAGACTCCTTGGGATACCTGAAGAAATTGTACTCAAAACCTAAATAAGATCTGGAAGCTTCTATTATCTCAACATAGTTATTATCCTGAGAAAAAAAAACAACCCAAATTGTTGCTTTAAATTCAGAAACCAATACCTGAAATCTCTCATAACTTTGAAGTGGTTGTTGAAAACCTTTAACCAGAATATATGTTTCATTTAATTTTTTACTGCAGTGAGTTAATAACCATTATCCACACTCTAATTCCAGGCTGTTTTAAGAGAACTTCCATTTACAATCCACCTAAAGAAAATTTCCAGCTCTGCAGATGCATCTGAGATAGAATTGCTCATTATCTTTTCAAGGTTTCAGGGGTTTAAGATGAAACAGGAATCACTGTAATAGTCAGCTGATTTGTGGGAAAGGATCAATAGACTGTGGGAGAAAAAGAAAACACTCAGAATAAAAGCAAGAAAGTAATGTTGGGCCAAGGCTGAAAAAAGAAACAAAGAAAAAGAATTCTTTTTCTACCTGGAGAAAATTATAAACGGCAATAAAGGCAGATGAAAGTAGCGGGTGATCTCCACATGTAAGGGAGTTGTGACACGCATGCAAGTGGGAGAGAGTGTGAATGAGTGAAAATACGAAACCAGGAAGAATACATGACATAAGTATTATTTTCTCTAGCACTGAGCATGGTACAACAATGTCCTCTTAATGCTTTGACCAGACATTCAAACTCCCACTGTGAAAAGCCTGCCTTTTAAACAGATTTAACAGTGTAGACTGTTTTCAGGCCTCACATCACTCTGTGCTTACTCCATTTTTGGTCTGTATGAGAGAAATGGTATGTAGTCTTATGTTAGAAGTCAAGAAGAGATTAAAAGAACAGACGCTTAGTGCTTATTTTAATCATTCTAACTAGCAGCTGTTGGGTTTGGAACCTTTTTCAGGATATTCCCTTTGCGGACACTACTATGTCACCAAAGCAGAGTTCTACTTGTCCAATTCTGTCACATTTGTGTCTCATGCACCCTTGAGATGAGGATATATGGGCAGAAAATAAGTTTTGTATAGTTTGTTTATATGAGCCACACTGAATATTTAAATATCTTGTAATGTGAATGTGAGGTTGTACACAAAATGTATTAGTGTGCTGGGATGTGGCCAATGTTATGTTGCTCTGCCAGAGATAATGGTACAAGATTATTTGCCTTGTTTGGCTGTTGTACAAAACCTGTGTATTTAGGGAGCTTGTATTGGGGGGTGGGGGGTGGGAGTGAGAGTGGGGGGTGTAGCAGGGAGAAAAAAATAATTACCTACTTTCATTTGAAAAGCAAGACTGAAATGTACAGGAGAAAAATATAAAGAAAGTACTGAAAAATCGTAGTTCTCCTTTTAACATACAGAATACAGTTTGCATTGATAATTTTGTGGTAAGAAAATACATGTCTAATTATTACATAAGAATGCAGTGTTTTTCTTTGTATTTCATTGATAATTTCATTTATTAACTGTCAGAAGATCTAGGCTTTTTATATGTAAGCTTCCCATCTGCACAAAAAAATCTAGGCCACAAATACCAGTACTTGGATATGTGAACATGGCGATGTAAGCAATTAGATATGCAAACATTCTTATAATGCCTTTCATACAGATGACAATAATTAAAACAAGTGAATCAACAGGGTTTTTTCATCTCAGTCACAGATGAAGATAATAGCAATAATGTCTGAACTAAGAAGAGGAAACAAAGGAAACACAGAAGCTGTGTGCAGATTTCTTGCCTTTGATGATTAATATTTTGTTTAGGTGCAAGTATGTTTTTCCAGTTTGTCAGCCCCTAGGAAGATATTTGATGTAATACTCCATAGTAGTACAAATAAAGTTTCCCTTCTGACATTCCAGTAGGCTGTTGAAGGTCTTGCATGAGGTACTAAAGATTTCACAATCTTTTGATGCAAGTTTGTGAAGTTCTGTTGCAGAAATGGATAAAGTGTTGTCAGACTGCACTGTCAGAAAGTGCCGTTGCTCGCAGATTTGTCACATCAAGAGCGTCTGTTTTTTCTGTGTGCCTTTTCACAATGATAAATTTCATTTCAATGCCTAATCAATCTTTTTTATACACTTGACAAAATTAACATTATTTACTTTTCCTTCTTTGCTTTCTAGATTCCACAAAACATGCTGAGGTGTAGATTCATGCAAAATATACATAAATTTAACAGATATCACAGCATAAATGGTTATTTGATCATTTAGTTTAGTAAATATGGCTACCAATAACTCACAGGTCTTTCATAACTCAGAATTGCAGAGTTTTCCTTTGTGCACAGAATGATTAGCTGTTGTCACTCAGGGACATAGCACACGAGCACTACATCTTCTGAAAGAGAAACACTGTGCTGCCTCTGGAAAGTTTGCATTTTCTTACCCTCCTAAGCTACCTGGTCATTATAATGTAGAACATTTCCATCTGGCATTCTGTCTTTTTTTTAATTATTTTTTCTTTTTTCTTTTTTTTTCCCCTCTGCAAAGATACAAACCTAAAAAGAAATGAGAAAAAAACCCCTCCCAAACAAACCCACATGGTCTTGATATATGGTACAATCGCTCTGGCCTGAACATTTCAGAAGAGAACAAAAAGAAGAAAGTTTGAAAAAACAGTACAAATCATAGCCAACTAAGTCACACAAAGAGCAGCTGTGATGCAGTCATCTTGTAACATGACAAAATTTTTATGTGTTGGTGAGGAAAATAGTAACCTGTCACAACAGTGCTGAGTAAATACAGAATAAAAGAGGTAGAATGTTTTTACACAGTAAAGCCATTCTGAGAATAATGATTTTTAAAAATTGTAATATCAAGAATTGGGACAGGTTCATGTATTCCATGATTTGTAACAGTGTAATGAACAAGGTGATTTAAATAATAAGTTGATTCAAGACTTAAATCAAAAAGAAGCTCTTGAAGTTCAGGAAAGAGAACTCCAATACTTTTAATGGTCACAACACATGTGATCCTAACAATGAAGGAACAGCCAGTAAGTCAGTCGCCAGAAAGTAGGAAATGACAGCCTTCTAAGAAAATGCACTGAATAAAAAAGAGGCTTAGGTCAAGATGGAAAAGCACCTCTTTCTTTGCCTTAATATCTAGACCATCTCAATGACATTTCATATGTTCTAATAAGCATTTTTGAGACATGGTTATGGGAAAGTAGTTCACTTATCAGTTTCCTAGAAACTAAGATACCAACAACCTAAGAACCATAGCAAAGTTTTTCTCTTTGATTGCCTTGTTAGTCTCATAAACTCCAAATGTTGCCCTTTTAAAGGTTTCCCTGACACATTGAGAGATATAGAAGGTTCCTGATGTTTTGTGACACTACATTTAATAGAAATAGCACAATTTTTTCCTACAGCTCAATATAATTCATAAGGCAAAATTCATTAAAAAGAACAGCACTGTGGCTGAGGATGATACAAATTGCTATTATAAGGACATATTTAATATCAGGCAGTAAAGTTAATAATGAAAACTTTAAGACTTCAGAGAAGAAGCCTTTTCATTCCCTAGCAGACTTACTACATTAGGTCCTTGATCCTCATATAGACACAAGATGCTACTGTATTTATTATAAGCAACACAGAAACCTTATTAATTCTTGATCCCAGAGGTTCACTGCTACAAGAAAATGCATTTTCACAGGACAGTGACATTAAATTTAAGATTATATAATTCAAATGAGGAAGATTTTAATGCCTTATACACAATTAAAATGTCTTAAATCCAGTAGGAGCACTAGATTTTATGCTTTGTTTAGGTGAATCACTGTGACAATCACAGATTAGAAAAGTTACACATAACATTTTTAACCAACTTTTTGACACACATATCAATAATATTTGTTTGCAGTTTACACAGATATGGAGCACATATGAAAACTTGCAATGTAATTTTGCCATATTTTGTACTTTATATTTGTAACAGCAGAATGGAACTGAGAAAAGATTCAGGGGATACAAGAGAAGTGCACAGCTGTATTGAACAGTCTTTAGAGGAGGGACAAGCTCAGCCGTGACAGTAAGAAAGGAATTGTTTAACCGGGGTGGCCTTGGGTGAGGACGGGAGAGGGGCTGTTTTAATGCTATTGCTGGCACATCAGCCATATAGCACTTATGTTATGGTATAGTTCTGTGCTGGTTTAGTCTAGCTAAGGATATTCTTTGGTGTCCTCTACACAAGATTTTATACTTGGCACAGCATACTAGGCTATAATAGGATAAGCATATGTGATTCCATTTATTCAAAATTAATGAATTCATAAATTAAACACTTGACAGCACACACATCAGATTTGAAGTCCTCTTGTAAAAAAAAAAAAAAAAAGAAATCTGTTGGTCAGAATAAAGGCTGATTGCTGAATGAGCAACTGTGTTATGTACAAGTCATTCCTCAATACATCAAAAATCCATATTACTGTCCTACATTTTAGAAAATCCTGACAGCTGCCTTAATATATTTTATAACAACTGAAAAAAAAAAGTCTGTGAAGGGAATAAGAAAATATAATATCTCTAATTTTTTTCATTGCATATGAAAATAGTATATGTGAATTTAGTTATACAAGTCACTATGCAGGAAAATACTTAAACTTTTTCAGCATTTTAACAATATTTTCAGACATATATTTGTATTCTTCAGCTTACATGACCATATTTTTCAAGTATACCTTAATATTAAAATGCAGTGTTTCAGAAAATTGCAGCAGCTGCATCCTAAAATAAAATTCTTAAAGTTACTTACAATAATTGATTAAAGAAATATCTGTGATTATGTAGATTTATTTTTTCTAAATAAAAAGTTTTGGGTGCTATTGCTATTACTGTGAGGCTTTAAATTATCCACTAAGTGGAATTCTAAAAGCCAGATTCCTATCAAAGTCAGTTTCATTAACACAAAATACAGATTCAAATAAGAAGTAATTAAAATATCATTAATCAGATAAAATTGATAATACATGGAAGTTACTTAGCCTTTGTTGAACCTGATCAGAGAATAACTACATATATTGGAAATGTCAAAAGTTTGGCATTTAGTACCTGTATCTAAATCTTTCAGCATAATTGGCCTAAACATCTCCATTGTATTCCAGTTTCAGTTCACCAGATGTCTGCATTTTGCCACACAGTTGTATTTTACGTTTGTGTTTTGCTCTCACTCAAGCAATACTAAAAGTTACTTTTCCTTCTGAGATAATGAAAAATGCATCAATAGTCAAAATAAAACAATAAACTGTAAGCAATGGTATTGACAAATCACAAAACCACAGACAGCAAGTTCTGTACATCAGGCTGATGGCACTTACCCAGGTTAAGTGTCATATACATTTATTCGTTCCACTGAAGAAATGTCAATATCAAACAGGTGCTGGTGAAAAGGGCTAAGACACTGCTTGTGTCTTTCAGTGCCATGGTGGGTGTCCAGGGAGTTCCTGAACAAGTGTCAGCCAAGTCAGCTCTGGAGCTGGAGCAGTGTAGCTGCACCAGCCTTGTAGCTCTTGCTCTGGTCACTATTAATCTCTAGGGGCAAAACTGACAGCTGACAGAATTTTACTTTTTGAGGACTCTGGCTAGCATTTCTGAGCTCTGCTACGAAGTACCGGCTTGCTCAAATTAGTCTAAAACAAGGTGAACCAACATGAATTTACAAAGTACAAAGTGTGAGCCAACTCTGATTTGTCTACCATGCCCTGGATTAAAGTAGAGCTATTTATAGCCTTTGCAAGTCAACTTTTCAGTCCTCAGTCATTAAATATTCAGTTTATTACGTTAACATTAGTGAACCAACTGAATTCGAGCCACATTATGCAAAAAAGCATGCTTTCCCCCAAATCACCACATCCTAAGAAGGTGCAACAAAGGCTAGGGGGGGAAAAAAATAGATTACAAGCACAGTGACACTCAGGAAACATTTCATAAACCTGATAAATTTTGTAAACTAAGCATCATTTACAGAAGAAAGGAACTACTGCATGGAACCATTTGCTGGGACCTCAAATCAGGAACCTGAATTGAAATGGAATGGCAGGAAACTGTAGTGGGCAGCAGACCATCATTCTCTAAAAATTCTTACTGCTCTTTCTCAAGTAACAAGTTTCTGGAAGTGGATGCATAGTGAGAAATCATGTATTATTAGAAATTTAATCACATTGATAGACAGGAGGTTTATCATATTAGTGACAAAGGATCAAACCCCACATTCATCAGCATGTGGTAATTATCCAGATGGTAAATTCTACCTTCAGATGATGCATTGTAAACAGTTCACTCTTCCAGAGGCAGGGGGAACTATGTTTTCATCCAAAGAGGTCTAAATCTGCAAGTCTTTCTTTTACACAGATGTTGTCTGCTAAAACCTTTTAAATTTTACCATGCCTTTATTCAAAGGAAAAACATACTACAATAAAACTGGTTGAAAACTGAATTATTGTTAAAATTTCTGAACTACCATTTTTGATACATATACATTACATACACTACTATCTATTACTCAATTTTGCTTATAGTGATGATCCTATCATTTCTCTTGAGCTGCAGTATGCCTGCAAAAAGTGTTTGACATATTTTATGAAACATATAGCTGAAATTTGTACACGGAAATGTAAGCAGACAACATAAAGCAAGAATCGAACAACAGAAAGAAATGCAGATTAGTATTGCCCAATTTATGAACAGTATATTACATAACTGAGACACAGCAATTACCATTTAAAAAAATCATTCCGTCTCTGAGTGCAGGTAAGGACAGTGAAGAGACTTTACTGGGACTGCTTCCTATGTTTGTGTCTCTAAGCCAAAATGCAGCAGCTGTTCAAGTCCACATACAGTTTTCCCAAAGAAGCACAGTAGTTCTTTGAGATATCTCAATGTTACTCAACCTTGCCAGAGTCAAAGTCAATACTTCCCTAAAATTTTAAAGTACCAAGCTGTTACCTTGACAGTTTCTCACTTCTTTGCAAATATTCTTCTGTGGCTAATAATGGTGCTTTTAAAAACATATGTTTTAAATACATACAAATAAAACTGTTTTCAAACTTCATCTTAGTCTTCCTTAGTGTTATGCACCAGTATGATATCATTAAGGTGAACAATCCAATATGCAATTTTCTATCTTTTCTTAGCATATCTAATATCAAAATACTTTATAACGATAAAGTTAATAAAAAGCTTAATTTAACTACAACGATCTTTCAATCTTTACACACTGTGCTTTTGAATTTAGATTAATTTTTCCAATACTTATACTGATAAGGGACTGTATAAAACAAGTCCAATGTATGACTACTAGCTAGCATTTGTGAAACAAATTTCCTGTTCAGTGACTAATACTGTACAACTTATTCAGGTCTTTATGATATACTAGCATAACAGTAGCAGCAACAACAACAGCAACAAATCAACAAAAAAAAGGTCCAAAACCCACGTTCTTGACAATATGTGTATCTCATAAAATCTTTATTTTAGAGGTACTGAAAATTAAAAGTCAAGTCAGCAACTGAATCAGGGTAATTTAACTTTTCTATATAGACATGACATTGTCCAAGTTTTTAAAACCCTATGAATCTCCACTTAGCAGAGGAACTAATTTAGTTTTCCTGTACTAAGAACAACTAATTTGAAACAAACAAAAGTAACGCTGTAGAGAGTAGATGTTGGAGCACATTAAAAATATATTTTACCTGACACTCGGTGGAATGAGTGTTCTTGTGATAGCACACAGTAAGTGCTTATTAAGGAGTTGGTAAATTTACACTGCATATTGATTAGAGTTCAAAACTGGGAATTAATGAAAATTTGAGGGGAAAAAAAAAAGTGTAGAAAGCCTTTGTAATACACAAAGAGAAATATAGAATTGATTTTTTTTCAGTAAAAAAACAGTAAGGGAATGACCTCACAACCTTTAAATGACATGGATAGCTGAATGTTTATTCAATTGATACCCATTGAATAAACAGAGAAATAAAAACATTAGAACTATTTTTAGGAAGAATAGAAAACTCTTTTTTTTTTTTAAGTTATCTTGATTTCATTCTACCTAGTGGAATATATAGGATAGTACCTCTCCAATATGGTAATATACTTTATTTTTTTTATTAAGACAAAATCTTGGCCATACATAAGAATGACTTAAATCTGAGAAAAAAAGACTTTTTGCCTTAGTATACTTGTTCAAATTGATGGGCTTGCATACATTTCTTAAGACAGAGTTCTTATGGGTTTTAGGACTCTTTTAAGGGAAGACATAATATATAGTTGGTACTATAGAGGAAACATAATCCATCACTCCTGTTTTTAAAATTCCAGAAATATATGAAAGCCATAAAGTAACAGTACTGTATCACACCAGACCCTGGTCTGTGGATGTTTATGTTAATCATTATATGTTAAAGACAGAAGGTCTGGTTTTCACCCTGCAGATTCAGATGTATTACTTTACAATGTAACAATCTCCTCTGGCTTGAAAGAGTGCTGATATCTCTTACCATGAAAGGCTATAAATATGTATTTTCAATGATAGTAGCATTATTTCTCATAAGTAAAGCATAGGGAAACACCATAGCAACACACACACACACCAAAAAAAAAAAAAAAAAAAAAGTCAGAGAAATTTGACATGTTGGACCACTTGGAAATTGACATCAGGAGCTCTGCAAACAGGGCATACAAATGGGGAGATGTGTCTGAAAGGAGTGCTGTGACACTTTGCATGGCATCCCAAAGATGCTATCCAACTATCTAGAAAAGACAGGAGAATCTTCAACAGCACATTTGTTGACTTAGTGAATTGTGTTTTAAGCTAACAAATTTGGAGGTAGTGTCCAAGCTGTGACACCTGTATGTTCATAATCAACAGTATGGGTGATTGTACCTACCAGAGCAGTCAGGAGTGCTCCTCAACCCCTATGACAAGAATCCTAAGTGCAGCTGCCTCAGGTGAAGGTATATCAATGCACATAACCTGGGAAACAAACAGGAGGAACTGGAGCTCCATCTGACAGTTATGGTTTCATAAGAACCACAGAAACTTTGAAAACTCATACGACTGGAAACCACATTGGCTACAAACTCTAGGCAAGAGAGGAAGTGAAGAAGAGGAGGTGGTGTTTATGTAAAAGAAAAAATTGACTGTATGGATGTAGGTTATATCAAATGCATTTGGATCAAGATTAAAAGGTTCATCACCAAGGGGGATCTTACATATTTGTTACCAGCCTTCCCATCAGGATGATGAGGCCAACAAAACTTTGATTGCTCAAAGAAGTCTTGAGCCAACAGAACTTGGTCATCATGGGTGGCTTCTGTTACCTGGACATTTGTTGAAAAACAACACAGCAGTGCACAGGTCATCCTGGAATGTGTTGAGGACTGCTTCCTGCTACAGACATTGGACATGCTGACTAGGAACAGCTCATTGCTATAGTCACCGCTCACATGCCAAGAAGACTTTACAGTACAAGTACCGATGGCAGCCTTGGATTCAGTAATCATGACACTGAGGATTTTAAGATACTAATGAGCACACTGAAGACCAATCAACAGTGGTACAGTACCCTTGGATTTTACAAGAGGCAACCTCAATATGCTCAGATCCCAGCTGTGAGGGATTCCACGCTTGGTGTTCATGATGTGCAAAGAAGATTGTGAGTGCTGGGAGTTATTTAAGAATAGCTTCCTGAAAGCACAAGAACAGTCCACCCCCTTCCAAGGGGAAGAAGGAAGGCATAACAAGTGATGATCCTGGCTTAAAAATGAGGTGTTGGGTTTTTTTCCTTAAAAACAAAAATTGAAGCATACCAGCTATGGAAAGGACAAATAATCATCAAGAACTACAGAAACCTTGCTAGGGCATGCAGAGACACAGTCAGGAAGGCTAAGGCTTAGCTAGAACTGAAACTGGCCGAAGATGACAATAACAACAAGAAAGGGTTCTTCAGATAGGTGAGCAATAAGCAGAAACACAGGGAATACACCAGCCCAATGCAAAGCCGGGCAGAGAAACCAGTCACAGATAATGCTGACAAGGCAGAGGTTCTCCATACCTTCTTTGCCTATGTCTTTACTGGCATAGCTGGACCCCTTATCGCAGGATCAAGTAGCTCGAACAACTCATGTGTTGACCAACCAGGAGCAGAGGAATGGCTTGTCTGTGGACTCTTAAAGTGCTCAGCCCATATAAATCTATGGGCCTGGATGGAGTCCACCCCAGGGTGTAACAGACAAGTGACTGACTTTGTTGCAAGGCCACTGTCTCTAATATTTGAAAAGTTTTGGAGATCAGGGGACACCCATGATGACTGGAAGATGACAAATACTATACCAATCTACTAGAAGGGCTCAAAAGAGGACCCAGGAAACTAGACAGCCATTAATCTGACTTTAATCTTTGAAAAGGTAATAGGACAAGTCCTGTTAGAAACCATAGCAAGTCAGATTAAACAGTTGATTGCGAAAAGCTAACATAGATTTACTAAGGCAAATCATGTCAGACCAACCCGCTCACCTTCTGCAACAAAGGAACACTTTCCATTGACATGGGGAGAGCAGTGCATACTGTTTACCTGGCCTTCAGGAAAGTGTTCGACAACATTTCGCACAGTTTCCTCCTGGACAAACCTGCAAAATACAGATTAGATTGGTGGTCTGCGAGATGAGGGGGCAAGTGGCTAACAGGCCATGATGACAGGTGTTGATCAGTACTTATTATTCAGAATGGCAGCATGTCACAAGTAGGATACCTCAGGGACTTCTGCTGGGCCCTGTGCTGTTCACCATCTTCATAGACAATCTGTATGATGGGAATGAAAAAACCCTTACCAAACTTGCTGATGACAACAAAGTAGGTGGTAAGGTAAAAATGTCGGAAGGGAGAGCCATCCTACAGAGAAGCCCGGGCAGGCTGGAAGAGTGGAAGTTAACAAAGCCAAGTGCAAGGTCCTGCACCTGGGGTGACATAGCCAAAGAGCCCAGGACAGGCTGGGATCTGTGCTGCTTCTGAGACACCTCGCAGAAAGGGACCTGGGAGTCCCGGTGCACAACAAGCTGAACCTGAGTCAGCTGCGCGCTGCTACAGCAACACAGTCAAATTGGATCTTGGGCTGCTGCTGCAGAAGCATTACTAGCATAGCCATGATCATCCCACCCTACTCAGTGCTTGTCAGGCTGCACCTGGAGTATTGTGTCCAGTTCTGGTCCCCACAGTTCAAAAAAGATGCAGGCAGACTGGAGAGGCTCCAAAGGAGGGCCACAATGATGATCAAAAGGCTGGAGAACCTGCTTTATGAGGAAAGACTGAAGCAGGTAATGTCTCTTTGCCCTGGAGAAGACAAGCCTCCAGGGGACCTCATCGCAGCATCACCAGATTTACAGAGCAGCTACAAAAGGAATACAGGCTCTCCCTTCTCAAGGAGCCACATGGAAAGAACAAGGGGCAACGTACAACTTGCACTGGGAGAGGTTTCATCTTGATATATGGAAGTTTATTTTTTTCTCCAGTGAGAACAATCTGTCACTGGAACAACCTCCTCATGGATAGGTAGAGTTCTCATCAGTGGAGGTTTTCAAGATGCAACTGGAGAGAATGCTAGATAATCTCACCTAGGTTGTTTGGGTTTTTTTCCCACAAAAGGTTGGACCAGAAGATCTTCTGAGGTCCTTTCCATTTTGGGCTGTTCTGATTCTATTCTATTGTCTCCTTGAGTCAGGACATTGGGACTCAGTATGTATGTGTCTCATGAATTAGAAAGCAACATAGTACCTGAATATTATCCCTCTATCCTGTGAAATAAACTATTTAAAGGAAAGTAAACATATGTTCACTCCTTGTTCCAGGCTGTATTAGATTGGAGAAAAGGAAATAGTACAAACTAGCTTATAGTAGATAATACCTCGCACCACTTTTATAACTGTAGCTGTGGTCTGCATTCCCTTTTTTAATCCCCTACCTTTCAAACAAATTCACTCTTTCCAGAAAATTTTCAAAGTTAATTTACAACGTTTTGGCACTTTAGCTCAAACAGTTTTGGAAATACTGCACATATGTGCTGAAGAAGGAAAATCAATTTCAAGTAAAGTACTGTATTCACAGTATTTCAGCAGGGGAAGAAAAACAAAGCAATTACTTTGTTCTTCCTTAAAGTGAAATGACCAAAACCAACTTTGGATTGGCATTATACAACAATATATAGACAAGTGTTTCAGAACCAAATTTCACAAGTGTTTACACCATTTGAAATAACTACAATAATTATTTCCAAAATTTTAGCCGTAATATGTCACAATATAAAAATTTAATAGTACTCATGTAATTCCAAAGTTGTATAATTATACTGGAAGCCTTTAATCCTCATCTTTTCTTTTAGGTAAGAATCCAGTAAATAAATAAAAAAAAGAACGGAAAAAAGACTGAGAGATTCTCAATGTCATGACAGCAAATTTGTGCTTGTTTTATGCTGGTTTCTATGACTACATGTTAATCTCTTCAGCATGGGAGCACCCAAACAAAAAAACTAGAGTAGTGAAGCATCTGAAAGACTACCTCCAGCTAGGGAGGATGTGAAGAGACATAAACTATAGTGGCCAGAGAACTGAAGTGGTCTGGAGCTGAAGATTCATAGGTCTGTTATTGCTTCAAGAAGTCCTGCCAACTTTAACAGCAACATTGTTTAAAGTCTGCAAATAAAAACTGTCACATTGAGCGAATCTTTTCTTTGCGGCTGTATATAACAGGTTTTCCCCTCCTTTTTCAGGTACAATGAATGTACACTGGATTACCAGCAGTAGTACTGCAAATAGTATTTGCTAATCATATTTTCTATCCTTATTCCTCCTCTTGAATGCAAACTTTGAAGAGTAGCATGTATGCTGTCGGGTATGCACTGTAAAATACAACCAACGTTGCTTCTTTCAAGTGAATTCTTTTAAAATCTTATTTATTTGAACTTTTTTCTTAGCTTTAAACATTTTTTGCATCCAAAAATTGCAAGTTTTAAAATATTTCTGCAAAGAAACTTTTTTATGTTATATAAGCATTAAGCTGTTGTCTATTTACAAATATTTTCTGTCTGGAGTGTTGAGTTGTGTTCCTTGGGTTTGCTTGGGCCTCATGATTTTTCCTTTCCACCGTCTAGGTCATCAGAAGTTGTAGGCTACTCTATATAGAAGTAAGACAGAGATTCCAAGGGAGCCACCAGAGCCATTTCAGTGGAGAGATGAAGTCTGAAATACACAAGGTAGGTGTAGAAATGAGTGAGCAACAAAGAATAAAGTTGCTTGACAGGCAGAGGGGAGCTTCAGTCTCCCCTGTGAGCTCCCCTCTGCCTTCTGCAGTCCTGGTGAATATTTCATACTTCCACAACATGGAAATATCACATATTTCACATCATTAAAGTATTTAGAATTCACTTTCACCCCATATATCTATGCCAAAGATATGGAAAGCCCCATTAGCCCTGTACAGAGCCAGTACACTTCTCCTTCAGTCCCATGTTACAGGTTTACCTGGTCAGTGCAATACAGGTATCTGGCATCACCTTGCCTCATTCTCCCTCTTTCGTATTAGGGAAACTTTGGGGAAGTAGAAGCTTCAGTGACCAGCAAGTCTTCTGTATTTTAAAGGAGGGGTCCATAGATGATATGGCAGTTCTGCAGAAATCATACCGTACTCATGAGGGAGTTTCTGAACTGATTTTTGGGTTTACCTTCAAATGTTAAGGTGCTTTAAAAGCGAGTATGAACTCCACATTAACACATACCATTCAGCATAGGCACACAGAATTTAAGGTGTACAATTCCTTCCTGTTTGTTCACAAAGGATATGTGCAATAATTATTCTATATGCAAAAATCCCAAAACGTTTTTAGAATTTAAAAAATACCTCTAATTTTCAGATGTTGCATTTTATAGGGACATAATGAGAGAATAGAATGAGTAAACTAAGAAATTTAAGTAATCGAATATACTGCTCACTGAAAAAGAATTTTGAAATCGCCTCTGTGTATTAAGATGGGAAAATATAAGCCTTCACACACAATTTAAGAGATTTAGAAAACAGAAATTGTATTCACATGCATAGTCAGTACAGTTTTTCCAAAACCGAGTCAATATTTTTTCTAGACCAAGGTCATTCATCACCTGATGGCACTTTACATGTCTAGAACAATTAGTCTTGAGAAAGAAACAAGCATTATATGTATTTCCATCCATCTTTTCTGCTATTGTTTCTGCTATTCTGTTGTTAGTCAATAAGCACTGTAGAGTATGTACAACAGACTAAACAAGTCATGCCAGTTAGAGATGCACTGCCTTTCAGTTCACTTGTATAATAAAATGTACTCCACACACTGTGGAATAATAGATGTGCATTACTATATCTACACATGGAGTTACAACTTCAGATACCTTTATGCTTCTCCTCAGGGTCACTTTTTCCAAGGAAATGTATGAAGTGCTGCAAGAACCTGCTGTTTGTAATTCTAAAGGGGACTGACTATTTGCCACGTTGTAGAACATAAACAATTTTCAGACCAGTAGCGAGTAACACACTTCTCGTCACTTCTTTTGCTCCTAGGTAGGTTTCTAAGAAAAACAATTAAATTAAATAACCTTTAAAACATGCCAGATCAATCTTCTGAACAACAGATACCTCTTACAAAACCCCAATTATTTAATTTCTTCATGCCAGGTGGTTATCAAAAGTTAGAATTGAGGACAAATGTCAAGGCTCTTACAGAGCTTCTGTATGCACATTCAACCTCACACAAGATCTCCATGTTTCCCAAGAACACCCAGGCACCCATTGTACTCATTCAGAGCATACGACGGAGCTCATGCTTCCTGAGGGGAAGCCCACAAGCTAAACACTGTGAATTACACATGGAAAGGGAGAGGAAAATGAGGACTGGAACTAAGGACAGTCGAATGTTAATCAATAACTTGTTGTCTGTAGAATAAATACCCACTGGACCATTGACTGGAATATTCAATTATTTATCCTATCCATACAAAGTTTAGACTTAAGAAGGCATCATGTCCACAAGTCCACACACAGCCTTTAAAAATTGTTAGATGATCGTTCTAAAAAATGAGAAGTTGAGTCCTATCACACAGAGCTGAGGGAAGAATCCAGATCTTTTACAACACTTGGACAAATAGGTATCGGAAAAATAGCTGCCAGCAGAAGGAATACCTGCCATCATTTCTAAAGCAAGGCAGAGGTTTCACAGCTCTCTGATGAATCCTTTCTTATCAGGTATAGGTGGGAGAGAAAAGTAGTTGGAAAAGTATAAAAAGCTCCAAATTTTGCTGACAAATTTGTCTAGTATCGTGTACCAAAAGTAAAGCAATAAGAAAAAGCATTCTCCAAGTCTCCTAATCATCATGTTTTTAAAAAGCAGAGATCTTGTTCGATGTTATAGAGTTAATGCATCATTTGCACTGTACAGCATCAAGCTATATAGGTGTATTACTCCCCCTGTTTTGCTCTAGAATTAAGGATATACCTTACATTTTTAGTGATTTTTTGCATTGATTCTTGACAGTTCCAGTCTACATGTCTTTTCTACATGCAGCTTTTGTGTTAGAAGGAGCATTGTTTTATTAGCTGGGCAACAATCTTTGGCATTTATCCTTAGAATGACAAAAAAATATTGCTATAATCACACACTTGAAAAATCTTTGAAGACTCGTTACTGCCAAGGACATACAGAAACCGTAGTACATAAAGAACACATCAGTCAGGAGCTTCTGCACTAAGTGCCGGCTCTGATTTTCTCAAACATAGGCACACAGGCTACAGAGGCCTTAAAAAATCCTACTGTCCTGTTAAGGAATCCAGCTTCAAAGAACCATATGATTCAAGCTGCACTCAGACACAGGCACCTAAACCTCATTCTTCAGAAAATCTTGATTTTGTAGATTTTGAATTCTATCATTTGTAGAAGTTAGGATCCTGGGTATTTAGAGAGTATTTTGGTATCAGGACACTGACAAACCACCTGCAAAGCAGAACCTGTGCCGTAGTAATGTACCTAAGAGCCTGTGTTTTTAGTAATATGCCCAGAATAGCTACTTTCCCCTCTCTTTATAGCTAAAGGATAAATGATTTGAAGGATAACCACTGAATTCTGAAGATCAATAGGCAAGATCATCATAAGATTCAAGAGTTTTGTATAAGATCACACAATATGAAGAGTGAATTGTGGCTTTCCTTTCCTGCAAATATGACAAATCTATCTATACAAGGAATCTCTTCCATTTCCGCCAGCTGGCACAACTGTACTTAAGAATAGAGCCTTTCAGGCAAGGGAAGATGTTTACAGCAGTGTCACTTAGTCATTATAATTAGTTTCTTTTCTACATCACTGTATTAGCCCATCTGATGCTAGTGTCCAAACTGTGAACAACTTACCATAGTCTTAGCAATTCTCAGCTACAGATAACCCCTGAAACAAGCCAGAGTAATAGTGTTTTGCTAATTGTTTTCCTTCCTTCTAGTTATGGATGACTTAAATTAACTTTTTGAATAAAAGATCTGCAGATGTTTCCTTCATGGGAAATTTTGTGCTCTTCCACATCTTTCTCTTGCAGCCTTTTCAAAAAAGGTTGTGTCTTCATAATCTCTGTCTTTTTCAGTTTTATTTTTTGGCTGCAAGTTGAACAGAGCAGAATTCAAATCTGTGTGCATAAAGGCTGATAGCAATTGTAGCTTAAGATACTACTATTAATATATCTACAAGACATGACTGTTCCACAGTTTCACTAGTTCGTAAGTGGCGGGTGTGTCATATACAAACAGTTCATTAATCATAGAATCATAGAATAATTTAGGTTGGAAAAGCACTTTAAGATCATCAAGGCCAACCATTAACCTAAGACTACCAAGTCTGCCAGTAAATGATGTCCTTAAGTGCCATGTCTACATGTCTTTTACATACCTGTAGGGATGGTGACTCAACCACTTTCCTGGACAGCCTCTTCCAATGTTTAATAATCCTTTCACTGAGAAAATTTTCCCTACTATCCAATCTAAACCTCCCCTGGTAGGAACTTGAGGTCATTTTTTCTTGTCCTGTCACTTTTTATCTTGGAGAAGAGACCAGCCCCCACCTGCCTACAACCTCCTTGCAGGTCCCCTGGTCCTTCCCTAGTTTGGCTGGCCATACTATTTCTGATATAAGCCAGGATGCTATTGGCCTTCTTGGCCACACTGATGGCTAATATGCAGCCAGCTGTCAACCAACACCCCCAAAGATTCTTTAACATAGTCATTTGTATAATCTTTCCCATCCCCTTTTGTCTGCTGGTAAATTAATATAGCCAGGTGTCCACAGTTACTAATTCAGATTATTTTTTTTGCTTCACTTCAACAAGTGAAGGCTGAACATACTTTTGCTGTACACTGACAAAGAAGCAATATAGGAAGAGAAAATAAAACAGCCATTTTGACCAGACAAACATAGAGAATAAAAAAGAAGAAGAAAAGCCATAGTGGTATAATAAAGGCAGAACAGATGGAAAATGTAACGACTGAGAACTTGAGACTGGTCCAAATCAAATTACCAATCCAGTAGTAAGGAAGTGAACAAATTAAAAGCATCCAAATTTTATGCTGTGTTCTGAAGGAAGGTACTGTTGGGAATTCAAGAAAGATTTAGCTAAGAAAGTCTCTGGCTCTGAATGACAAACCAACTCATTAAAGAAGCCTAAACCACTACTAGCCAAGAAGATAAAAACATCTGTTTCTAAGGCAAGTAAAGTGTTGATCATTATCCCACATAAACTAAAAAGGTGTTTATGTTTCCCGATTTCCATCTTTAACTGTTGCAGCTATGCTTCATTTAAAATTCTTGTTTACACTTTCATTCAACAACCCTGAAGTAGTTAAATGCTTGCAGTCAAGTCAACAATGGAAGAAATCCATACGCAGTTGTAGAATCAGAGTAAGAAGCATTAAGCATGTCGTTGTAGGAATCTCCTGGTAAGCTGTGAAGAAATGCAAGTAGCCAATGATTAAAATGTAGACTATTTTGTGGTCACAGGAGAAGCAGCACAGAAATATGATAGAGTGCTAGACAGACCTCTTGCTTCTGTGCACAGACTCAGACTAAACCCTAATCAGGGATGAGAGAAAGAGCATTGCATAGACATTTGTGTCTATGCTCTCAGGGTCCCAGTTCCACAAACCAGCCAAAGCAGGAGTACAGGTCACCTAGTCTTCCTTGTGTTTAGGAGTCTGTACTCTTAGTATATGATAGTGTGATGCATTGATTTTTGCTGGATGCCATGTGCTCATCAAGCCACTCTAACACTCCCTTCCTCAGCTGGCCAGCATGGAAGAAAACAAGATGGAAAGAAAACCTCATGGATAAAGATAAAGGCAGTTTAATAAAGCAAAAGCAAAGGTTGTGCTCAGAAACAACAGAAAACAGTATATTTTATTCTCTACTTCCCATCAGCAGGTGATGTCTGATCACTTCCTAGGAAGCAGGGTTTCAGTACGCATAGCAGTTGCTTTGGAAGAAAAATGTCTCAAAAAAAAATGTCTGCCCCTCCCCCTGCCTTTTCTGTTAGCTGTATTGTTGAGCAGACATCATATGGTATGGAAAATCCCTTTGGTCAGCTTAGGTCATCTGTCCTGGCTATGTCCCCTCCCGAGATCTTGCCCACCCCCAGCCCACTGGTGAAGGGGGGAAGGTCAGAGAACAGCCCTGCTGCTGTGGGACGCTGCCCAGCAGTGGTCAGAACACCGCTGTGTTATCAGCACCCTTCTAGCTACCAGTACAAGCACGGCCCTACAAGGGCTGCTGCGGGGAAAATTAACTCCACCTCAGCCAGACCCAAACCAGATAGCACAGCAGCAGTACAGACAACTTTAGGAAAGGTACTGGAAGACTCAACAGCATGGGCTTCCACAGGTCCAGAGCTCACAACGTTTGGGGAGGTGGGAACTGAGGGATGGAAAGGGTGTCTACTACAGGGTACAGCAGTGGGAGTAAGTACAGTGGTTGACAGCCAGCTGACAAGGTTATTTAAATATATATATTAAAATTCTATTCTTGTCTCTCCCAGGCAATCAGCTCTGCTTTACTGCTATTGCACCTTGACTGTGATGTAAGTAGTCCTGGGTGGTGGGTAAGGCAGAATTAACTTGGATAGGACAGATTTCAGATGCCTTTCTTGTAAGTGAAAGACTTCCTGTAACTTCAGCAATTTCATGGCAAAGGTATAGTTCTCAATAAGAAAGCAAGAAACCTATTTATGAACAAAATTTTGTACTGTTTGCTACAATTTTAGATATTCTTGAAAGCAACATGGTTGTCTCTTAATTTTCATCAGAATCCTCTGTAACTTTTTTCTGTTGTTATCTGTATAGTTTCAGAAGATACTATTCATTGTAAGCATTTTCTGATCTGTTCCCCTATGATTAACAAGGAAGATTAATATGCCTGGCAGATATCTTTTAAACTTGAAGTAGTAGTTTTTAGTTACCACTTTATTTTTTGGCTATTGAAAAACAAAATGGGAAGCATCTTGCTAGGGTTATGAAAATCTTCTGGGAGAACATTTTTGTGTTATCAAAAATTTTAAATAAAATCTCTTTAAGATAATCTTTTAAGCTCTGTGGAACTTAATTGTATTAATTATTATTAATAAAACATATTAATAAATATTATTAAAGACAAATACAAATGTATTAATAAAATTTAGCAAATTTGCTCTTCTATGTAATAATAATAATACTTTATCATCAGGACTTTTGCTGTCTAGATATATAATAGGAGGTTTTCAGTGTGAAAGCAGATAATTTTAAAACATTTGATGCGCAGGATCGCTTGGAACCTGTAAAGTATTTTGTGATTTATCCAGTGTTATCTATCAGATACATATGCTGAAATTTCTATTTCATTAGATGACCTAACTAAGCAAGAGTGAAGTAACTTGGAAGTAGATATATACCTAATAAACTGCTCTCAGTTGGCTATTATGTATATCCAACAATGATTTACTGCAAAAATTATGAATATACTAATAAAAATCAAGATTTGTTCACATTGCTTTGAAGATAATTAATGAAAACTGCCACTTTTGCTATTGGGTTTTGCTCCAGTCTAATAATACCTGAAATTACTATTTTACATTTTCATTTATAAAGCTTGTATTATTGGCAGAGCATAAAGAAGTGTTGTAATGCAATTTTATATGGAACAGCATTTCATCATTTAGCAACCCATGTGATGTCATCCATAGCACAGAGTGGACATAACCTCAAGAGCTGCTCAGAGCAAGTGTGCTGGATCTCATTGCCTGGAACTCCAAAGACCCACAGAAGCCTCCGCACAGCAAGTAGTCTACATAATCATTGATATAACGCACAAAGAAACTACCAACCACTGTAAAAAGCAAAAGAAAGAACATCATGGGGAGTCAGTGTTATTTAGGAGATGGGTATTCATACCAGTTTTCCAATATTAGTGTTGCATTGTTTAGGCAGAATGTACTGATGTCGTGAGTTTCCTTTGACAGAAATAAAATACCACTGCATTTTGCACATATCTGTATCTTGGACAGTCTGGCTATTAAAATATAAGAGTTTTGCCATCTGGGAAAGTGGTAGGAGTTGAATGTAATCAGATGAATCTGTCAAAAGGAGCTTATTTTCTTTTAATGAAAAAATGAAAAGCCATGAGAAACTCAGAAAAATTAAGCCTGTAAATTGAAATTGACCCAGATTTTGACTATGGGATCTGCATTGGTAAATGCTGAACCACTATTCAAGGAAAAAAAAACATCATCCATACAAGATCAAAGTGTTTACAACCCTGTATTATTGTCATTAAAACTGCATTAATGAAAGGCTCAAATGTTTCTAGCAATTTACCCTCCTAACAATAAAGTAGCAAAGATTATACATTAGGAGCTAGGCATTGCTCAAAGGCTAACTTGTTTTCAATTAGAAACCATGCACATAAACATGCATAAAAGAAGCTGTTTCATTTAGAAACAGTGTTTAGAAAATTGTACTTTGTGATAGCATGGTGCATAAACTATTTTGATCTCTTGAAGGAGAAAAAAACCAAAACAGCTCTGTACTTAGAAGGATATTCAATGTCCTCTGCTATTTAAAACTTTTTCAGTCAAAAGTGAAAAAACACTGTACTCTGCGGAACAGTAGTGAATGAAACAGGTAACCCTGGCATTAGAAACAAATCAGGAAACTTCAATCCTCTTTAAAAAGAAATTTTGGGAAAGTTTATCGGAGAAATGCTACCACCTCCCTTCCTTCTTAAGCAAGAAAACATAGATCCCAGATTTCACAGTAGCTGGGGGGAAGGAACAGGACACAGAAATATGTCAAATCTTGATGTACCTGGTGAATAATTACTGTAACTTTAGCTATAGCCTCATTTAGTTTAGATATTTCACTGCACAGTGCATTCTAGCATACTATGGTATGTCCATGTGGTGAAGCTAAGTGCTGGATAGAGGACTTTCTTTTTAACATTATTAGCACATTGTGGGAGTATGCAATAAAATTAGTATGCCCTAAGGCATGAAATGAAGAATACATAAGATCAACACAATGTCGACAAAATATTTGACTCTTCGTAAGGAAGAGTTGGAACAGATTGGGAACAATTGAAAAATAATGTTGCTTCTCCCGTCTGTAAGAAGGAATCTAGCGTATTTAGATCCCGTGCATCTGAGGAAATATAGGAAAAGATTAAAATGACTTGGTCAGCAATAAAACCAGAGGATCGTTGAAAGGGCAATAAAATGGCTAAATGTACTAAAAATGTACAGAAGAAGATTAGCCAAATGTAAACAGATAAAAGCAATGACAGAGTTAATCTGTGAAAATATGATGTGGGCAAAACCAAGTCATGCAGTCAGTTTATGTTTGACAAAGTACCACTATATATAACTAAAGGAAAATCCCAGTTATATTCCTCTATGAAGACAAACAACTTTAAGGGCAACAGAGCTCTAATGGGGCTTCTCTTTGAGCCAGAAGAAAAGTCTTCACAACTAAACATTTTGATACATTTTTTCTTACAGGTTTTGATTGTGAATCTTAGCAGTATTTGTACATTTTAGCACTAAAAAAGAAGTAAATTCAATGAACGCATAAGATTATATGAAGAGCCTTAATGAAATGAAATTGAATTCAGAATTTCTGTTTCTACTCTGGATATTTTATTATTTATTTGACCCTAGCCTTGGCCAGAGAACTATACTGGATTGACTATTGACTGGGTTAGGCTTTGAATGAAGGGTAATTTAAAAAGCACATCTTCCAAATAGACTTTTTAATTGTTATTTGCAATTCCTCAAAAGTTTGTGATAGGTCCAAAGGATCAGACATAAATGAAAGAATGCAGAATAAATGGAAGGACATATACCAAATAGACAGCTAAAGGAAATTTATCTTTCCTTATTTGGGGTTTTTAATATCTGAATATATACAAACATGTTCTTCTCTATTTTAAATGCTCTTGTTAAAAAATGCTTGGTGGAAGGGAAAAATAAGATGCAATCCTACATTATCAAATATAAACAAAAGTCTATGTTTTCAGTTTCCACTAACATAAAAGGAAGAGTTGCTATTAAAAAGCAAAATTACTTTAAATATTTTTCATATCAGTTTGATCAGAAAAATTAATACTAAAAATCTTTTTAATAAACATTTGGAAAATAGTTTTTTCTGAACTTAATATGAAAAAAAATGTTGCTCTGAGTTTAGTGGTAGCTTCAACTGATTGATTCAGAAAGACAGAAAGGTCTTCCAGTCAGGTTTCCTGTAGGACCTATGCATCCACACTTATCTCTGCTGTGAAAACAGGGAAGAAGTACTATTAAAATTCCAAACAAAGAAAAAAAATATTAAGAAATCCAGAGTAATATCAGACTGACCACACATAAAGAAACAAGAAGCAAAACTGAAAAATAAACTCACATACAACAGCAATACATAAATAGAGAAGTTGTAAAGTAACACTTACCCAAAGTAAAAATTTGTGAGGGGCTTTTTGGTTTGTTTCCACAGCACAGACCACCTTCCACCCCATGAAGGACATTTCCAACAGTTCAAAAGTCTCCATAAATTTGACTTCTGAATCCAAAGGTAAAACCAGCATAAAATTTCAGTACTTCTTTCTAATATTGCTAATGTTCCCCAAATAGTAGTAATAATAATAACAATAATAACAATAACAACAACAATGATAATAATAATAAAAATAATGATAATAATGATAATGATAATAATAATAAAGTAATTGAAAATCATGAATGAAACTATGAACAAAACAATTGACTGAAATGAGGCATGAATCAAGTTGCCCTGTCTATGTGTTTTTGTTTTTGAACTGAATAAAATGCTATATGGAATAATGTTTGTTCTTTAGTTTAATGATTTTCATGTTTGATAAGAATGTATTTGGAGCACATATATAGTGCATACCAAGCAAATCTACATCCTGAGGCCTTGCCTTTTGACCTGTATGGCTATAATGAAATAAGGAAAAAAAAAATCTCTAGGTGTAGTGCAATTGCCATGTCACCCTGGTAGCAGAGCACTGGAAAAGATAACATAAAAGTTCCTACTATTAATTTGGGCATTGCTTATCAGGACTTAATGTACATTATATTTGTGAATACAGATTTTTCAGATAGACCAAATCTTCAATGTAAAAAATAATCTGATTAGAGATGATAAAAAGGACACATTTAGGACTCTAGCCTGTGAAATATTCATCTTCTATGAAAAGTAACTGCGTAAATTCAGGTGTAGAGTTGTTTACACCTGATTTAGTATGTAAGGGAAAGCAGATGAAGATTAAAATGCTGTTTCATTGAACCTACAGAAAAGTAGAATCTTCACTGCAAAAAACAGGAATTTCTTCCCCATACCCCCAACATTTGAGTAATAGTCTTACCAGATTATTTTTTTTATTATATTTTGAGGGGAAAAAAAGGGGTTTTTTTTTCTTTTCTTTCTTAAAGAGAAGTAGAACTGTTTCCATGTTTTTGTGGATTGGCATTGGCTGACATTCAAGCACCCACACAGCCAGTCACTTGCTCCCCCACACCCCTTTCCTCTGCTCATTTGTGCATTCTATAAAAATAAAAACATAAACTTCCTAAAATACAGCATTTCATTCATAACAAGAGGCTGAGATGTATTCTGTCATGGATCTGCTGCAGAGCTACTAGTGTTCAACTCAGGGCAGCCCCTGGCTCCCATCCACAAAGGCCCTTCCTACAGTGTTCCCCACCAAAACCTTGCCCTTTACACCCAATAAATGCTTTCCTTACTATTTTTTATTCTAATAAAACCTCTTTTTTCCTGTAAAATCAGATGCAATATATCAAAATAAAATGTATATTTTAAAAAATTACTTTGTGCTTTTTTTAAAAGAAGAAAAAAGCAGATTTTAATCTTAAAAATATTTTCACACAAAAATGTACAGCAGTATTAACCTTTGTGCTGTCTTCATTAGTCTAATGATTTTTCACTAATGCAATAGAAAAAGATGAGTTGCTCTACCAGACAATGAGTTTCTATTTGCATGAACAAATTAAATTAACAATCGAAGAAAAGATAAATGAATAATTTATGTTATATTGTATGGAGTTTCAAAACAGGGTAGATTATTTTAATTCTTTTGAAATGTACATAAATAAATCAATAAATAACCTTTATTCAATATATGGTATAATATAAAGTAAATAATGTGAATATATGGCAAATATTGCAAATAACTAACTTAAAACAGTAGGAGGTTTCAGTGAATATTCACTTTTTAGATTTTAATACAGTTAAATACTTGCTGTTAAATCAGTCTTTATTTTCCTCTCACACAGATAAATTATGCTTAATAGGTGTTAAAGCAGGAAAAGTAAACATGGTAATGGTTGTTAATTTAATCTTTCAGCTTACAACGTGCTTTTTATTGAGATCAGTGAGCAATCATAAGCAACATCAGCACACTGATACGCCTCAGTCAACTTTGAAAGTATTTGTGGCAACTTTACTCTAGAATGTATTTTTTTCTTAATCTTCCTTTATGTGAAGAAGAAAACACCTCTGATGATACCAAATGTGTGTAAAGTGTGTAAGGTATGTGGAGGTAAAATATATACTAAAAAAGTACTTCCTTTTGTAAGAAAGTGAGTCTAAAAATGTGAAGTATGTAGAATGACGTTTTAAAGATGAGGTATTAGCGCACAGTTTTCATAGAAAGTAGCTGTGGATTTGGAGATTTAATCTTCTTCCCCACTGCCTTAAAAGTAAAAAGTAGGTGTTATCAGCCTTTTAATAAGTTAAACATCTTCTATAACAGGCCAAAGAAGAAAGGAACAAACAAAACCTGAAAGCTTAATTTGAAAAGAAAAATAAGTGCTCCTTATTGAAACATAATCTGTGAGATCACAGTCTAAAGCAGTGAAAAAAAGCAGAGTGAATATTAAAATATTTCTTTCATCTTCTTAGAAACATGAATGTCACTGTTCAAGAAAATGACTTTCAGCATCAATCCTGTCAAAGCTTCCTACTATTTTGTTATGGAAAGAACGCATTAACTTCATTTTTATTAGCGCCTTATCAAAGGATGATCAAAGATCTTGCTAGCCTTTTGTGACTTATCTCAATTTCAGTAAAAACACAAAATGAAGAAAAGGGACAGAAACCACAAATCATGAAACAGAAAACTGAAGCAAGGGTCAGCTCAACTCAAAATGCTTGAAGCTATTTAAAGGAAACATCATAATTTTTAATTAAGACTAGCCAGGAAATTGCATGAATTAAGATATATGGGGGAAAGAGTATTTATTTTGTAAGTAAGAGTTCCTAATCTTGAAACACAAATTTGCATTCCACATTTTAGAATAATAAGAAAAACAGCTTTTTTTTTTTTTTTTTTTAACAATACCTCTGCTTTTGTTGGAAGAAAGTTAACACCAGTGTGATAGGGTTCTTTTAAGCACAACTGTGAAGAGATGCACACAGGATAGCTAAGGAAACTTTCATTTCTAGAAACACATTTTTTAAGCCTAATCTTCAACTTCTTAAGTTAAAGAGTTTTAGAAAATGAGTTTTTCAGGAAAACTTCAAAACCAAACCAGAACTCTGTTTTCCTTTGGACACCATTCAACTTAGCTTGTTCCTTGCCTAGTCATTCTGTACTGGTAAAGGGTGACTTCTTGGTAGCCTATTAAAACCAGCAATCACAAAAGTGCTGGAATGGAAGAAGTATCCATGGAAACAGTAGTTAAAATTGGGTAGTAAAATATGCTAGTACAAAGCTGTGTCTCTCCATGGTTCCTAGTAAAAATAAATAAATAGCGAAAACTATATAAAATACTATACAACAGCATTTTGTGACCATATAAGTCTCCAGCAAAATCTGTACTACATCCACTGTCACACTGAGATGATAATTTTGGGCAAAGTGACACTCCCTGAGCTCTGTACTAGCTCCCTTTCTTTTGAAGAAATAATTGCTACTACCACACCAGTTATACATAGTCCTGTTTGGGGACAGAACAGGAAAGAAAAAAGAAAAATAGAATCTTCCTCAAAACCAAGCAAATAATATATTGCAGTTCATCAGTCAAGTCTCCCTTCTGTACCATGTCATGTGAATAATGAGTAGGGGTACAACATATAAGCAAAAACAAAAAATCCCCAAAACAGGAACAGAATTGAAAGGGAAAATCAAATTCAAATAAATTTTATTGAAACAAATTAAAAAGAGATTAGGACTTCTAAAACACCATGACACACAAGAAGAAATCCATGCTATCAAAGGGGACTTAATTGAAATACAGACAATCTGCATTACAACTGACACATCTCATTAAAATCAGAAAGCCGGCGGCTTGACAAATTGAAAAAACCCCCAAACACCACAAGCTAAAGCTTTCATTGCCAATCAAGCTGATCCAAGAAAGTAATCCAATAAATTAATCCTGTATTCTCTTTATGTATGCATTTTTATAGTTCACATACTCATTTTATGACAATTCCAGAAACAATTGTTTTATCTTCTTGGTAGAAAGTCAATGAACTACTAATATTCTGTCTAGATGGGGAACTAAGACACAGTGGGGTTAAGTGCCCAGGAATACATAAATGTGATAGTTAAACTCATGGCTCAGCCAGATCCTTTCAAGTTACAGTACAGTATCTAGATCCATGATTTTCCAATACTCCAACCGTAACCTCAGGAAGCTTGGCAAAGTATCGGCTTCTCTGATGACTGTCAGAACAACCAGGTATTAGCAGTCATTTATAGGCAGGAATAGGAATATTTCTGCAGTCATTTACTGGCAGTCTTAAAAGCTACTTGGAATGACAGATTTCTCCTTGTAATACGAAAGCACTGTAACAGCTATATTCAACTCACTGACATTTCAAGACTACTCAAAATCATAATGCAAGATATGAGTGGTTTAGATGCATTTTTCTCTACCTTTGATATTTCCAGAATTTCCTTACTGGGAAGAAGAGAGAAGCATAAACCTTCCACATCTTTTTTTCCTAGGTTACAAAATATGACATGCACCTCTAAGGCACCCGCTAGGGCATCACACACATTTTGAAAGACAGCAGGTGTCAACTGATCAAGAACAAGGCAACTTAAATACACTTCTCAAATGAAAACAAAAGTCACATAATAAATAAGCAATATAAAATAATGAATATAAAAGACCATATTTTCATTCTCAAAAGACATTTTTGACAACATGCTGTATACTAGTTCAGTCAGACTGTGCCACTTATCTTACTTACCATAGTTTTCCTTTACTTTGCTATATTTTTTATTCTATAAAAATGCAAACAAAAATTTCCCAAAGTACATCACTTCATTCACAGCAATGCTTGCAACTCTGTCAGTGACTCACCAGCCAGCCTGCAGATTTACAAATAAATATTATAAGGATGTTAAATATCCAGTTTTATAACTTTGACACTACTGACGCTTCACTCAATACATAATTATACGTATCTGTGGACACATTAAAATGCACACAGAGAAAGAAAGTCAAATTAATGGGGAATATAATGGCAATAACATATAGCTTTTGCTTCCTCACAAGACAGATTAATGTTTTAGTTCTCATCAATGACTCATGACATCAACAAAAGGAACATCTAACTAGTGCCTAATAATCTGATATTTCAGGTCTATGTATGGACATACATTAAATCCAGTTTGTCTTCTTACCTATCTTTCAAATGGTATTCCCAAGCTCATGTATTCTTCATGTGAAAGACAATGTAAATACAAAGAAAAGGAATTTTTGTGGGAATATAATCAGGATAAGAAAACATCATCAAAACCAAGAAATCTGAATTATACACACTTCATTCTAGGTGTATGAGCTAATTTAGTAAGCCTTTTAAACATAACCAACTCATTTAAATGGATCTAACACTGACTGAAAATAATATTTGACATCTAGGACTCTGAAAGAGCCTTTACATAGAAAGATATTTCATTAGGGTCTATTTTTTGTCGCATTCAAAGTCACCTGGCCAAAACAATATTAACATTTATACAACTAGTTCTATTCTCTGGAAATCTTCCTTGACATGCCTCATTTTAAAAGTTTCTGTTCCTTGATGTTCTGAGACTCATTAATATTTTTTGTACTACTTAGTAAAGTTTTAACACCATGGCTGCATATGGTAAGCTTCCCTAGTGATTATCTATAGCAAACATTAGCAATCTAGTATTTTAGGTATTTAAAAATATTTAAAAGCCAATTATAACTGTCAACTAACTGAAAAATGCATCTTAACCTGTATTTTAAAGTTGTTTTAAGCCAGTGAATATAAATTAATGTAAACATTATCTAAATGTTTAATACAAATGGTACAAAGTACAAAATAAGTGGTGACATGAAAACATTGGCTATATATTAAATGCAAGGCAGTATATATTTGAAATTATAGATTTAATTTACTGGACTAGAATATATACCATCTTACATTTAAGTATGTCCTTATACAACATATAGCTGTATTACTATTCATGTAAATCTTACTATTTAAGTCCACTGAATCTCATTTGTGTGTTCAATACTCATAGGACTGGGAAAAAAAAGCTAAAATATTTATTGATATTTTTCCCCACACCCCCAGTGAACTTCACTTACAGGATCTGCTAAGTAAAATATGATTAATCTGAAGTAGGGGTCCACACTTTGTGCAGTGAGTTTCCCTTACCGTCAAGATGTACAGTGGTTTAAGATTAATTTACACATTGATTTACATAAAGATGCTGAAAATCCCCAGATACTGTTTGAAGGACTCAAAAGTAGATCAGAAAAGAATTACTAAATCTTTAGAAAATTGTCTTCATCTAAAAGTTAGCACTAAAAACATTGTCCCTTGTTCATTTTTCTGATAATGAACTTTACTTATTAATAATGTATTACTTCTCATTTCCTATTACAGTTCAAAAGTACTCCGCCACTCAAAAAGCTGAAAGCAGAACAGATTGCAAAGGGCATACAGCTTAAATGTCAAAGGGGCTGGAGAAGCGTGTGCAATGCTGCATTGAAACCAGTCTGTTTCCTAACTTCAGGCAGGACAGGAAAGTTCCACACTATTCGCTTTTTCTTGCCTGCTACTTGTGATAGTGCCGTTCTGTGGCCTCTGACACACTGCCCTTCATTACACTCATCATCACCTTCAAAGCTGGACAAGAGCAACCTTTTTGCAATTTGAATGCTACATAATAGTAATGCTTCTGTCTCAGCTACCAGTCTGGCAGCTGTTCTTACTTAGCACCACTAGACAGTAATTTTATTACACCTGCCGTCACCCATATGACCTCTGTGTTTCTGTAAGACAACTGGTCAGCTGATGGTGGCTATCCTTAGTGGCAGCACACACTTGTTTACTGGGCTGACCTGCCTACTGACCACAGCAGCTGCATCTTCATAAGGTTTATCCATCCACTTAGCCTTCAACAGATGGGGGAATGGAAGGGCAGGTCATCTTCATGTGTGTATTGGGTTTAGGTAGCAAGCTTTTGATACTAGAGGGTGCGGTGGGGCAGGAAGGTTGCAGGTGTGACTTCTCTGAGTAGAGAGCAGGGACTGCCACTGTGTTCGATAAGGCAGTTCCAGCCAGCTCCAAAATGTGCCCCATGCTGGTCAAACATAAGCCCATTTTTGATGCTGGTAATAACATAAGAAAGGGTAAAAAAGTTGTGCAACAGCTACAAGAGTGAGAAGTGAGAAAAAAACATGTGAGAGAAACAGCCCTGCAAACACCAAGGCCATGATAGAGGAGGAGGAGGAGGAGGTGGTCCAGGTGCAGAGCAGAGATTGCCCTGCACCCACTAAGGACTGTGGTGAAGCAGGCTACCCTCCTGCAACCCACGAAGGACCACACTGGAGCAGATATCCACGCTGTAGCCCATAGAGGAAACTCAGATCTCAAAATATTCTTTGAGACAATAGTCATAGAATCATAGATTCATAGAATGGTTGTGTTAAAAAAGACGTTCAAATATCATCTTGTTCCAAACCCCTTGCCATAGGCAGGGACACTGTTCACTAAGCCAGGTTGCTCCAAGCCCCATCCAGCCTGGCCTTGAATACTTCCAAGGATGGGGCACCCACAACTTCTCTGGGCAACCTCTTCCAGTGTCTTTCCACCCTCACAGTAAAGAATTTCTTCCTAATATCTTATATAAACCTAGCCTCTTTCAGCTTAAAACCATTACCCTTTGTCCTATTGCTGCAGGGCCTACTAAAGCCCATCTTTCTTATAAACCCCCTTTAATTATTGAAAGGCTGCCCAAGACCCTTCTCTTCTCCAGGATGGACAACCCCACCTCCCTCAACCTTTCTTCAAAGGAAAGGCGTGCCAGCCCTCTGAAGCTTTTCATGGCCATCTTCTGAACTCACTTCAACAGGTCCATGTCCTCCTTATGCTGGGATCCCCACTGCTGTTATCATGTTAAAAAGCTGATAAATACATTGTAAACTAAAGGTAAGAAAACTGATCTTATCTTCGGAAATTCAATAACACACACACTTTTTTTTTAATTATTTCTTATGAAACAGAAGTTACAGCTTTTATTTTTTTTTTAACACTCATATTACTAAACAATTTAAACTGCCAACATGGTAATTTGCTGTTAAGAAATAATATTATTAATCAGCAGAAATTTCCAGTGAATGCTTACAATTACAAGTACTTTCTGTGACTTATGCAGCCCCCACCAACTCATAATTTTTATTAGTGGAAAAATACCACTTGAACTACTATGGATAGAATGAATGCAAACATATTTTTCCTGCGGTTTTCACCCTTCACTGGATTTTTGGATCACTGGTCTGCTGTATTGCTTACAGCATGTTATATATTCACTTTCAGAGCATTTTCAAGGGCCACAAGAAATTTCAAAGTACCAGGTGACATGCTGCCAGCAAACCATGTGTCAGGAACAACAAGCTTAAACATTTGAAGGCAGTCCATATTTAAAGGCAATCCACATCTTGCTAAAGTCTCTCAAGACCCACTGCTGGCAACCTATACCAAAAGAATTAACATGTACTTTAAAACCTAAGCAAACAAGAATGGTTTGTTATCTTATAGTATCTTGTATATGCTGAACACTAAGCCAGTAATTTCTTATGTCCCTTGTGCTTCTCTTGTACTTTTTGAGAGCCAAAAGCAATAAAACTGCTGTATGGCCCACATATCAAATTTATAAAAAATTTGGCAATTTCTTCAGAAGAAAAAGCATTGTGGATGGAATTTGTTTTAATTCTGAAAATATTAATTTCTAAACCAAAGAAATGTTAAACTGAAAATATGAAGTCACCAGCCTTGTTTCCTACACTTTGAAAATTTGTTTTATGTTGATCAGTCTTTAATACTCTCCAAAACTGGTTTTGGCTCTTTCCTGTAGTGGTTCTTTTAAGGTTTAATAGAGATCCCATGCCGTAATTTCTTTCCCTGTGAGGAATGCTCACATTCCTGCTTCACTTTCTTTAAGGAGGTTGTCTCAGCCAGCTGACTGCTGACAGCCTGACATCTTAGAAGCCAGGTGGGTGGAGGCTGAGCAACACTTCACTGTGGTGGTACCAAAACCTCAGCATATGCCTCTTCACAGCGACTGTGGTGAAGCAGCATTTCCTGATTTCAGCAACTATCTGGGCCAGTAGCTACTCAATTTTTTCATGTGATTTTCAAGAGTATAACAGAAAAACATGAAGCAGATTAATAAAGGACTCTTGAATTTGCTCACTCATAAACATTACAGTGAACTGTACTATATTTCTTTCAGTGCAGTTACTGGTATCACCATTCTTATATTTTAAGTGTTTTGTAATTTATCTTAATTCTTCTGGAAATACTGTAACTGCCAACCATTTGTTAGCCCCTGCTGCCCACCTCACTTGCAAAGGACAGTATGCTGTTCTGGTAAAAGTATAGGATTAATTTTCCTAGGACATGCAAAAATCTCTTATAGTCTGCTAATAATTAAAACTATTACTCTAGATCATTAACACAGATAAATTATGTACAGCCTCATGTATAAAACCAAATTATGACTGTGAAAGTTTGGGGGGGTTTGTTTACTTTCAGTACTAGCAGGATGTTTTTGCCTGAGATCCAGTGCATAGAGGTTACTGACGTAGAGCTATTGATATCAGCACATAATTAAACAAGGAGCAATACACTAGATCTAAAGTAAGATTTTTATTACTATTTTACACACAGAAGTGTTAGTCAGAAAAGTGCTTTCATAAACTTTCATGACCAACTTGTCTAATCCCTTTTTCCTTACTGAGGAAATACTGGCAGTCCCTTCAGTTATTACTGAGGAAAGACTGGCAGTCCCTAATACAGACTATTAGGAGAAGATACATGTCCATAAACAGATGACAATAACATGCTGAAAACTTATTAATTGCATCAGTTCTTTGTTGCAGTGACAATGAATTACCACAGTGTTATAAAAACCTTTAATAATTGAAGGAGAAATTCTAATTGTAACTGCTCAACAGTGGCAATTTATAATGAAGGATTTGGTACAAAGGACAAGAAGTAGTTAAACTGGCTGGAAGCAAGAACGCCAGAGACAGAGCAACTCCTTGCAAGGTAGTGAAGTTTCTGTGGGTGATAAGAAACAGCCTCAGCATTGTTTTGTAGCCACTCTGGAATGGCAGCGAGCATTCAGGGACCACCTTTGCGGAGCAGAGCTGGGATGTGGGATGCACTCAGGGCTGGGCTGAGTGCCCCATGCAATTGCTTTTGGGATGGGTACTAGTACAAGTGTATATAGCAAATCTGCTTGTGATGCATCTTTGCAGACTCCACGTAGAACAGCATACTGAAGTAGGACACTGCCCAATGAATTGGTCTTTAAAGTTTTCTTTTATATTTAAGCACAAATATGTTTCATTCACCTTGAGGAGTATCATCGAAATGCCCTAACATAATACAAAATAATAAAAATAATAAAATAAAAAGTTAATCTAAACAGCATGAACCTACTTTTTAGCTGAATAGAAGATTAATTCAATTTAGGTAAAGTTTGCAGATTTTGAAGACAGAAATTGGTTGATTCCCAAATTCTGAAGAAAACAGAAAAAAACCTGAAGTGGAAACATATTGTTTGCAGATTTTTTCTTTAAATTCTTTTGACACTTTAATATGAATTGAAGAATGAAAATATTTAATAGAAAAAAAGGAGTAGGGGAGAACTTTCCTTAGCTTTCCTCTGCAACGTAACTTTGCTGAAGCTGACATCACTCATGAAGCATTTTGACTAATGAAACATCTGCTTCCATCCACTGAAATTTATTCACTAGGCTAAAAAGTTATGAAATTCTCAATCTTGTTAGCTATGCGTAACGGTTAATCAGCAAACTAGATACTTGTATGAAAATCAGACTCTCAGAGATCCTGCATCTCATGATTTTGCAATTAATTTTAGGATTCCCTACTGGCAATGTTTATTTCTATAACATCCTCAAAGTATCTTAAGGCACAATTGATATGTTCCGTGGTGTCATCAGAAATCAATATTTTAAGAAATCAAAATTCTAAGAAATCAAACAGTACAACATCAACATTATTATAATGGGGTTTTGCCCTTTCAGTGGAGGAATGGTGTTTGAATCAATGTCTACAGTTTTTGAATAATGAATAATGAAAAAAAGGGTTCAGGTAAGTGCTGTGCTTATTTAGTGACATTTTGTGATTTTTAAGAACATGAAAGGATAAAATGTACATTATGAATACATGGAAGACAGTGTGGCTTCTCAAAAGTAGGTTTCTCAAAAGGTCTGTGGAACTTCTATCTTTTGAGATTTTTTTAGGTTTAGCTAGAAAGAGCCACATATTACCTATTTAAACATTAGCAATAACCTTGTTTCAAGTTGGAGGTGGGACAAGGTGACCTCCAGTAGTCTTTTCCATGTAGTGCTTTTACGGTTCTATGGAAAAAAATCAGGGTTTTTATTGAGAAGTATTCATTGGTTCAAGCTTTAATAGAAGGTAATGCATTGGGAAAGCATAGAGATGACATAAAAAATATGCTAATACTGAAATACACTGCAAATAGAACATATTAAGCTGATTTATTTTAAAACACAGTAATTGCAGGCCATTTGTCATGTAAGCAAGTGGAGAATAAGCCTAATGCATTTCAAACACAGCAGAATTTCTAAAGCTCATCACAGTATATTCATAAAGATTGCTTCCAGTTAAACATAGTAGAGGCTTAAGGATTGTTACAATATAGTCTTATATATGAATAATTAGTGCATTCACCCATGTTCTCCAGCAAACTCAAATACTGTTCTGTATGTAAAAATAGTAAGTGTGCTCTTTACATACAGATATACCCTGCAGATATATGTACATATTAAAAAATGATTTAATGTTCAGAAAGCTACTGTAGAAAGTCCTCTAAAATGAAATATTTTCAATGATTTTGTCAGTCAAATTCAAAAAGTACAAATCTGGCATCCTGGAAGCAAATGAAAAAATTTCCATCAATAACGCAGCAAGGCCAGGATGACCTTCAATAATAATTCTGTACTACAGGCATCAAATAATATGCTAGGCTTCTATAGATTTCCAGTAAAGAAATTTCCAGTACAGGCATTTTAGAGCACATACTCAAGTGTTTTTTCCTAATACTTAAAGTCTCGTACTGGTTTTGGCTGGGATGGAGTTAAAATCATTCACAGTAGCTTGTATGGTTCCATGTTTTGAATTTCTGCTGAAGATAGTGTTGATAAAACACAGATGTTTTAGTTATTGATGAACCATGCTAACCTGGCACCAATGCCTTCTCTGATTCCCACACTGTCCCCCAGAGCAGGCTGGGGTGCACAGGAAGCTGAGAGGGAACACACCCGGGACAGCTAACCCCAACTGACCAAAGGGATATTCCATACCCTATAGTGTCATGCTTAGCAGTTAAAAGCTGAGGGAAGGAGAAGGAAGAGGTGAGTATTCAGAGTGGTGGTGTTTGTCCTCCCAAGTAACCTTTGTGCCTGATGGAGCCCTGCTTTCTGGGGGATGGCCCTGCAATACACCTCCCTGACAATGGGAAACAGTGAATGAATTCCTTATTTTGCTTTGCTTGCCAGTGTGGCTTTTACTTTCCCTATTAGACTGTCTTCACTTGAACCCACGTGTTTTCACCCTTTTACGCTTTGGATTGTCTTCCCCATCTCACTGTGGGGAGTGAGTGGGAAGTTGTGTGGGGCTCAGCTGCTGGTTGGAGTTAAGCCACAGGAAGTCTGATCTGGAAAACCTTTTGGAGAAACAGGCATCGTGACCTAATCTTACTGTAAAGATCAGAAGAAGTCAGGTGGGGAAAGGTAGCCCATTCTACTTTGAATTTGTCATCTCTGCCCAAATTTATGCTAAAGTAGCAATCGGTGCATTCAGAAGATATAATTTCCGATCTGCTGCAATATTTTAAACGTTTACTTCTATTTTAAGAACAGCTTTCAAACTCTGGTGAGCATACCTAATTGTAGTAAGTTTAAAATCAGGACAACTGGAAATTTTGCAAGTATGTGTTCACCTTTGGGCTGGCTTTTTTATCTTTTTTACTCATCTTTTAAACTCTGATGCAGACCTGGATGAAAGAATAACAGTTATAGCTAAAATGACTCAGAAGTGAGGACTACCGTGGCCCCTTGGAAGACAATGGATGTAGGATGAAGACATGGAAGTGCCGTAAAGTCACTTTAATTTTCAGTTCCTGTCTCACATGCTAACATATCTGCTTGTCAAATACTAAACTTTCATAGTGATAATATGGAAATTGTAAGAATCTATATAAACTTATACAAAATCTACTGCACTAGGAAACATGGCAAAAGTTCAAAAAGAATACTTTGGGAAATAAAAGGCCCATTAGAGTAATTAAAAGAAAGTGTCTTAAGGTTTTGTCTGATTTCATGCAAAGTCAGACACACATTTAGTTGAATGATTACATCTTGTAGGTAAAACCTACATTTGTTAGTTTCACTCCTGCTTTACCATGTTATTAGATGTTGCACTTGAAACAAATGTTCGGCTCTGTACAAAACAGTATGCTCTATTAACGTACTACAATGTTATTACAATAGAAAAACTGGCTTGAGTCTTACTCTGTACTTTAATATAATATTTAATGTTTCCATTTTAAAGTAATCATCCTGGGAAACATATAGCTGTATGTTTCCCATTACCATTACCAGTTCTGTTGAAAAACAAAATGCTAGCTATTAAGGTAAGGACAAAAACAAATTTTGAGTATCACCGACAGCTCGTGTGTGTGACATGCTAGTCTTTAATTATATGCTGTTTCTATTGAAGGACATCTGCCTTGTTTTAGGAAACTTTTGAGTAACTGCCTAAGTTCGCAGATTTTAAAAAGCAGAACATCGCTTGAGATCTTCAATTTCTTTGACACTTCACAAATCCAAGTTCTTTGACCATCCATAGAGTTCTGTAAAATTCATCTGCTGATACATTGCAAATAAATTGCGGATAACTATCCCCTCTAGACTACTACAATAGGTGGCCATACAGACAACAGGTCTGTGGGTTCTGATGACTATAGCAACTTCAGGTATGCATTAGTTTCTGGAACTGTTATATCCCCAGTATAATAGAAGATTCAGCTGCTTACCAATAATACTCACTCCGTTGCCCTCATATTACAGGTCTTCACACATTCATATATTCCTAAGGCAGTAGTGCTCTGATATATAGGGTAACAATGCCTTCTTTCAAATTGCCAAACTGTACCTAAACAGCAGCCCTAGAACTTCTCTGCTAAGAACTCTTCTAAGTAGAATTAACTTGACATCCACAACTATTCTGAAAACAACACATTTTGTAAATTTGGAAGAGCAGCTGTGATAAGGCAGATCTTTGAGCTCCCCAGAGTTGGGACTGTATTGATAAAGTGCTGTAACATACAAATAGATCCTTTAAATTGGCTTAACACTGTTTTAACCCATATTTTGACTTTTTCTTCACAAATCAATTGCATGGACATGTAAAAAAAAATCATTATAAACTCATTCAAATAACTAAATTCCACCTTTTAAGACTACATTATATTATGGGTGCAACACCAGAGGATATATCTAAAAACAGGTATTGCAAAATATTGAGCACATTTAAATTGAATTAAAGATTTAGTTCATGAAAAAAGCCTCTGAAAGGGAAAAATTGTGTTGACATATACATCAAATACCTTGAGATAATTGTTGCTGAGCATTTATGAGAATAGAGAAATCTTTACAGCTGAAATAACTGCAGTAAAGTTGATAAACTACCAAGTGGGATCTAATAAAAACTACCTCCAACCCCCCAAAAACAAGTCCATCAGTGTTTGTGCACATGACAATATAACATCTCCCTTTGATGTATCACAAAGCATTTAATAATTAATACGCATTAGAGAAACAGTGGAAAAAATTCTGAGCAGTTGCCACAAAATTAGAATGTTATCACAAGTAAATCAATGAACTGACAGTTTTCATTAAAAAAAGAAAAATAAACACCATATATAAACTTTGTGTGTTTTTCAAAATCTATCTTAATATGCTTAAAAATACTTCAAAGCTGTAGAAGAAAGCACAAGCCATTGAGGAAAATGGTTGATCAGCTGTTCTCATGCAAATGCAAAAAGGTTAGAAATCATAATAGTGCCAGTTCCCAACTCATAGGCTTAGACTGAGTTACTACCCAGGAAGAATATGGCATATAGAAGTGTGAAAACCAGGAGGAAATTTTTTAAAGGTGTTGGCTTAAGATGCATCATCATTAGAAAAGTTAAGATTTTGGTCTTCATTGAGCTAAATTACTCAGTTGTTTTTGTTTGTGTTTGAAAATAAAAAGAAATCAGTCCAGAAATTGCAAGTGAGGTAGCTATGGTAGATGTCCTGAAATAACAAAAATAGCCAGAGGTGACATGGGGTTGTTCATTTTATTGAGCTGTGAAATTGCTTGAAATCCAGTCTGTTAGTCACCAGAAAGAAGTTAGGGTTATTGGTGTCTCACCTTGGCTGAAATTTGCAAGTGTTTAGTTATAAAGATAGATTAGGAGTATTAGACTGCCTGCAAGGTTACGAGCCACTGCACGGTAAAACATGAGATAACAATACAAGCATGTCTCATTCCCAGCCTCTTTCCTCCTTCAGCTGTGTCATGTCTATTTCTGAGATAAAAAGTATCTCAGACTATTGGTTTATTAAGGTCATCTGCTACTGTGCACAGTAATAGCAGTGACACCTTCAACCTGAACACATACCTGAGCATCTGATCCTGAATGGGAAAGCTGTACCAAGTGAGGGCTTGGAAGAGAGGTGAAGGGAAGACACTCAGCATTTTGTATCTGAGGTCCTAATGCATGTTGAATGATGCGTTTAGGCTCTTTCACCACAATAAGTACCAAAAACGTCAGTAAGTTCGTGTATCCTTTACCCTTTAATAAGTCTGTAGGTAAAAGAAACCAAATGAGATTTCTCAAGCTAATATGCTTTTTACCAATGTGTATTGCACAACAGTAGTAATCATTGCACACAGATTTGTGTTTTCTATTTTTTAAACCGCACCAATGAAATGCTATTCTGCATAATTTCAAAAGTCGGTGAAACACAGGCTGCTAAGTCACACTGATGCTTCTAGCCCTTGAGCTGTTAAGCGCTTATTTGCATGTTCATAACAATTAGTTATACATGTAACTATATATTCATGTATTTCTGTGCAAAAGCATAATTTTAACTGGCTGGTCCATGGTTTGCAGTATCAGATTTCTGAATTATTTTTTTGTCTGCTGGGGTGTATATAGAAAAAAACTGCCAATGGTCTGTTCAACCAGCCGAATATTACAATAACAACATGCAAAATGGATGTGTGAACTCTCAAAAAAAAATCATTAAAAATACATTTTTTTCTGCTGTAGTACCACAACATGAAATCAGAATTCAGGGTTTTTTCTCAGCTGTCACTTTCCTACAAGGTGAAGAATCCTTGTAATGATTCTTTTTTATGTAAGAAAGACATAAATTCAGGAAAATCATATTTAACTGAAAATTCATTATATAGTTTATGTTACCTACACTACTCTTATCCTACAAATTCCTTCTGAACATTCACTTCTAACATAGTTGAAAGAAACCACTAATGGTATTGCAAGAGTAAAAGAGATAAAAATTTTAATTTTAAAATCAAGTAGAAAGATTGATATTAATTATATATATATAAATTAGCACTACCCTGAGGGGATTTCTGGATGTTCAGCTATTTTCCCTTTACAGTTGCAGTTAGAAAAGGATAACTTCCCGGTGAAGCATTCCTGCCAGCCTTATAGAAGCTAGCTTGTTAGGGTATGGTAGAACAGCTGCTTATCATATGTATATATTCTCTATTACTTTTAAACAATCTTTTTAGTTTTCCCCCCATTCCTTCCTTTTTTATACTCATGTCACATTTGATTTCAGCTTGAACTTCCAGGGTGGGGACTCTACCTTGCATTATCTCACATCTCATTCTTTTACTGAAGAAGCCTTTGAAAAATTACCAGGAACAGAAAGTGAAACTCTTGACATGGCTAATAACCTTCATAGCTAGAACCCAAATTACTCCACAGGCAGAGACGCAAAGTCTGTCCTATACCAAATTGTGTCTCACAGATTTTCCCAACACATCAGTTGCTTCTCCCTTTTCTCAGAACAGCTCTTTACCAGTCTTTCACACACATCATCATGCCCTGGCTCCCTTTTGTCTCCTTTTTGTATGAGTAAGCAGCAGTGTATCCTGCAACTGGTTTTAATTAATGAGTTTATTGGCCAACTAGTGCACATGGCTGCTGCCTCTTTCAGGTGATGACCAGACTTGATCTTGAGAAGAGTATTACCCATTACCCTGCTGATTTCCACAAGATAGGATAAACTTAATAACTCAGTAAGAATTGTTTGTTTAGCTATCAAGAAGACAAAAGAGTGTAAGTGCATTAAAATTACTTTTTTAGGAGGCCGGGCTAAGAATAATCCTCCTCTGAGGAGAATTTTTTTCTTTTGTCAGTCAAGAGTAAATTAGTAACAACAGCTTTCATTTTTTGTTGTTTTCATTTTAAATCACCTTGACAGGAAAGTGAGTTGCAGAGAGAAGGAATTGAAGAAGGAATTGAAGTGGAGGCCCTTGAAGTACCCTACCAAATATTAAACTAAATGTCTTTCTCCACTGTGCAGCTTAGCCAGCCAAAACTTTGTATTTCAGTTGCTAGATTCATTGTAGTAAATGATTAGCTTTGAAGGTAATTTTCGCTAGCAGCAGTGACAATGAGCTATAGCAATGCTTGAAATACTTATGCCATCTGGCAACGGCATTGCTTTTGCAAGAGTAACCTATCAAAGAACACATGTAAAGGTAAGTAAAGTATTCTGCATGCTTTAATCAAAACAGTGGTGTCATTTGGGTTGACACAATGCATTTTACCTTTTTAATCTGTAACTCCTTTAACACTCACTTTAGACTAACTAAAAGTAAAGAAGTAAATAATTGGTCAATGACATATTTTTCAATGCATCGGTATGACTATTAAAATCTATATGGTTTAGTGTCTGCACTAAAACTGAAGTAATCATGGAAAAAACCCAGACATATTTAGTAGAGTCATAAATGCAATATGGTGGTACATAACAAATTTCACAAGTTAGTCTAGCTTTCATGCTGGGCCATCTGATTTAATAAGTATATATAGAACTTCCATTTTTAAAATCTGCCAATTTCAAATTTAAAACTGACACTACAATGTGTTTCCAGCCATGAAAAATGTGAAGAAATGACATCCAAGTGTTTAAAAATATATTCTTCAACACTACAAATCACAGAATAAAAAAATAGTCAGGGCTGGGAGGAAACTCTGGAGATCACCTAGTCCAACTCACGGCTAAAACAGGTTCACCTAGAGCAGGTTACACAAAATCACATCTAGGAAAATTATTTTATTATCTCCAGAGAAGCAGACCTGAAACATTTCTGGGCAGCATGGTGCAATGCTCTGTCACTCTCAAAGTAAAAATGTTCTTCATATTCAGGTGGAAGTTCCTGTGTTGCAGTTTGTGCCCATTGCCCCTTGTCCTGTCACTGGGCACCACTGAAAAGAACCTGGTCTCACCAATCCTCTTGGCACTCGCTCTTAAGATATTTGTAGACATTCATAAGATCCCTGCTCAGTCTTCTCCAGGTGAAACAGACCCAGCTCTCTCTCTCAATGTTTCCTCATAAGAGAGGTGCTCCAGTCCCCTGATTGTCTTTGTGGCATCCTTCTAATCCCTCTCCAGCAGTTCCCTGTCTCTCTCAAACTGGGTAGCCCAACACTGGACACAGCACTCCAGATGTGGCCTCACCAGGACAGAGTGGAAGGGAAGGATCATCTCCCTCAACCTGCTGGCCACCATCCTCCTAATGCCCCCCAGGATCCCACTGGCCTTCCTGGCAACCAAGGCACACTGCTGGCCCATGGGCACCTTGCTGCCCACCAGCACTCCCAGGTCCTTCTCCACAGAGCTGCCTTCCAGCAGGTCACCCCCAGCCTGTGCTGGTGCCTGGGGCTGTCCCTCCCCAGGGGCAGGACCCTGCACTTGCCTTTGCTGAACTCCATGAGGTCCCTCTCCACCCAGCTCTCCTGTCCAGGTCTCGCTGAATGGCAGCGCAGCCTCTGGTGCATCAGCCACTCCTCCGGGTTCTGTATCATCAGCAGCTTGCTGAGGGTGCGCTCTGTCCCTTCATCCAGGCCATGGATGGATACAGGTCAGTATTTTCTAAATGTTGAAAGTCTGCTTTAGATTATACTTTAAAACAATCATATTTTCCTATAGTTTTCATTTCAGTTCTTACCAATTAAGCACATCTCATGACCACTTAGCAAGAGACTATTTTTTCCCCATTATCATGTGTTTTAATTACAAACAGCTTTAGAAGTATGTGACAAATGAAAGTTAATGTATTTTAAGTCTTTACTCTTCAGTGAATAAAACCCAAATGTAAATATTTACAGAATTTTTCACTAGCTATAGATACAATTATGCTATAGATAAAAAACAAATACTGAAGTTATAAAAAATGGGCATCAGTCATGTTATGCTTTAAGTAGACAGATTCCACAAAGATTCATTAAACCGAGGTGTCTTTCTGTGAAATCAGAAATAATCTCCATGTTCCAAGTAAAGGGTTCAAAATTATGTCAAATGCAGCTCATCCCAAAAGGAGGTGGAAGATATCATAACAGACCCTTTATTCTGTGATGGACACTCTTTAAATTGTATAAATTGGCTCATGTTGCAAAATATTGCATTTAATAGCCTTCATTATTAAAAAAAAAAAAAAACCAACAAAAAAACAACCACTACCTTGACTTTAAAACTATTTCAGTTTTGTTTTTTAAAACATTTTCTCTTCCACCACTAAACCAGCAAGATGTATATGTATTTAGCATTCCAGAATTTTTTCAAGTAAGTTTTTTAACTAACTTTGGGACCCAATGATTTTTAGATCAGCACATCATCATCTGTTCCATATTTTAGATCAGTTTCTGTTCTGTTTTGATCTGCTCTGTTCTATTGAACAGCTCTGTTTATCCATGTATCCATGCTTCCAAAGGCAATAAAAACTCCCATGACCTCTCCAGATAGTTATACTTTTAATCATTCTACTGCCAAAATAATTTGAGTGCACGTTAATAATTATTTGTTAGATTGAAGGCACAAATGGGGAAATACAAATTTCCATAAGGAAAAACAAGGAGTTTTGGTTTTCATTCTCTCTCTCATTAGCCTACATGTAATCACAAAACAAAACCAGACAGCTGCATAGGTGTTATATTTACTCTCTTTTGCAAAGTATTTAGTGGTAATTTTAGCATTACGTGACTGATAGAATCTAGTTCTTGTGCTTCAAATGATATAAATTGTCAGAGGCAATCAGCTGTCTTATTCCCACTTGTCGCTTTCACCAAGATTAATACTCAGCTCTTTACAAGCCACAACCTGACAGAACTGTAACTTTCCCTACTCCTGCAGGCACTGGCCTGACTGCCTGAGCCAGCACTGGTTTAGATCCTAGTTTCTCCCTAATCAGTTTTTCATTTGCAGGCTGCTTTCTTTCATCGCAGCCCATCAGATGGGCACCAGCACCTCTGCACAGTCACATGAAAAGCACCATAGCTGCTGGCACAGGAGGCATAGGAGTGTGAGGAGAAGCAGGAGACCCATGGAGAGGGGAGGGACATTGTTGAGGCCAGGGCTGGAAGGCACTTTTGGAAGAAGGCACTCCATGAAGTAGGGACAAGGTATGTCCTGAAGTGATGAAGCCCAGGGACAACCGGCCCTGGTCAGGGACATGCCCAGAAATGGACTGTGGCCTATGAGGACCCATGCTGGAGCTGGGCCACCCCACAGGCTCCACACAGAGTAGAACAGAGAAAACAAGTATGAAGGAAGGGGCAGTCAAAGGCAAGAGCAAGAGGCATGGAGTGTAAGGAAGAAGCCATGTCATGCTGACCCCACATCCGCCATTCCTTCACTTCAGGGCCAGACTAGCCTGGGGGAAAGCAAGGGGAGTACAAACAAGGGAGGGATTGAGACATGTTACACTGAAGCTAGTTTAAGGAAGGGGCAGAAAACATATTTTCTTAAGATGTTTTTGGAGGTTTTTTTTGTTGTGTGTGTGTCTGGGTTGTTTTGTTTTTAAACTGTTTGCCTTTTTTGTTTTTCACGATCTGAAGCAGTAATTAAAGTTAATTAGGAATAAGTTAAATTGTCCAAGTCAAGAATGTTTTGTCCATGACAACCTTTTAAGAAACCTTAGGACATCTTCCAACCTCAGTGAGTAGCCAGAAGTTCCCTTATTTACTGAGTGGAGACTGAAAACCATATTTAGCTGTTTAGCCTGCATTAATGTGCTCGTATCTCAAAATTTGTTTCAAGTTTCCAGGCTGTCCGTGTTTGCTGGATAAAATTGACTGCATTGAACTTCTGCATGCACACTCCAAGTCCTTTGTCTGTCTTCTTACAACAGCTTCTTCTTCCTTCTTCCACCTTAAAGTATCATGTCCCTCAGGAGGGAAAAAACCAAGATCCAAGTTTCATATTTACACAGAATATCCTTTCTAAAGCTTTCTAGACACAATTCAGCCCAGAAAATCTCTTCATGTGAAAGGTGAAAAGATGCCTTCATCGGAACTGAAAATTTGGGAAGTCCATGTCATGAAGGACTCGCAAACGAAAAGAGCTTTATAAAGACTCAGAGTTACAGTCATTCATAGTAGTGACTACTAGCCACTTATTAATCATGTGATGTATACACTTCATAAACTAAAATATTAGAGTTACCAGAAATACGGTATTTTATAGTCAAGGTCAGAGTTAGAACACTCTGAGGGTGTTGATCAATGGCTTTTACCCAGGCTGGCATACTCTTAAAAGCAAGGTCCTTCAGGGATCAAGCCCTGTGCTGTTCACCATCTTCACAGACAATCTGTATGATGGGGATGAAAACCAAGTTTGCTGATGACAACAAAGTAGGTGGTAAGGTCAAAATGTCGGAAGGGAGAGCCATCCTACAGAGAAGCCCGGGCAGGCTGGAAGAGTGGAAGTTAACAAAGCCAAGTGCAAGGTCCTGCACCTGGGGTGACATAGCCAAAGAGCCCAGGACAGGCTGGGATCTGTGCTGCTTCTGAGACACCTCGCAGAAAGGGACCTGGGAGTCCCGGTGCACAACAAGCTGAACCTGAGTCAGCTGTGCGCTGCTACAGCAACACAGTCAAATTGGATCTTGGGCTGCTGCTGCAGAAGCATTACTAGCATAGCCATGATCATCCCACCCTACTCAGTGCTTGTCAGGCTGCACCTGGAGTATTGTGTCCAGTTCTGGTCCCCACAGTTCAAAAAAGATGCAGGCAGACTGGAGAGGCTCCAAAGGAGAGCCACAATGATGATCAAAAGGCTGGAGAACCTGCCTTATGAGGAAAGACTGAAGCAGGTAATGTCTCTTTGCCCTGGAGAAGACAAGCCTCCAGGGGACCTCATCGCAGCATCACCAGATTTACAGAGCAGCTACAAAAGGAATACAGGCTCTCCCTTCTCAAGGAGCCACATGGAAAGAACAAGGGGCAACGTACAACTTGCACTGGGAGAGGTTTGATCTTGATATATGGAAGTTTATTTTTTTCTCCAGTGAGAACAATCTGTCACTGGAACAACCTCCTCATGGATAGGTAGAGTTCTCATCAGTGGAGGTTTTCAAGATGCAATTGGAGAGAATGCTAGATAATCTCACCTAGGTTGGTTTTTTTTTTTTTTCCCCACAAAAGGTTGGACCAGAAGTTTGTCTGAAGGCCCTTCTAGCCTATGTTGCTCTATGATTCTATGAAAACTCCTAAAATGGCTTCATAAAGTGATGAGCTGTACCAGCAAAACAGGTACTGCTGGTTTTTCCTGTAACATCTGCTGCTGTCAGTCTTTCTGAGAGACAAATCTGAATGACTCCCAAACTATGATACAGCTTGGCAAAGGGCAGTGCAAAGCACCTGGAGTCACACATTCTCCTTGACCTAGGAGCTTTTCATACAACACAGTTATGCTGACTTAATAGAAGACAACCTTGATCTTACTATTTATGACCCAATCTTTTCAGTGCCATGTAATCAGCTAGCCTGTGGATGCCTTTTCCTCTTTGCTGCTATCCCTTCTACCACTACACTGCAAATCTATGAACAAACAACACAGCAAACAGAATTTCAATTCAGTATCTCTTAAGGATTCATATGGCAATATAAAGACCTAGAATATGCAGATCTGAAAGGTTTTTGTTTGTCTTGCTCTACCAGAATGGACACAGAGTAGCTAAAGGACAAATACAACCTCTAGTCTTTATTGGGTTTTATTCATAAACCCTGAAAATTTATTTAAGAATATTTCAATTAATGCTGTAAATAAAACTATGAACACTTAACTGAAGTAAACACTAAACACAGAAAATCTGTTGTTAAAATGTGGTTTTAAGATAATGAACATTAAATTAGGAACCCCTAGGGTTTCAGTGTTTACTTTTCATCACAAGTACTGCATAGTCTTTCTTTGAGCTTGATCAGCTTGGTCTGGGTATTTTTGCTTGTTACATTCAGATGGCATTGTCAGTCTTTTCCAGACCATATGATTTATTTGCTTTAGTAATATTTTACTCGGCACAAAAACCTAGTACTTGCTGGTATTTGAAGCAGACCATTTAATGCAACATGACAAAATTATAGCAAACATGAAATCAAGACCATTTTGGTGATGTATTTGAAACAATAATAATAATAAATTCCTAAGCTTTCTAAATAGGCACTACAAAGTTTTTCACTAAATAAAAATACCAAGCATTTGATAAAAATGACATGCCAGAAGGATAGGAATAAAAATCTGAATTTATTTGAGGAAGGAAATACTTTACAAAAAGAAAAAAGCAGAAGAAAAAGAAAAAAGGAGAGAGAAACAGTTAACATGGCAGTAAGTGAAGTAACGGCCAGCAGAGCCAGAAGCACCTTGTAAATAATAGATCTCTGAAACATTGATAGCTATTTAATAATCAATCTGGAAGCAAGTGACACTAAATAAATGAAAGCTGTTTAAAGAAGAATAATCAAGGCTAACGTACAATTGAACAAAATGTGGGATTTAGATGCATTTTCAGGTTATTCAGCAGTCTTAATAAATGAAATGTAACATAATGAAATGGAGGGATTATGAATAAACACTGCTGCTATCAGACACTCAATAACAGCCCAAACAAAACCTTAAGTTGTAGGAAATTGAAAAGGATGGGAGAGGAAAAAAACCCAAACCATGGCCACCTGAAACAAGTGCAAACAGAAAGATCTGCCTCATGGTTTATTCAGAGGTCATCACTTTAGGCACCATACCATATTCAGGAAGGGGCAGGAAAACACCTATTTGAGAAATTTCTAACAAAAGCAAATATTGCAATGGAAAAAAAGAAAAACTTAAAAATAGTCTATAATTTTCTCATGGCTAGATGCAAAGGCTTTTGTTAGATGTGGGAAACACAGATCCAGATCTTTATTTGTACAGAAAGCAGAAGCAGATGGGGAGTCTCATCCAATCTACCTGAAGTCAAATTTGCAAGGAACTTTACAATGGATACCGTTGCCACCACCAAGGAAATCACTGACCATCCTGTTTGATAGATTTCCTCCCCTTTGGGAGTGTTACTCCACTGCAAAAGATCTCAGTAATTTTTTATTATTTTTTTTTAAAGCTATCTTGGCCCATATAAATGTGAGTATCTATGCACACAGGGACAAATGAGGTGAATAGGGAAGATTTGTTTTACATATCCCCGTATCCCCGTTTAGATGAATAGGGTTTGGTGTGGGACAAAATCCGATGGCAGGCATTAGAAAACTATAGAAAAGTGACGTAGATGACTATTACTTTATGTGGAACAATATAAGAGATACACAGCCTTAATGACAAAGAAATTCATGTCAGGATGACATCATAGAAGAAGGGAGCAGTCTGTAGTCTCACTCCTATGAAAGGAACTCATTACCAAAATATGCTGAAACCTATGAACTGAAATGGTGGATACCGGTTTGTACAAGAGATGTTATTGCATGCCTCCTTAACATAAATGCAAGTAAAATATATGATTTTTAAAAGAGTGGTTTCAACCCTAACTTCAAGTAACTCATATAAATTTTGCAGTGTGGTATGTATTCCTACAGATTTTGTTTTCTAGCAGTTATCTTAAAAAAAAAAAAAATTCTTAGGCTGTCTATAAACATAATAATATTCTGTAAACTGGTGTCTGCAGACTCCTAGAAGTCTGTGGGGTACTTCCAGTGCTGAGTTTTCCTTGGCAAAGGCTGTGAAAAAAACAATTGGCTACTTCTTTTGCCTACACATTTCTACTGGTGTTGGTGGTGGATGTTAGTCGAACAAAATGCCTTCATTATGGCTACAGGTATTTTTTGCCATGATTTCCATCCCTTCTGATTTTTCATTGCAAGGTTTTACAGATGTAAAGTATTTTATGAATTATTTTCTAAACTATGATTCTGTACCTTTTGCCAATAACTTAAAAAAGAGATGCTCTCCAGGGTGGGTTCTCCTCTTAAATATTTTTTACATCAGTTGGAATTATGCACAGCTTAGATGATAGAATTGGATTTTTTTTATATTGATTACAGTATAGTACATAATTTGATAAGTTTATGGCTAAGTAAGTTAGCTTAACCACAGTTAGCTTTGTGCCAGAATAATTACACTGGGAAAAGAAAATGCAGCTGATACAGTGAGTTAGAAATAAAACAAACTAACATGTTCAGGTATTAAGGTT